>NW_016690184.1:8959474-9324187 GCF_001604755.1 Lepidothrix coronata
TGTCATGGCCTGCAGGGGGCGCTGTCGGGCTCTGGCGGTCACCACACAGGGAGGGGTCTGGGGTGTCTCGGATCGCGGGAGAAGCCGAAAAGAAAATGAGGACCCTTCCCCCAAAAACAGTCCACCCCCACGAAACTCACTGTTGTCCTCAGATGATGGTGTCCCAAGACTCCTCCTTTCTTCTCCCGGTGAGCACAAAAACTCTCCGATGAGAACGCAGCAGGTCAGGGCTGGAGACCAAGACAGCCTGCCCGCAAGTCAAGGCCAGCAGTAAGGGCTGACCAGGCAGGAAACCCCCCGTCTCCTTCCCAGAGCGAGAGCTCAGCAAAGGCTGACCTGTCCTGTATGAGGGTGGCCAGCAACTCCCCCCTGTGAGCCTGGCCAGCTACCAAAATCCCAGACTCCTTCCCCGCCCTCACTCCAGCCTTTGATGGGCCATTAGCTAGGAATGCAGCCTTGCTGGCTAGACCCTTTGTAAAGCTAATTGACTCCTTTCCCCCTTCCCTATTCGAACTCTGTTCTTCCCACAGTGAAGCAGGGGAAGAAAAATTCCACTCCTGGGTTTATAACCTATAACATGCCTATAGTCAGGGGGAGAAGGAGGGGAAAGAGCACGTTTCACTTAATTGCAGACACATTTCCTGTAGGCATAGAGTCCCATCATTTCCTCCCCTTTCCCCGTATAGAGTCTGGCTGGAATGTACTTTGTTTTCTTCATAGCAGCTCATATGATGCTTTGTTTTGGGTTGGTGATCAAACAGTGTTGATAACACACTAATGTTTTCGCTATTGCTGAACAGTGTCTGCACAGCATCAAGGCCTTGGTTTCTCACTCTTCATATCCACCCCTGCCAGGGAATAGTTTGGAGGTGGGGAGGGGACACAGACAGGCAGATGTCCCAAACTAAGCAAAGAGATATTCCATGCCACATAAGAATTGAAACAAGTAGAAAGAACAAAGAAGCTAATAATGTTGATCCCAAGTTACAAGCCCTCCATCACTATGTGTCTGCTGCCCATACTAAGTGTATTTCAGCTAGCACCAGCTGAGCTGCAAAGTACACAGAGCACTAGAGTATATCCCCAAAACTGTGTCTGCATGACCCTGAAGATGACTTGTTTGCTATGTCTCTTACTAAGGCTCATCACTTCTAACACACTAGAGCCACACTAGCATGGCTGTGAGTTTTCATCTACCAAGGGTAAGTCATTCCAGACCTAACAGTACATGTTCTCTATGGCATTGGATGGAATAGTAATCATTAACATGTATATAGCAAGTCTCTGAAGCCACCAAAGCCAATCAACTCTTACCGGACGGATCTAAACAGTGAATACACTAAGCAGCTGTCTTCAGTGAAAGTCATAGAGCTTCTGAAAAAAAAGCAAGCATGAGAATGTGGGCACATGAGCAAGAAAGAATGGTCTCAAGTACCAGATGGGTTTGGCTCATAGTTTTTCAGGTACCATCTGGTTTCAGTTCCTGGCTTAGCAATGGACTGCTTGGGCAAGACCCTTCAAATCTGTGCCTTGGCTCCACACATCTGCTTCAGTGCTGTGGCAGTGGGAAGTTGTCACAGAAAAGCTTACTGTCAAGCTTAAATAACCATACACACTGTGGCTACAAGTAATTTTCTCCCATGTTTTGAAGCTGACTTGCCCAATCTGAAGCTGAACGAAGGAGGATAGAGAGCTCTTTGTCCTTTTCCCCAGTACAGTGATAAATTTTCTTGCTATGGTTTCATTTTTAAATTAAGGCAATTTTAATCCATTGCTCTTTCTCTGCACCTTTATTTCATTTTCAGCCTCTTGAAATTTTCCTTTCACCATTCTTCAAAATTTGTTATGATTTTTACTGTCTGATCAAATTAATTTAGAGCTCCACTTATCACTTGTTTATTGTCTGACTCACTAGCTCCCTTCACTCTCCTGCTATTTTATACTTAGTAAACATGGTATTTCCCAGTTTTAGCAATCTTTTCTCCATCTTTCTTGGCTGCTGTCCAGTATTTTGCTTATGAAGTAGTTTTCGTGACATAAATTCTTCCCAGTGTTATCCATGAACTTTGGAAACCTTTGAATCAGCTTCTCAGCAAAGAAGCAGACTTCATGCCATCAGTCCCAGAATTTTCACCACTAGCTAGTAGTATCATGACTAGTTCAGCCACCGCATTTGTTTCTTTTCTGATATCAAATGCAAGGTCTGAAAAGACCGTTCCCAAAAATATGTATGTATCTAAAAAGGTGCAAGGAAGGAGTATAAGAGTAAGTTCAAATCAGTTCTTGTTACAAGAGCATTTTAGTGGAGTCTGTAACTGTCTGAATCCTTGTCAAATAGAGACATTGTCTGGAGGCATCTTCAGAACTGTGAAAAGTCTGCTTTGCAATCCAACACATCCACTTAATCTGTATCTTCTTCCTGAAAGATATATTATTCTGCAGACTGTGTGTGAACTGCTCACTTTACCCTATATCTATGTAGTTCCTAGCTACATGTTCGCTGATAATACTGTCATGGCCAAATAACTTCTGGTTGACTTAGGGAACAGACAGAATATCTTTTTGCATGCAAAAAGCATATGGACATGAATTTAACCCACCTAATCTTCTCTCCATGCATACTGCTTTTGGCTGGGATAGAGTTAATTTTCTTCATAGCAGCTCATACTCTTGTGTTTTGAATTTGTGACTGTTCTTGCTGAGCAGTACTTAGGCAGCATCAAGGTCTCTCTTCTGCTTCTCACACTGCCCCACCAGCAAGGAGGCTGGGGGTGCACACAAAGCTGGGAGGGGACACAGCTGGGACAGCTGACCCCAACAGAACAAAGGAACATTCCTAGGCATATGGCATCATGATCAGCATATAAAGCTGGAGGAAAAAGGAAGAAGGGGGAAACGTTCAGAGTTAAGAAGTTTGTCTTTCCAAGTAACCTCTATGTGTAATGGAGTCCTGCTTGCTCAGGGATGGTGGAATATCTGCCTGCCCATGGAAGTACAGAATGAATCTTTTATTTTGCCTCACTTGTGTTGGCAACTTTTGCTTTTCCCATCACACTGCACTTATCCCATAGGTTTTCTCACCTATACCTTTTCCATTCTCTCCCCAGTCCCTCTGGGAGAGTGAGCGAGTGGATCTGTGGGACTCAGCTGCCTATCAGGGCTGACCCACAACATATTGGAGTGAAATTTCTAGTGGGCATTTGACTGCCTAAACAGAGCTTTCACTGTCCAAAGAGACTCTAAAGTGAGTTTGAGGCTATGCTTCAGACTTGGAGGGTAAAGGTCAGTGCTCTAAGGTTTGAGGTAGACAGGCTTCCTGAGCCATCACGCTTGGTTTGCAGTTTTGTGTGTCATCATTTAGATAACAGAAAGGATGGCCTGTCTGTCCCAAAAATCTGGGAGAGGTATTCTTAACCATGGGGTTGTATTGGTATCTCCAGCCGTATGCTCTCCCTACGTACCTTGCCTTTACACCCTTGTTTCTTCTATAAAGATGGCAAGAAAATGAAATTCAATTATATTTTATTCCTGTATTTGTCTTGTTTTGCTTGTTGGCTTTTTTTTTTCTCCTGGAAAGTCACGGAAATATTTGAAACCAATCAGTGTAGCACAGTGACAGGAAAAATCCATCAGCAATTCACCAGAGTTTACTTTTTCACTGCTAATGATGGAGGATTTAATAACAGTCATAAGGTAAGAGTTGGGAACAGGCTTTCTAGTGCATTTTTATATATCCCCTTGGTACTGATATCTGGGATGTCTTTCCTGGACACAATATGTAATGATATTTTTCTGCTTTGGGCTTCTCAAATCTCTTTTTGGATATCTTGCTAAAACATCCGCCCTCCCCCATTTAACCACTACATACTTCAGGACAGGGCCTTCCTCATTATTTGGAATTGTACCATGCTTCTTACAATGAAATTTCAATATCGGGAGCTACTGCCAAGGGATACATTAAAAGAGGAAAAAGAAAGGAAATGAAGAACTTAAGTTCTTCCACTTCATTTGGAGTTCCTTAGCTTTCTTGTATTTCAAACTTTTTTTTTCTGATGTTAGAATCATAGAAACATAAAACAGTTTGGATTGGAAGTGATCTTTAAATGTCACCTAGTCCAATCCCCTTGCAGTGAGCAGAGACATCTTCAACTAGATCAGGTTGCTCAGAGCCCTGTCCAGTCTGACTTTGAAAGTTTACAGGGTTTTACCACTCTCATTGTAAAAAACTTCTAAATTAGACATAAGGATTGTTGTACCCTACAAGCTCAGAGGACATCAGTCCCTTTGCATTATCCTAATGCACTTAAAATATGATAAGTTGCTTACCAGGAACTTGAGTAACAACAAAGATGTAGGGATATTATCAATTTTATTTTCATTCCCTCACATGTAATCCAAAAACTATTCTTCTTGAAGATAGGCAAAAGTGACATGAAGTTAATAATCAGCTCTTGCTGTAGAGAAGCGTCTCAGTATTAATTGTGTCTCTCAGTAGGGAGACTTCAGGCATATCACTTCCACCCACACTGATCACAAAAACAGTACTGTGAATTGTTTCACGGTTATATCCGTATCAAGCTGATGCCAATTTATGACTGTTATGTTCTTTTTAAATACTGAACTCTTATTTTGTTTTGATCTACACAGATAAGACCAGTTAGCTTCATTATGAGGTATGATTCCATAAAGCTGTCTATTATTTATATTACTGAGCTGTTTGAACTTCACTCCCTTCTGAAACACCAGCCTAGCAAGAGAACTAGCTTATCAGGCCTATTGTTACTGAAGGGCTTTTTCATATTTGATGGTTTAAACATACCTGGTGTTCTCATTTTAGCTTAGCTTTCTAAACCATATGTTAAATTATAGCATGTTCTTGTAGCAATGGTGTTTGTTTTACTCTTTCTTCAGAATGGTCATGCATGTGTTTGTTCAGATTACACAGAGGGCTGGTGCTTGAGCCTGGTGGCACCCACCTCTGTCGTTCTCTTTCCTGTCCCACTAAGTTCCATCTGAGAACAAGTTGCCAGTGGGGATCTCAGGAGCAGTGCTGACTTTGAAAACAGTGTGGCTTGTATTAGGCCTGGTAGAATCATGGACTGAATTTTTTACCTAAGTGAGCTGAAAAGAGTTTTTTTTCCCTACTCCTTATTGAGTACAGACTTATAAATTCCATACTTCTACAGCCTCTGACACAAGAGACTTTCACTGAAGTAAGGCTGCATGCTACCTATCAAGGTCTTCAATGCTGTAGAGAAATACTTGTTCAGACTGTGAAATTATCTTTGAACTGTTCAATTCTGCAAGTGCAAGACCCCCAGGGAAGAAAGGCCTGCAGGTGAGCAAGTTTAGCCTTTTCTATTTACTAGCAAGCCCTCTGTGATGTGGGGTCAGCCCATCCAAAAGAACATATATATATATATGCCTCACTTACTTGCTGATGAAAAGTTCTGACCTCCTGTTCTTGTGCTGGCCAGTGAGATTCCTGTATCGATCATCCTTGGTCTCCATGTTCTCCACCTGCTGAGTGGAGACCTCTGAAGCACTTTAAATCTCATCATGCAGAGAAAAAACAGTGTGTGGCCTCTCTCTGGCACAGCAGGCAGCTTTTTTTGGAGCTATCAACCTTACAGTCATATGTCTTTCTAGAATCCACTTCTGCTTTACAGGTTTCAGCCACCTTTTCTTTCAAACTACTTAATAGATTAACATACATCAAGTTAAAATCTCATTCAAATTGTACTTGGCTTTGAGGATGTAGCTTCTCCTTCAGACCAGAAGAAGGACTGGGTGCACATTAGTTTGCCTGTTTAACTATATTAGTTTCTCTTGGTTTATTTAATAAAAGACATTGTGACTCACAGCAAACAATGCAACACAGAAAGAAGTGTAATAATTTTTTATGGTGAGTTGCATAGTAGTTCAATGACAATGTTTCCTGAGAGGTGCAGCCCCGGTTGATCAAGATCTTCCCTTCAGTAGTGAACATGTGATTTTGAATCTTCTGTGGGAAAACACATTTCTGGCAAAGAGCGATACCTGCTGTAGGCATCCTCCTCTACTAAGGAGGAGCCAGCAGGAAGGAAAATACTACAAATTCTGGGATAGACTGAAGATTCACAAACTGCTCCAAGGTCCCTTAGACCAGAGAATGAATATCTGAATATGACCTCTCTCATGTCTAAGGGAATGAGGAATCATTTTCATGTTCTGCCTTTGTGGCCTTCACCTATCTGAGCCCATGCCCATTTACTCCCTGCAGGAGAAAATGCACCACTCCCAGGCCCACCTGAGCTATGACTTGAGCTACCAGAGGGAGAACACAGACTGTGTAAGGTAGTAGGTCAAGTAAAGCCTGTGATAACCTAAACTTCTGTGTCAATACCTGCAAGGCATACCAATATTAATATGCTTGGTAGATCATCCCTGTCTAGGGAAAAACATGAATCTGTGAAAAGAGAACAGAAGAACTGCAGACAGAGCAGCCCTTGCCAGGAAGACTGGGGATACTTACAGTGAAAGATTTCCTTTCCTCCAGCCTCATAGCAGCCAGTTCCTTACAGGCAACTTCAGGGACAGTTGAATTTCAGTTCAAATGTCTGTGAGCACTTGTGAGCCTGATGTCTGAAGGCAGAACTGAACTTGGGGTCCCTCCTTCCCTTTAAAGAGGGTCCCACCCCCCAGGATAAAGCAGCTTTGGCTTCCACTGCAGAAGGGCTCTTTTGCGCAGCACAGCAGAATCCACGCAGTAAAAGCACAACTCAGACTGCAAAATCAAGTAAGCATAACCTGGAAGAGCTCTTGCTTTGGGCAGTCAGACATACTCGCGATTTTCACAAGTTAACACGTCTTATCAGTTACAGAGGGTAAATGTGACTTTCTGGTAATGCTTTGCACGCTGCAGCTCTGCAAATCTTAGTGACATGGAGCACATTTCTGTTTTGTTACTTACTAATGAATGCTAGGCTTGGCAGTCACTGCAGATCATTTTGTTGAAGTATGACAGAACCATAATCTGTAGAATGAACTAGGATATAATGCCTGTGACTCACGAGTAGTTTCATGGGAATAAAGCTCCTTCATAACCAACACAATATTTAGAAAACCATTTCTGGATTCTACTGGAATTAAGTCTGCCTGTTCCTCTTTCCTTGCTTGGCTTACAAGATTGACCTGGAAACCTTTGAGGGCTTTTTTACCCCTCTCCAACTCGCAGAAACAGCAGCTGTTCCAGGAACAAGAAAGGGTGTAATGTGATAGCTGAAAAGAATTTATTCTGTGGTCAAAATACCAAATGAAAGGGATGCTGTGCTAATGCATGAACAAGAGGACTAGATGAGAGGATCTGTGCAGGCACAACCTAGATAAGTTACCACAGCTGGGCAAAAGAGCATAAAGACTGGCAAAGGATTAATCTATTAAATTCAAGTATAGACTGCAAGTATTGGGGGCAACTTATTCTTTCTTTTCAGAAGTTGTACTTGACTGAGAAGTAACTGCAAGTGTTGGAGTACAACTGTCCAAACATTTGATTACTGATATTTGCTGGCTGTCAGAGGGAGTTGTTTGTTTTAACCTGTGACAGTAAATAGAGGGATGAGGTTATTCAAAGCCTAACAATCACTTAGTATTTTTGAGGGAATTAGGGTATATCTAACAACTATAAATAAGTTTTAACATTGAATTACAAGTTTGGCTCATAAAAATAACTGCAAGTTACATGTAATATCTGCTCCATGTTCAGATAATCACATTAAAATGCAAATAAGCTTATATCAGGTGGGGTGCTTGTTCAGATTTAAACACCTATCAGTGGCAAGTCGGCACAGGCATAAACTTACTTGGCTATTTTTTTACTTTATTATTAAAAGGTACTTTAGAACATGGAGCCTGTAGAGAGGAACATGGACTCCAGGTCACACATAGAGAAAAAAAGGAGTATATGCTAGAAATTATGATTCTGAAGATGTTTTAAAGACAGTTTTAAATTATCAGTAAAGGACATAAAGGCTGTTATGAAGGAGATATGTCAACTCTATGCCTTACTTAAAAGGAGAATATGGAGAATCAGTAGAGAGGTGATAATTACTTTTTCTGTGGCTGATGCTGGCATAATGCCCACGTTCTGATCTATCTCCATTGAAAAATTAAAATGGGTTACTAAAAGGAAAAAAGAGATGCAGTGTTCAGGACTAGGAACCTTATTCAAAGAATGCTAATTATAATTACACAGCTACCATAAGAATATACTAGGAAACAACTCACAGAAATGGTACTAAGAGCTTCAAACTCCAGTGGGAAAGGAGACAGCATTTTCAATAATTGAGTGTAAGAACACTCGAATAGAGCTCTGAGAGGAGAAGGTTAATTCTCTACTGCCACTGTAGGCAAGGAGGGTCTCTCAGGAGCTATTCCACTTGCACAACATGGCATTTCCCCATAGTTTTTCTGCAACCTTAACTTAAATCTATTAAAGCTATTAATTCAATCTTTAAAATTATCACTTGTGAAAGTGATATGGCTACAAGACATGAGCACAGTGTGAGAGTAACACACTTTTCATTCATTGTAGATTTGCACAGGGGGCTTCTGTTAAAACTTAACTCTACATTCATGGATATTTTAGTCTTACCTTCTAATTTACTTTCATGTTGAAAGGTACATAAAATATGCTTTGCCCTATAATATTTCTCCTAAAACATGACAAAAAGAGGAATTCAGCAGAGTTTGAGGAAAAATCAAAATCAATTTTTGGCAACTTTGAACCCTGAACTTGTACGTACAATTGTCTATCAACAGCACTGGGAAGATAACTTGGGCAGCCTGTTGCAGATCTGCAACCCTGAGAAAATTTTCATAGTGTAGTATGAAAAAATTATAAAAATGCTGAAGTTTTTTTTCTTTATATCATTTTTATTACCGTACAAATGCAACCAAACAGCTTTATTCTTGTAACATACTTGTCACAAGTGGCACAG
Organism: Lepidothrix coronata; assembly: GCF_001604755.1. Lineage (NCBI taxonomy): Eukaryota > Metazoa > Chordata > Aves > Passeriformes > Pipridae > Lepidothrix > Lepidothrix coronata. The sequence goes on from NW_016690184.1 coordinate 8,968,453, forward strand.
GAAAATCCCCCTATTGCCTTCTGTTTAAAACACCAGAAATCTGGAAGAACTGCAAAGCTCTTCACTCTGTAATAATGTTCCTTTTCAAGACTGCTTTTTTTATTTGTCAATTCTAAATAAGCTACAGTGAGAAGGATTGCTTTTTTGCTTTGTTATTGCTTTCTAGATGGCTGCTGAACCCCAGGCAGCTACTAACTACACATGAATCTAAAGATTCGGCAAGTGAGAATGAATGGCAGAATGAATTTCTGTAGAATTCGTCCTTTAATTGTAGATACTGTTTCTATCTCTGTTTCACTAAAACCAGGGCTGATGCCGCAGCTGCTGAGCCATACCAGGGCAGCTGCTGCAGATGAAGCTCCATCCTCATTCTGGTCAGCCACAATGTGAATGCCTGCACTGCCTCTCCTCTTCCCTCAGCTGAATTCCTTTGCCTTTTAAAAATTCCCACTGCTGTCTCTATTAGGTGGAAGAGACACTAATGATGTGCATGAAGAGTCAGAAAACGAAATGACAGGAGGAATGGAAAAAAGATTGTGCAGCACCCTTATCTACACTTGGGGTTGAGCACCTGCAGTTCCACATCTCATCAGGCAAAACCACTGTTTCTTCCACTGCAATATCAGTCATGTTGCTGTTAATGAGTAGTCATTAATTCTGCATTTTCACTAATCAGAAGTGTTAGAAACAAAATTAGGAATCTTGAGAAAATGCTACAATTCTGGTTCATTAATCTGTGGGTTTTGTTTGGATTCTTCTGCATTTGGTATAAAAGCTCTAAAATCTTAAAGGACAAAGCACAGGAGTTGTGCTAGAAGTGACATAGTGGCTTCATGAGGCTTTTTTCTTTTAGAGGGAATTTGAATGCCAGATTTTTTTAAGGCACAGAAAAATGAACAAAAACCTGAGTCATTCTGACTTTTCAATCACAGTGGAAATAGCAGGAAATGGGATGTTCCCAACTTGCCATTGTGCTTATCACATTCCTGTTCATAATCATGAACACGTATAAGTGTCAGTTCTATATTTTTGAGATGAAGATGACAGTATTGATATCTTTTATGACCATTGCTGGAGAGGGACAGTACTGTCCAAGATCAAAGTCCTGCCTATCAAGAAGTAGATGAAAACAGGGCTAATGAGTAAGTGCCAGAGCACTATCAAAGATCTGCTGTAACATTAGAGTGTGAGTATTTCAGCAGGCCAGTTGCTTCATTGGACAGGTGTGTGAGACTTGTTTCCTTGCCACAGATAGAAAAATGAAGTCATGTTGTTCATTACAACACTTGATCACTATGAGGATGATCAAAAGCATGAAGATAGTGAAGGGACTGGGCAAGAGATGTATGGGAAAAGACTAAGGGAGCTGTGATTGCTTCGCTTAGACAAGGCTCAGGGTGCTCTTATCAATGTGTATAAAGAATTGATGGTGGGGGTAAAGAAGGTGGGATAGGATTGGTCTTAGAGGTGTCCAGTGACAGGACAAGAAGCATTAAACACAAATTGAAGTAGATGACACTTCCATTGAACATAAGAAAAACTGAGTTTTTTTGCAGCGAGGCTGATCAGATGTCAGGATGGGTTGCCCAGAGAGGTTGTGGAGCCTCTCTCACTGGAGATGTTCAAGAACTGTCTGGATGCAGTTCTGTGACATGTGCTCTGGGATAACCCTGCTTGAGCAGGGAGGTTGGACCATGTGACCCACCTGGTCTCTTCCAACCTTACCCATTCTGTGATTCTGTGAAATGGTTCAAGAGGCCTGAACTGAATCCCGATAGATTTAGGGCACTGCCCTTCACATCCTGGCAGCCGAGACAGCACTTCTCACAAGCTCCCCTGCCCCCGACCAGGTCCCACCGTCAATGGCTCCCTCTGTGCAAGCACCTCCAGTGCGGACCGGCCATTCCTCTCCTTCCAAAACTGATGTTCCCCCTTGGAATGTGTGAGTTCCTGCCAGGCAAGCGACACGCAGGGGTTACTCCCGACTGGTGCTCTGCCTGGAGCTCGCTGCCCGCGGCCGCACCCACGTCTCCTCCTGGCACCGCGCCCTGCCCGCACCTGCGGCCGCCCGCGGGGTCGCTCCCGCCCGCACTGCCCATTGGACCAGGAGCGTCACGCGCCCGATCCATGCCGCTCGCGCGGGCCGGGAAGCCGCGGCTGCTGATGATTCACTGGCTGTGGCGGGGCGCGAGCCCGCAGCATCCCGCCCGCCGGCAGCATCCCGCCCGCAGCATCCCGCCCGGCTCCTCCGCAGCACCCGCTTGTCTCGGGCTGGCGGGGCAAGGGAGCTCCCGGGAGGCTGCGCCTTGCGCACGGGACGAAGCGGCGTTTCGGGAGCCGGCAGCGCGGGCGTGCCCGGTGCGGTAAGCGCGGAGAGGGGACGTCGCTGCGGGGCAGGGGGTGAGGGAGTGGGGCTGGGAGGGGACGGCCCCGCCTTCCCTGCCCTGTCCTTTCCTGTCCCTTTCCGCCCCTTCCCGCCCCGCAGTAAGGCTCAGGTTGGTGCGTGCTCCAGCCTGGGCGGCTTGGGAAGCTCCGAGCGCCCGTAGTTCAGCCTGCGGTTAACAGGTGTCTGAAGCGTTTTGGAACAGAGACCAGTCGGCTCCCGCAAGCCTTAAGGTCTGGAGTGCTGCGCTTTTATGTTAAATAACAGTAATAATTAAAAAAAGGATGAGGTGGCACTGTTCGTTTGGGTGACATGGAAAATGCCGGCTGTAGAAACGCTTGTGTTTCCTTTCTGAATTTGCAACGGAGAGATTTCTTCTGTATTCAAAAGCAAAACAGCTACAAAGCACGAGCTTGCTTGAAATACATAGAGATTATTTTCAGTGTTCTCAAATTGTATGTTGTGTTTTGCTCTGACTGCTGAGCATTTGAATGAACTTAAAAATTGAACATAAAACGTTTACGGGGGAAGAAAAAAAAAGCAAGATAAGTTTATTGTATGTTTATTGTGGTGTTTTTTTCCTTTTTTTTTTTTTTTTTTTTTTTTTTTCAGATGGCATCTCCTTCCCATTGTACTTTCAGGCTGAAGGGATGTCACCTCTTCTCCATACCATACAGCCTTTGATGACTTCTGTGCTGTCTTGCCTTCTTCCCTTTCCCTATCTGCTCTTCCCTAGTCTTCTGTTGATTCTCATACTCCTTCCCCCCCCGCCTCCCTTTTCCTTCCTTCTCCCTTAACTGTCTCTTTTTTTAATAGTTGTCATCTCAGTGGTCTCCTACTCTGGTGAGCCCTCTCTGTTGACAGTGACTGTTCACTGCAGTTCAGGTCCCTCTCCTGAACTGTCTGCCATTCTTTTTGCTGGAGAGGATCACCTCAGTGACGAGCTGGCAAAACTCTCTGAGCAGCCTCTGTTCTCTGACATTTGCCTTGTTCATCCTATCATACCAGCCTTGTTTGGCACTTAAAACTGGACGGTAACTGAAAGCTGTTTTGGCACTTTTGCTGTGACAGGCATAGCTGGTAGAGGGACAGGGCAGCAGTGGCAGTGCTGTCTCAAACTGCCTCGGCAAGGCTGGTCAAGCTTCACGGAAGAGAGCAGGTTCTGTTTCCAGGTGTGTTTCCCAGCCCACTGCTCTGTCTTGGAGCTGCTCCTGTTTTGCTCCATTCCTCTCATTTGAGCTTTCCAGAGGCTGTATTCACAGGGATGCAGATTTACGTGAGTGCTGTGGAAATAAATAGATGTTTTGGTTTCTGCTTGGAGATAATCAGGCAATGGTCTCACACTCAGCTTGTTTTTCTTGTCCATTTGTGGTTTTCTATTCAGGCTCCTAATCAGAGAGTCAAGATAATTTTGACAACAGGAATAAATACCTGGAAAGATGCCAAGGGAACTGCAGATCTCCATGGGCTGAGGACAGTGTGGCTCCATTCTTCACAAAAATAAGGAGATATTCTGTGTATGAATCACAACCAAATATGTATAAAATAAATCAAGCTATTGCAAGAAAATAATTTTTTTAAAAAGAAAATAAAATCCAGAATATGAAAATCTGGACAAAGTAATTTACTGCATATTTTTTGCTGATCATCCATGTACACATTATGGTGGAAGAGGTTTTGAGTCAAGCACAGATGATACTCCTGCACCTTTTCAACAGTTTAAATCGAATTTCCAGTCTTTGAACCTGTAATAGCAGCTATTGCTGGTAAAATTTTATTTAAAATCTTATTACAAATAGATGAAGGCTTTATTCTGCATACTTACTGCAATGGGCCATGGTTGTACTGTTTTAGTGATGTTTCCCTGGCATCTAGTTACTTTTTTATAGCCTAGTGTAACACAGAAACGTGGCAGGGATTAAGAATGGGAACATTCAGGTGTGTGCCTGTGAGTTGTGTACTGCTGTCTGATTTACCTGGGAGGAAATCTGCATTTGAGGCACTACAATAAATTGTCATCTTCTTAAGCAGCACTGGAGGGAAGAATTAGATTAAAGACAGGGAAAAAACCCAGTTCTTGTTCAGAAAAATCCCAAGCCAATTTGACTTTTAATGAACAGCTCCATTTCAGTGAGTGCTTGAAATTGTCACTGAACCAATTAAGGCAAAATTTCTGCATCGTGTCGTAGGCTAACTACAAAAGTTCAGAAAGTGCTTGTCATACAGGTGTGGAAGTTTTCAAGAAAAGCTGCATAATTTTATTTTATTAGTTCTTGAGGAAATGTAATACATAATTCAAATTGAATTACGTATTTTCAAATTTAAAAGCTTAAGTGTTATTTTGCATCAGAGAGATTACGCTTTACAGACCCTGTGTGGGTGAGAGCATCAGCTGAAGATTTTTCCACCACAGCACTGTCAGACCCCAGCTGTGAGATACCCAAGTGTGGGCGTAGCTCTGACAAATGGTCTTTTGTACCTGGGAACGGAACTATTTCTGCAGGGAGAACCACCAAGAAGTAAATAGGTGCTATGGGAGGTGTGCTGTGGCCTGTACTTCAGACCAGATGAACGTTACGTGAAGATTAGGGTTTAATTTTGTAATGAGAGAGAGGAAATTGTACTCTGCTTCCACTCTGCTTGTCAGCCTCAGCGCTGCGGTGGCTTTTTCACTGATGCAAAGCTAAAACAGAGCTCTTAAATGGTGCCTGAACACACGCTTCCATTTTCTGGGCTGTGCAACCCTATGAACATCTGCTCTGCATTTAAACCTGGGCCTTGTACATTGTGGTGGGGCTCCCTGTGGGGTTGGTAAGGGAGGGCTGTGCAGCAGTAGCTGCTGCAGGGCACGGGACATCTGCAGGCCCAGGTCATTGGCAGGAAGGGAGCCCAGGGAATTCTAGCTGTTTATCAGTGCTGAGTTTCCCAGGAACAATCACACAAGAGTAGTTCCTTCTTTCAGCGTTGCCCCTATTAAAAATGGTCAGTTTAGTTGTGGCTATTTGAAATATTCCTGAGTGTCTCCTGTTCTTGGATTCAGTCGTTTTTCTGGCTACATGCAAGACTATGCTTCCAGTGTTTCTTCATAACTTGTAGTCTAGCCAGTTTGGGTAACTCTAGTCTAGTAACCTTATGCATTGAGAGAAATTCTCACTGAGATTTTTTTACTTTAAAAGTTAATTTCATCTTTTAGTTATTAAAAGTATGATAGTACTTGTTCTGTCTCTACTGTGGAGGCTGCTATTTTTTATAGGTTCTTACATGATAAAACAAGTAGAAGTTATTTTAAAAGCAATTTATAGGTACTTGTATTCTGATGGAGCCATTCCAGTTGACCTGCAGTGTGCTGTTCAGTAAGAGTGTGGTGGGGAGATGCTTTCCTTTCTCTCTGCTCAGAATAAGGCTTCATATTGACAGACTTCAGGGTTAGCAAGGAAATCAGAAGATCACCATCTAAGCACTGAGCTTTCTGTGAGAATAAAGCCAACAGAAAGAGACATTTAAAAAAAATTTAAAAAAAAAAAAAAAGGACTACTTTGCTAAGCCAGGAAAATGAAAGAAAATAATACAGCCCCAAAGCAGAAACTTTTGGGGCAGGCCAGTTGCAAACTTGCATTACAGTTCACTCTTACCTCATCAGTGGATATGCTAGGGCTCTTTCACTTCAGGGTTTTCTATAACAAATCAGCCTGGGATCTCTGTGATATTACTGAAAGGTGAAAAATTTGTAGTGAGAAAGGTTAAAATGGGCAATATTATAACCAGCTGAGGGAAAGGCAGCCTTTCTCTTGGAAAGTGTTCAATATACTTATATATAACATTGATGTCAGCATTTGTAACAATATAGGACTAAAAAAGCCTCAGTATTTTAGTGCTCACTAACAGGGCTTCTTCCAGTCTGGTTGATCTTGAGGGAACTTGGGTTTGCAGCTGCCATACCTGCACATCTATGAGAAGGTTGACTTTTAGTGAGGAAAGGAAAATGGGCTCAGTACTGATTGTGTAATCCTGCCCTAGATGCAGGAAATAAATGGAATTATGGCTAATCCTTTTTACTTTTAGATAATACTGTCTCTTAAGACTGTGCATGCCAGCTGTAATTTTTAAAGCTTTTGGTGCTGGAGTTAAGCTAAGCTTCAGTGTGTTTTGGGAGCAAGTCCCACTAGCTCTATACTAACTGTTCCATGTCCCTTTACTGTTAGTGCAGGACTGAAACTTTTTAAGAGCAAAAGGAATACAGAGCTTCTGTGATGCTATGTTAGGTATATAATTCCTTGTCTTCTCAGAAAGGCTTATGAGTGAGCTTACATAGTATTTCCTTTATTTGTTTTTTAGATCCATACAGTTGCCTGTGAACTCATGCTATGATATTATCTCATATTAGTTTCTGCCTTAACTTCCATGTGGCTTCTTCTGAATTGAGCTGCTAAGTGGGCATTAGTGTTTGCATATATTGTTATTGACTTCAGGAAAATAGTTGGCAAACTGTTTTGGTCTTTGTTAAATTTTACTTTAAAGTCATAATGTTATCACTTTTAAACTAGGTACAAACAGTATCTATACAATTAGCATGCAAATTGTGTATAATGGTGTGGAAACTTTTTACAGCGCACATAATGCAGGATATTAAGTGTTAGAACCAAGATATTAAGCATTAGTACATGGAAAGTAAGATATTTTAATAAGAATTTGTGTGTGATGCATAAATAGTTAACTGTTGGAGTCTAGTTTACATTGCATAGTTATAAGGATAATAAAATGTATGTTATATGATGTGTAATATGAAGCGCAGATGTCTGTAACTCTGTTACCTTTCTCATCCTTAGTTCCCAGGTTAAACAGTGACTAAACCAACTTTTTTCCTTTCCGTTGTTATAAAGTCCTTTTGTGATGAATCCAACATTATTCTTGTTATTTTAGTGCAGTAGCCCATGCAGATAATGCTGTTTGTGAACATTGGTCATAAACATAACCACTGTCACCATTGTACTTCCTTTTCTCTCCAAGAAAAGACCTAGGTGTCATGCACTGAGTTGGCATGTATGATTGATTTTAAATTGTATTGTCAGTTTCCAGATATCTTTTTTCTTTTTTTTTGCTAAATTTCACTTCTTTTTTATAGCTTGCTTTTCTCTCTTTTATTGCAGGTAGGATTGGGTATTCCCCTGAAAAGACCACAAGTTTGATCTCAAATCATGCCCATCTAGGATCTTGAGAATTAGAAAGAAGCAAGGACCATTAGGGTAAGAATTTGCTACAGACTACCTCCTTGTCTGTGGTTGGGAGTGGCACAGCTTGTTCAAAGCGACAGCCGTGTGGTAGAGTTGTAGAAAGATGGGGTCTATATTACTTTTCAGCTGATGCAATGCAGCAGAGTAAATAAGTTTGTGTTTGTTTTTTTATTTGCTTTTTCTCTGACTTCACCTCTTAGTCTTTGGGATGGAGTAAAAAGGAATGTGGGGGTGGCTGCAATATTCCTCCCTGCAGAATATTGTTGTTGGTCTGGGGACTTAGGGGATATGGGAACAACCTGTGTTGTTAACTTCTCATAGCCAATAACTTCTGGTTTAATTGTACTGCCCAGATGATGGAGCTGATGCATCAGGGTGTAGTGCTAAGCTTTCTCAGGCTGGGGCTTCTCACAGTTTGAAATGTAGCTACTTTTTTTCCCATGTCTAGCTCTTGGGATCTTCAGAATTTGCAAGGGGGCAACTTCTATGAAGACTATGAAGTGCTTAGATTCCATGGCAGTAAGCAGAATAGAAGTATGTAGAAAATAAATGTAGTTTTTCATTGAAAATTTTTGATTGAAAAGTTGTTCGTGTCTACCATACTGGTAATTTCTCTTGCTCCAAAAATGAACAGCACATGACCAGTCCACATGGTTTTATTTTGTGCATGCAGGTCAGCTTCGGAGGTAGTTGTTGCTGGTTACATACAAGGCCAATTTCAGATATACGCAAAAACAGATATGCCTTTGTGGCCCCAGTGATGGTGCAAGCCATGAAGTTGTGTTGCAGATGTGATGTGTGTTCAGTTTTGCTTTTACAGTGACTCATTTTGAAAGGTAAGTGGCTGAGACCCTCATGCAGTTGCATGGATGATGTCCAGATTGAAGCAAATAGTCAAACTGCACAGCGTTTGATGCCCTGCTGCTGCAGTTCAAAGTTGTGGATGTGGTGCAAATATAGCCCAACAGTCAAACTAGCTCAGGACCACTGGCAGCTCTCAGGCAAGCTTGTAGCTACAAACTTTCCCACAGGTTACAAACACGTTTTCATGAAGGTATAATTTAACTCCAGGAGTTGCAGTTGGGTCTCCATGGGGAGTGTCTGGGTATCTGTTGACATCTGCAGAGAGCAATCCAATGCTTCAGGAAAAGGCCATGAGCACTTGCCTTTTTTAGTTTCCAGGAAACTGATCTGCCTGAGTCTCCTGGTTTGCAGCACTGAACACAGCCCTGCTTTGGGGTTTCTTGAGTAGTCAAAGTGAAGCTTTGTGTTGCTTACTTACTTGCTCCTGAAAGAAGTGAGCTGGAGTGAGGAAAGACTGCCTGCATCCATACACATCAAAGTCAACAGAGGGGCTTTCATGTTTACCTTAAACAATTCCTGTGCCCCCCTGAAAAACCCTCAGCAAAGTCATTTGGAGAAGCCCTCTGTCATGCTTCAGACTGTGGGATGAATCACTGCTTTCCACGCCTGGCAGAAAGTGTGTTTTAGTGCATCTCCTGGAGGAATTAATTCCTTGAAACCCTTACCTGAAGTCCCTCTGTGACCTTCTGCAGCCTGGCAAATGCACCTGACAAGTGGTTAGCATGCCAACTCACCCTGCTTTGCTCCTCCCCAGGAGATGCAAGGTCTAAGTGTTCACTACTTTCACTGCGGTGCTCCTTGTACCACCATGCTAGACTGGCTTTTTAAGTAGAATGAAAGGTTGGTATTCACATGCTTCAGGCTGAGGTTTTGGAGGTATTTGGACAGACAGAGCTTACAAGTGAGCTGTAAACTGGTTTGGGACAATGCCAATGCTTAGCTGTACTGGATGATTTAGAGGGATATTTCGTATGTCCCTCAAAGCACAGATTAGCCTGGGAGCTGGTGACCCAGGTTTCAGTTAGCAGCTCTCCCTCTGATAGTGTCTTGTCTACAGTGAAAGTAAATCTTGAAACGTTGGCAGTCAGTGGTGAAACTCTGGAGCACCCAGTCCAAACTGCATACTGAAGTGGGACAGATTCTTTGTGTTCTGGAGGTGGCTATACTCACCATAAACCATAATTGGGCACTAGAGACTAGACTGGGAGAGAGATTTGCATGTAGCCCAATTAATCCCATCTGCCTGCACCTGAGATGGAAGAAACAAAATTTTTCAGACTGTTCATGTATCCTACTCTGAAATTTACTGCCTGTAGATTTCAGCTCTTTTTATGATACTAAAAGGAGGGAGGTGACTGAATATTAGTGATGCCCTATGAGGAATATATGAATGATAGACTTGTCTGGAAGGCTCTAAAAGAGAAAAGCAACCCTTAAACAGGACTGGGCTAATAAAATTTGTCAACACGTCATCAACAAAACAGCAAGGAGAAGGGGAAGAAAAATGACGGGAACCTTGTGTAGCACAATGTAGTCTCTTGGAGTGCAGTCACAAAATGAAATACAAACTCTTGTAAGAAACGACTGACAGAGCTGAGATGGGAACAAACTAGGACAGGAATCCCATGAACTGGGTTGTCCATTATTGCCATCTTTCTTTCTCCTCTGTGCTTTGGGCTACTTATTCTTGCTGGAGGCTTTCTGGGTGGCTAGGAGGGGGGTGAGCATAAAGTGGAGAATCTTCTTGTCCTGACCCAAGAATACGGTTGGTCACTTCTCTCCCTGTCCCCCTGACCTTTCCTGCTGTCAGGTTGCTTATTGTGAAAACTAAGCTGGTTTGGGTTGAAAAATAGGTCCATTTATTGTTTTAAAGGATTTATCGCTTGTAAGTCAAGTTTTGGTATGTGTTTAAGGTTATGAACATTGTAACTAGGTATGAAGTTTTACTTTTTCAGGCATAATATTTATTTAAAATTGTTTTGAGGCATTGCTGCCAGCATTTGCTCATGGTAAAATAGTTGCAGAAAGAACAATTTTTTTAAATTTGAAATGCTGTTCATATTCCCTGGGTGAATGCGTTTCTCATTTTGTGCCTCATTTTTGTTCTTTATGTATGGTTCTCCTAGCACTTGAAGCCTTGGTCAATCCTGCTGGGTTTTAACTGAATGGAAAATTACCCAAAGCTCAACTCGCTTTTACAAATAGTATTTTGTAATATGTTTTAAGTTGGATGTCCTGACTCCAGCTGCTGCAGCAGCAGATGTTTTGTGCAGAGATGTGCTCTTTTTTGCTGTGCATAAAACAGTCTCATATTCTGAAAAAATTACTCTGCAAAATGCAAGTCCCTCATAGAGAGTGGTGGTAATGACAGAAATATCTATCCAGATAATTTAACGATGCTTAGGGTTGTATTGCAGTTTTTGTTAATCCATGGGGGAAATCACTCATTTTATTTTCCTTCTTTAGTGACATATTGAGCCCATTTATCAACGTAGAGAAATTTAGGTTGGAAGGGACCTTTGGTGTCATTTGGTCCAACCTCCTACACAAAGCATGTTTGACTAGATAGGTAAATTTTAATTTGTATCTAATTTGAATTTCCTGTTTCCCAATTTTTTGTCCATTGCCTCTTGTCCTCTTACTCTGCACTTCTGAGAAGAGCCTGGCACCATCATCTCTGCACCCTCCAACTCTAACTGTAGACAGCACTAAAGTCTCCCTGGAGCCATCGCGTCTCCAGGTTGAACAAATCCTTAAGCTTTCATGCATCCTGTGCTTCAGCTCCCTAACCATCCTCGTGGCCTTTCACTGGACTTGCCCCAGTGTACCTATGTCTTTCTATAATTAGGATACCAACTGGTATATGGTCTTCCCAGTGGTGAGCAGAGTAAACACTTCTCCTGACCTGCTGGTACACTCCTGTTAATTCAGCCCAGTACACACTTGGTGGTCTTTGCCGCAAGGCACACGGCTCAAGGCACACAGCTGACTCGTGTTCAGTTAGTTGTTCATTGCAGGTCCTTCTCTGCAGAGCTACTCCCCATCAGTCAACCTCCAGCCTGCACTGCTGTGTGGGGTTATTCCCTCCTGGATGCAGGACTTTGCATTTGCAGTGATGATCCTCATGAGGTTCCTGTTGCTCCCTTTCTCCAGCTTGTCCTGGTCTGTCTAAGCAGCAGTCTGCCCTCCAGCCTCTTGACTGTCCCCCACATAATTTGTGAACTTGGTACATGTCTGCTCCATTTCAGCACAGTATCAGTCCCTGAGGGGTACCACTGACAACTAATGGCCAGCTGGGCTTTGTATGGATAACACAGTAGTAGTCTGGCTAATTCTCCACTCAGATTTCTCTGGCAGCATTCATCCTAAGATGCAGAGGTTGGTGGTGTTCATTATGTATTATTTTCAAGCTATGAAATCTATATTCAATCAGAGGAACCTGGTTTTGATACTCTGTACACTTACACACATCTCTGTGGAGGTGAAAATAAGTTTTCTTCTTTCCACTGAAGAGAAGATCTGTGTTAACTGTTGGTTAGCCAGCCAAGATGGGTGAAGGAATGGGAGGGGATGTGATAGCCTTGTCTGGATGAGGCAGTGGCTGCTCCAATAGATAAGAAAACATTCTTTATAAAACCAAAAGATGTGCTAGAAGTATGTAGTCTCTATTAACACAGTTCATATCCACAGATACATATTTATTGAGATGCAAGATGTCTGCCCTGAGGCTGACTTCTAATAGAACTTCCCAGCAGGCCTCGTCTAACTCTGATTACACCTGGGACTACGAGTACTATGAGTATGGACCAGTGTCATTTGAAGGCCTGAAGGCTCATAAATGTAAGTTCAGTAGAGACATATTTTATTGCAGCTGAGCTTCCTGTCTTAATGTTCCTACTCTTCATTTGTGACTGATTATTGCACAAAAATATCTCTCTCCTAATTCTTAAGATTTTCTGCAATTAGAGGTATTACTCTATTTATTAGATTATTGTAATTGTTTATTATTCTGTGTCCTTTTGTTGACTGTTTTTCTTGTGCATGAAAGAACCAAGGCTGTGGTAGAAATTTGTCAATACTAGTACAGTCAGAAAAGTTTACAACAGCAGACACAGCCACTGCTGCTTCTGGTGACTACTTGGTATGATCTGTGTTGCTTTGCTCTTGCTCCTTTTAATGGTAAAAAGGCAGTGGTGGACAGCCTTACTGCTTTTGTTTTTCTTCATAGAAAATAAATGTAAGGCTTTTATAAGATCTAAAATAAAAGAAGAATTTTCTCCTTCTGAGCAAACTTTTATCATTGGGACTTTCCTCATGGGAGGAGTGTGCTAAATTCAGTGTTCTAATAATACTGTTTTACAGTAGAAGAAATAAGTGGACAATGGGGACCAGAGAGATGAAAAATATGGGTTGGAACTGGGAGAAAATTTAACTAGGACAAGCTAGTAGAGCTAGACCAACATTTATCTAAAATCTAGACAATGGCTTTGGATTTTATGATTTATTTTTTTAGAGGAGATGGTTGTGGGGGGGAAAAACAAATAAAGAGGGGGGAAAAAGTAACAGAGACCAACTCAGAATTACCTGATGGTTTGCAAGCACTTTGTCAAAGAGAAACAAACAATCTTGTTTCTTTATTTCTGATCTGGATACACTGTGAGAGGGTTTGAGCATCAGTCGTCAAAGTACTGGGAAAGGGTCTCTTCAGCGCTGGAGCACTGGTCCAGGGTGGGATACATACTTGTTAAAGTTATTAATGCTAAAAAAAAAAAGAAAAAAAAAAGAAAAAAAGTAGAATTTGGTTTTTAGTCTGAATTGTACTTAACCTTTTTTTTTCTTTCTGAAAAAAAGTCTGCTGGTTTAGTGTCTGTATTTTTACAAATGAGCAGTACCTGAAAAACTTAGGTTAGCTTTTGTCATGTTTCTAAATTATCTTCCATACTTCCACTTAATCAGAGGCCAAACCTGATTGCAAATATTACCAATTGCAAATATTAGCTGCAGTGTTATGTACATACCTTCTTTTTAGCTTGGTGTGTCAACCAGCATGATGGGAGAAAAAATATAAATGATAGTTGTCTCTGGATTGTGGAAGGCATAGCTGCAAATCAGATCTTGGATTGCCATTGAAGTGATTGCCATGCTAAGTGTGGCAGCTGAGCTTCCCTGTCCGGCTGTGTCGTTCACAGAGCAGGAACATTCTGGACAGCTCTTACTAGAGAACAGGACAGAAGTAACAACTGCTTTTCAGGTGGAGCTTGATGAAAGATGTCGTTAGTAGTGCTGAATCAGTGACCTAGGAAATCCCTTCTGGTTGTTTTTTTGGTGGTTTTCTTTTGTTTCTGTTTTTTATTTTTGTTTGTGTGTTTGTTTTAACTGATAGAATGGAGTTGGCTCTGTTACCTTCAGTGTTACTGCATGCATTCCTCTGAGGGCAGAGTTTAATCTAGTAAAGGAACAGTCTGTGTCTGTGTTGTGTATGTGATGATATTTCTTGTTCTTGGAATATGTCTTGTTCTGGCTATTAGCAGCTGGGTTGAGACTGTTGTGAAATATGGAGGTGATATGATCAGACATGAAGTTCTCTGAAATCCTAAGATGAGGAGGAAGGAGGGGAGGAGATTACATGGGGTTGTATTAGGAGGGACACCTTGAATATTTACAAATAAGAGATGTTAATGAACGCCTGTAACTTTTACGTCGGAGATCTCAATGGGGAATGGACTCCAGTCTAGGTGAGGCAGGCTGGCAGTAACACTTGACCATCATTGGCTCTTCTTAAAGATAGAGGTGTATGATTTTTTCTTATTATTACTTATTTATTTGATATACAGTGTATTCAACCCAAAATGAGAGGGCACTGTTTTCAACCATAACATAGGAGGAATTCTACAAGAGAGAGCTGGAGGACACTTTTGGATTAACGTTGATTTAATTAACTGTAAGCAAGGGGAGATTGCTAATATTTGATGTATATATAAAGGAACTCAGAAGACTGTATCTGAAAGCAGAGAAAAATTATTCAAAGTGACCTGTGAAGAAAAGGATTGACAAAATAATCTAATACACAAAAATACATTTCTTAAAAAAAGTGGAGGTGGGGAGAAGATGAGGTATTCAAATGCCACAGTGACTTTTCAAATATATGACTGGAAAAAAAAAAAAACAAACCAAAAAGGATGTTCTGTCTGAGGAGGATTGAAAGCAGGAACTAGAAATCAGAAAATCTACAAGAGTAGAGACCAGATGTTTTGTAAATTAAAGCTTTAGAAAGTAAATAGACAAATATATTAAGAGATACTTGTGACTGGCAGAGAAAAGAACAAAATCCTTTTTTGTGCCTTTGAAACAGAGACAACCTCAGAAACATTGGAGAGCTAAGATAGGTAGGAATGATCAGGGCAGTCAGATCTGCTGTCAGGATGTTATGAGTCTATTATAAAGAAAAGGAAGTTTGAAACTGCAACGTGAGAAAGTCATGGTATACTTTTACAATCTATTCATAACTTAGGGCAGTATTATAAACGTAAGTGCTTCATGCCATATTTTTTGAACAGAAGTTGTGTTATGTACTGTTTATTTTGAGTAAGTGTTCAGAAGTTAGTAGATTTGGATAATTTGCACTTGAGTGAGACCTAAATGAAATACTGAAGAGAACTCAGGTTGTCATCTTGTATTTTAAAGAAATCCAAATAATGTAACTGATACAGCAGAGGGTTGGAAGTGTGGCAGGAGGCACAATTAAGCAAGGCAGATGTAGCTTTATGCTCAGTAAATTTAGGAATTCCTTTGTGGGGGAGGAACAACAAACAAACCACAAGACAGGCTTGTTATTCATCACATAATGCTGGTGGGTGTGAGTTTTGTGGGGAGTAGTAGTTTATCAGAATTATTTTTTTTTTAAATTCCCCCTGCCACCTTAGTTAATGGATTAAGTTTTGCAGCTCGATCAATATAATCTATGTGCATATTTTTTAGTCATCTTGGTCACACTTTACATTCTGGTTATCAATGCAGTTGCATATAATTCAAGCATGTCTGACTAACTGGTCATTACTAGTAGCTGGTTAAGTGGTAAATTTTTTAATGGCAGTATTTATTTTTAGATGAAATTTTCGGGTATTACAAAGTCCAGCAGGATGGTAGATAATCATGAATTATTTTCTATTAATAAGGTCCAACACAAGGTGCATCTTGAACCACTGCATACAGGCTATACTTACAGAATGGTTCTGAAAGGAAAGCAGGGCACACAATTAATAGAAATAAACTCATTCCAGTATACTTTAAGTAATAAGGGGTATTACAAACTCAACTCCCCCATCACGGAGACCTATACTTGCACTGCCCTCTAGTTATTTTACACATGGTGTTGAGAGGGGAAGATGTGGCATAGGAGAGATGGAATAAATATTGCAGTGGGAGACTTGAAACTTAACCTCCTTACTAGAGAAAGGAATTAAGGAGCAACTTGATTTTCACAGGGAGAAAATCTCAGGTTGCAGCAGGCATTTTGACTTTGCAGGGAAAGAACAAATGATTTGAGTTGATTTCCAATTTTCACATATGCCTTTTAGCATGGAAGATATTTCACAGTGGGAGTGTGATTAACAGCTGGGGTCAAGTACCAGGCAGGATAGCTGATTCCTTGCGTTTTTGTCCTCTTTAGTTAGTGCTGTAGGAAATTCAACAGTTCTGTGCTGTGCCTGCTGCACTGGGTCAGACAGATCATCGTGTAGCTTTACAGCCAGTGAGGATCTCTGAGGTTTGGTAGTGGCTGTGTAATGAGGGGTTAAGGGTAGAAAGGATTCCAGTCCTGACCAAGACTTCCTTCTTGCATGTTTGTGTGTTAATTGTTTTGAACTTCTACGGTGGAAGTTTTAAAAACTTGCATAAACAAAAAATAACTAACTGATAGTTGAAAAAGTAGCTGGACCAGGTCATATTTTGTGTTGGTGTTCTGCATCTTTGGTCCTTGATTATCAGTTGATTGTTGTCTGGAGATATGTTTGTCCCACTTGGACCTCTCTAAATCAAGCTTCTGGAAACTTTGAACTTCCCTCAGGAGCAATTGTGGATCAGCTTTTGTTATAGTTTTATACTTTTTTATTTTTCCTAGTGAAATTTCCCATACCAACAGTCTCTTGCTAGTAGGCTTAGACTTCATTGTTTGTCTAGCTGGGGCCTTAATGCTAAATAACCTCGGCACACCACATAAATTGCATAAGGGAAACTCCATCCCCTCTGCAGTCACAGTTGGGGGGTGGGGGCGGAGGGGAACATTAGGCAGTGAGCGTTTTAGACTGGGGGAGGGGGAGAGGGAGACCGGAGTTTTTGTTTGTTTTTTTTTCCTCTGCGGACTGCCAGCACTGCCTGGGCGCCCTTGGGAGCTGCCGAGGCCCAGAGGAGCTCCTGTTCGTCCCCCGGTGAGAGAGCCCTTGCGGTGCTTGCTGTAGAGGGGATCGCACACCACTCTGTTGTCACAGGGGCTGCCACTCCCTTGTGCGGTTTTTTTTTTAGGGTCTCCCTGCTCTTCGTTGGACGGACCAGCAGCTCCGTCCCTCGCCAGCCGCCGCGTCCATGGCTGAGGGGTGGGGGCCGGGGCCCGGGCCCGGCGTGGAGTGCCTGGAGCGAGCATTTTTTTCGGAGACGGCTTGCCTGTAGCCGGCACCATCCGCGGAGGAGCTTCCGACCACCCCCCCTCTGGGATACAGCAAGATAGTCCGTGGAGGGCGGGTGGGGGGGCTCGTTTTGGAGTCTCGGAGCAGCTGCCGCCGCTGAGATCCGCCATTTGCCACGCGGGGTTCGTCTGGAGGTCGGCCCCGCTCCCCTGGCCCTCCCTTCGCCTATCCCCCCCTCCTTAGCAAGCACTTTCGTGTCGTTAAACTGAGACAACTTTGAAGTCATAAGTGGACATAGATTTGTTTTAAGTAGGACTGGCAAATTTTTTTGTGGTCCATTTGGTACAAATGAGAACAGTAGGTACATTTTATGCACACAGGTAAAAAGCCATGCTCTTCCCAATGACTTCTGTATTTAGCTATTGCATTGGTGTTTTCCTTTTGATTAACTGGTGGTTTGACTTTTTTGTCCAAATCCATTTGGCTCCTCTGACGTTGTACTGCAGTTTTCTTTACTCAAGTTGGAAACTCAAAAATTATCCAAAATTATCGTTTATATGTTGATTATTGATATTTGTTGGAGTGGAGTCACCATAACTGGTCTACTCTGGCCTCAAATCGGGAGGCCTGGAGACACACCATCTATAACGCAGCTGTCTCCTTCGAGAACACACGCAGGATCACTCTCGAGGAAAAAAGGCAGCGCAGAAAGAACCGTGTATTGCAGAATACACCATCTGAGGAATCTTTCTGCTGTGCCTTTTGCAATCGGATATGTGTCACGTATTGGCCTCATAAGCCACCAGCGTGCCTGTAACAAATGTGGATAGAGCCTTCCCAAATCTTCGTTGGCGAAGCCTAGCCATGATGATGATGATGATGATGATATTTGTTGGAGCAGCAAATAGTTTTATCTGTGGTTCTGTTTATTTCAAAACCCTCTGTCTTGCCACTAAAAGAAAGCTAGGTCTTCCTAAACATACTGTGTCAAAGAAATCCATTAAAGGTCAGAAACCTAATGGTCTGGGGCAGAAATAATTTAAAATAGCAGGAGTTCAGTTCTACAAAGACAAAGGATTTTGCTGCAAATCAGATAAACCTCTCTTCTGAGTTCTAGGACTGAAGTTGTTTCCAAAGCACAATGCTTGGAAATGGGCCAGGCATCACAAAGGTAGCTGCTCTTATTTTACTAACCAAGGGAAATAAGCATCTTCCCTCTTTAATTTTCTTTCTAGTTTGTCTAGATATCAGTAAAATTCAGGCTAGAAATGAGAATTTCAATGGCAACTTTCTGTTTAAACATAGATAATGATAAATTTGATCATTCTTCCTCTTTGCCGCCCAGGAATAAGCTGCAAATTATTTTGGATTTGCAGTCATGGTGTATGTGGAAGGCAGCTTTCTGCAAGTGCAGGTAAAATACTGATCATCTTGTTTTCTCTTTTTTCACCAGATTCCATTGTGATTGGATTTTGGGTTGGTCTTGCAGTTTTTGTCATCTTCATGTTTTTTGTCCTGACCCTGCTGACGAAGACAGGAGCACCTCATCAAGAGTGAGTTTGAAAATGGGAATAAGAAATCCAGCCTACTAAGTGGCACATATGGTCTCTTGCAGCCCCCAAACAAGCAGTGACAATGCTGACATTGTACTGGCTCAGCACGGTCTTGTTCTAGTCCATTCTTATGAATCAGTGCAGTCTATCTTCATTTCAAACAATCTGAGCATACTCATGCTAAAAGGAAGTTTGTGGGTAGGCTGCCAAACAGGTACAGGTGCTTTTAGATTACTGTTCTGCACATAAATGGCGAGCTCTAGGTGAGCTCAATTTATCCTGGAGTGGAAGTGTGAATATTGATGGAGTATATGCAGATAGTGCAGATGCTAAAGGAAGGAAGCTGAAATCTGGCAGGTTTCCACATTTGTGTGTTCAAATCCAAAAGGTAGATATCAGTAGTCTGTACAAAATCTTCCCTTAACCCCCGAGGTCTCAGAGTGTCTTAGTTTCTGCTGAGAAATTCCAGTAGATGCTGAAGTACAGATCAGCTCCATGTTTGTTTAAAGCCAGGGTGCCTTGAAAGTCCTTTATTTCTTATTCTTTCTGGCTGATAATTATGTGTAGACCGTGCCTTGCCTCAATGATTTATCTGCATTTGCACAGCACCCAGGCTGCCATTGTTCCTTCATATGAGAAAGTTTGAAGCCACATCTCCTCTCAGACTTGTGTGCCATAAAGTAGAAATAAAAAGCCTCTCTGGAGGTGAGAACACTTGCAGACAGGTAGCAATGATGAGAAGCTGATTGTGAAAGGCAATTGTTAGTGCTTATTGCTTCCTAAAGCAGCCTCTCTCTGCCCACTGGAGGCCCTTTGCTATTTAATCATATGTAGACTGGCTCTGAAACTTCACATAATAGCACATCTCTAAAGACAGGGCCACATTAGAGAGGACATATGTATATTGTGTGCTCCTGAAGTTTTGCTTCTGTGAGAAGAAAATAGAGGCAGAAGAATTGAGCTTACCAGATCCGACTTGGTATTTTTGTTTCCCTTACATACTGTTATAAAGCAGACAAACCTTGCTCCCAAACAAATTCAAAGTCCTTGTAAGTGTTGGTGCGCTGCCCCTTTCCCCTAAAGACCTTGTTAATTAGCTGAACATCTGAATCTGTATCCCACGTGAATAATTTGAGAGGGGAAGAAGTAATTAAGTCAAATATACCACACAGAGAATTTAATATGAATATTTGTCAAAAGTTTTTACACTTGTAAAAATGTACTTCTAGGTAGCAGAGGCCTGCTTAGTGTCTCCCACTGTTTTTCTATGTTTTTCATCAATTTTCTTGAACAGGTTGTCTAGAGAGTTTGTGAAACCTCCATCTCTGGTCAGCTTCTACATCCAGATAAACTGATCTGAATTCAGGCCTTGCCTTTATCATCAGGCTAGAGACCTCCAGAAGTCCCTTCCTTTCTAAACCTTAATATAATTTTTCTTCAGTTTCTGAAGCGAGCCCAATTATTCCTTTCTGTATTTGCTTTAAACCTCTTTGCAGCTTTGGGATCTGTGTGCTTGAGTGCTCACCCACTTACTAGGTACGCTGAGTTGGCACTCAACAAATCTGAGCACTATTTTTTTGTCGTTTGATAATCAAATGTGTGTGGTATTGAACATGGATCATCCAGGAATACACTAAGTGCAGGGAATCCTGTGTCCTCTTATTTTTGATACATGTATATAAAAACTGGAGAACACCTACCTGTAAAACCAGTGCAGAGTGTGATTTTAGTTTGCCTGCATCTTCTGTTTTTACACCTGACTGGATTCTTCATGACTTGGCGTTTCATTAGCGGCCTGTCTTGCAGCCCTCCTTTAGATAGATGTTAATGGGATTCCTAGGTCTTGGGAGAAAGCCAGCTTGATTGATGGATGTGTCTCTGACTTCAGCAAGGCTATTTGGCTGTTCTTTAAAGTACCATTAATGTGAGAGATAAGTGTAACTGGGCTCAGATGGATGGATCCGAGGTAGAATACTCTGATTTTTCTAGTAATATGCTTTTCTTGGCTTAATATAAAGGGGCACGATAGGATGTATTTTCCAGAATTATAAAAGATGTTCAGAATTGGATACATTCTCAGACCAGAAGGGTCAGGATTTCGATGGGGAGAGGCAGAAATTTAATCAGTTATGGAAATTTTGTCTGTTGCATTTCTCTTTTGTTTGCCTGCATATTAGGATGTGTAGAAGATTTGCTTGTGCGACAAAAAAATTTTGTTGAAAATCTTACTGCATTTCTGTCTGAGAAATGCTCTCATTCATCACTCAGGAGTAGCTAGTATGCTTTCTTTGTTTCTGCATGTGAAAATGTCCTTAAAAATACATTTGTGCAATAAATGCAAGAGTTTGTGTAACCTATCTGTAAAAAATATTGGCTGGTGTAATGTCAAAGCTTCGTGCAGCAATTTAGGCAAGTTGTACCACTACTTGCAGTAAAAAAATGACAGAGAATTTTTTTTTTCCCAAGAAATCAGTTCGTTTTGGTTAAGGATTCTAAGGTGAAACCCAGTCAGAGAAATGCACTCATTGAAACAAAAACTTCTACAGATATATGTATGTTTTTGCTGAATACTTATTCAGGGAGATTTCTCAGGTTCAGGGTAGCACTTCAGGATTGCTACTAAGGATATGTTCAGATGCCCAAGTTCCCCTTAGGATACCAAACCCTGCTGTTTTGGAGGATTGACTCCTTATTCCTTTCCATCGTTTGCCAAGTACCCCTTGTACCCCAAGTACCTCACTTCAGAGACTGTTGAGAGAAGGGATATTTAAGCTATAGAAGAATCTCAGATGTCAGTCCCAATCTAGTATGCTTCTGTTAGAATGATATACTGGGCAAAATGGTCTGTACCCTGACAGTGCACTCAGGTCCAGTGGGCAGAGTCGAGAGCTTAATGCTGAGTCCAGCAGACCAGAACCCATAGCCTGGAAGATTCCCATAAAAGGGAGGTTGGGTAAGTTCAGTGGCAACTGCTTGTTTTGAGTGGTTTTCAGTGTGTATGTTGCTCAAGGTGTCTCCCTGAATAAGTCATTCACCTTTCTGCTTTCTTGTTGGCAACTTTTGGAACTCAGAGGGTTGTGTTGGCTCAAATATTGCAAAAGGAATTTGATTGTCCAGGTGGCTGTGCTCCCTTACACAGTAAAACTAGGATTTCTGAGGCTGCTTTTCTTATTTTAAGTGTTCTGAAAAGGTATCTGCTGAAGTGTTCTTGCATATTGTAATGAGCAAGACTATGCAAGTTTCTAGTCTAGTTAAAAAAAATTCCTCTCTAAAATACCGAGATGGTGTTTGTGAAATCCAAAAATATCTCTGTATATTAGACCACGTGTTCCCTGCTCATGAATACAGGATTATTCCTTATAGTATGTCCTCAGCATTCTGGGTCATTGTAGAATTTATTGACATCTTCTATTCTTCCATTTAGATTAGGTTGCTGTTGCCAGTCTTGTATGCCCCTCTGCACTGTCAGCCGTTGCTCCTTCATAGCTCACTGGATTATAAAGCACTTTCTGCACCTATGAAGAAATTTTACTTCTCTAGTGGATGCATTTTAAGCTTTCTTCTGCAGTCACTTCTTCCTAGGCTTACAGTGCTTGTTCTTCTTTCTGTGCTTATTTGCCACCTCCCCTGTTTGTGCCACAGTACTGCATAGAAACTCGTGGGACAGATTTGCAAAACTATGTAGGAGACTTATATAGTGGTGCTTTTTATTGCATTACAAAGACATAAATGTCAGTTGTCAATTCTGAAGGCTACTGCAAAATTATTCCAGTCTGTTTGCATCCTGGTGTGTATACAGTAGATTATTAGTTACTGGTCTGTCTTGCATCAGTTTAAATGTTATTCTTCTACATGCTTCACTTTGACATGCAGAATGAGCCAATACAGTTTTGACAAACTAGAGAACTGCTTTGATTTGAAGGCTAGTGGAAGTGATTTTGTTAGGACAGGATTCTATCATCTAATGGAAGTAAATTAGCATTTAAGAAGCAGAGATCTTTAAGGTTAACTATGCCTGAAAGACTAATGGTAGGCATTCTGTGAACTCGAAGGTTTTAAGGGTAGATTTCTGAAGGTGTCATCTGAGGCTTTCAAAAGCATGTAGGCACTTTTCTCTTACTGCAGGCTTGAGAGAATTAAATTACAGCATTTTTCTGAAAAACTCTAAGTGCTGGGTGCACCTTTAGGTGTCCAATTATCTGACTCCAGTGTCATTTGCTACATGTTCAGATGTAAACAAATTTTTTAACAAATTTTATATTCTGAGAATATGTTTAGATTTTCATTGCTCATCCTCTGAATACCTCTACTGCATTTCAGATGCAAATAACTTGCATTTTGTGATGATAGCATATAAAATCAGCCTGAAAAAGAATGTATTACTATCTGTATGACTTCCATCTAGCTTGAGCTTTTCTCACCTCCACGTGTTTATGGCTCCTGCAAAGTCCATGCAGATTGGTGCTGATTTGAGCTAAGATTTATATAAAAACTCCAAAGAAATATGTTTCACTGTCCTTCCTGGGCTGTGTGCCTGAATTGTCTTTGAAGCAGTCTTTAGTTCCAGCCCTTCTAATTTGTAAATCTGAATGTCATCGATTGAAGTCGGGAGAAAAGATGGTTTGATGTCTGTACTCAAGCTATGCCTTAGTGAGAGCAGTGCTGCCCGTGCCTCAGAAAGATTTTATCTATCAAGGATTTTTTTCTCAAAGTGTTCTTATAAGCCATTTAAAAAAATGTTATTACTTGACATCAAGAGGAAATCCTGAAGAGTATTTCTAAGCTCATTCAGTGAGGTGATTATTACAGTATATTTACTGGAAGTGCCATTTAAGAGTGCTGGCATTAACTTATTCCCATGGAAAATTATCATGACAAATCAAGACTTAAAATAGCTTCAGCAGAAAATAATCAATATTGCTGGCTTTAAAAGTTTGTGGTAGATAAACCATAGGGTTTCCTTTCTTCCTGATCATAGTGGTTGTTGAAACCACCAAATTTGCTGATAAGGACTCAAATAGTTCTACTTTCATGTTTACTGTATTTTTCTTTTTCCTCCCTAGCAATGCAGAGCCTTCTGAAAAAAGATTTCGCATGAATAGCTTTGTGGCAGATTTTGGAAGACCTCTGGAGTCTGAGAGGGTCTTTTCTCGTCAAATGGCTGAAGAATCCCAGTCACTTTTCCATTTCTGTATTAATGAAGTGGAACACATGAACAAAGCAAAAGAGAGTCAGAAAGGTCCAGGTCTGGAGAGTAATATCCACTTCCAGGAGGTTCCCAGAAGCAGTGGAGTGTTTGAGGAAGACCTACATTGTCTTCCAAAATTTAACATTCCTAACTTTGTGAACACTGAGCAGAACTCTTCATTAGGTGAGGATGATCTCCTCATCTCAGAGCCACCAATCATTTTAGAAAGCAAACTGGTCATGCAATCTTCCCATCGGATCCTTGACTGAAAAAACCTTTTATGTTAAGGTAAAAGATTGTCCAGTTTGAACCCTTTCTTGGCCTTCTGCTATTTTGACAGAAGGTATTTCAGACCTGTGCTTTTTATTGTACGTAAGACTGGCTGTGCTACTAGAACTCAGTTTAGACAAGAAGTAAAACACTAAATGCTTTATTATGATGTTTTCTGTGGTCTAAACTTTTTGCCCAGCCAGCGTTATTTTTGCTTCGTGATTTTTTTTGTTTCTTGTTTTGTTCTTTGATTTTAAAGGACTGCTTATGACCAGCTTCTGAAGGATCCCGTAACAATTTATGAGGACTGTGAAGGCTGGAGCCTGGTACTGGGAAGTGTATGAAAATTCCTTGGCCAAGAAAAGTGTAAATCTCAAAGTGAGACTGAAGTAAGGAATAAACAGGCAGCCTCTGGGGAGGTTCTGTAGCTTCTGCTACTTCCAGTAACGATGCCTGAAACTAAGCAGCACAATAAATATCTGCTTGGGATTAGCTTCAGTTTCTGATTCCTAACTGTTTTTGGTATAGGTTAAAGCCAATTTACAAAGCTTCCAGAGGGAATACCTTGCAAATTAAATTGTTTGGCTACAGTGTTTACAAAATGCCATCACCACATGCTGCTGACTAAAAGCAAATTGGTGCCTGTACTTACAGTACTTCAGAGTGACATTCCAACAGCTGCCCAGTGATGATGAGGAATTAGTATTCTACACACAAACACAGACCGTGATTTGACTCTTTTTTTTGGTTTTGTTTTAATTGCTGATGTGAACTTCCAGTTCAGTAAGTGTAGGATTCAGTAGCTAAATCACAGGAAATAAGAAAAAAACTATTTTTCTTTTGCCAGTGCAGTTACTACATGCAAATGTAACATTAAGCTGGTGTTATATGTTGCTTATAGGCTGAACCTTCCTACACTTTTTGGGTTTATAAACAGCCCTTTCTTTATTCATGGGCCATGGAAGGGCTAGCAGGCTTTGAATTGTTGAGAGCACCAGCTCCAAATGTGAAGCTAAGCTCTGCTTGCTCCATCTGCTTTTTGTACTCAATTGGGATGGTGTTGCAACCTCAGCTACTCTCCCAATTAAAGGTTTGTCAAGGAATTGAATAAGTGTAGTTTCAACCTTTATTTTTTAGAGACAGAATAAGGTTCTGAACCTTAGAGAGTACTTAAATTATATTTCAGCTTTCCTCAAAAGATGGTAATTAATGACCAAATGGTTTTAGAGCAAGCACAGAAGATACAGAGGCACCAGGTTCAAATCTTTTGCTTGATTTGGAGTATGCTCTGCAGGAAATTCTTAATTGAAATGAAAATAAGTGGATGCCAGATACTGTGCCTGTTTTTATTTTTTTTTTTTCTGAAACTGACCTACTTTGTACCCAACATGTCTGTGTCGGAGGGAAAATGTAGTAGTGGCCTGCTGATACATTCTCCAGACACTTAAATGCTGATTAATTAATTCTTCCTTCACCTTACAGATAGGAAAAAGTAGTGAGTGGGTTGAATATTTAAAGAATTAAAAACGTGCAGGAAACGTATTTGGTTTTTATCTTCTGTGCCCCTGTTATAAACCAGTTATTGCTAAATTTCCTGTTTTCAAATGTAATTCTTACACTACTTGCTGGTTGTTTAAAGTAATGGGATTATAGTTTAAAACAAAGCAGAGACTGTTTTAAACTAGCAGATTTTTGTTGAAAATATTCCAGGAGAAGAGTGAAGTGAACCCTGTTCTAAATGAGCATGGCTCCATGGGCTACAGATCTCCAGTAAAACGTTTCAAGTGCAGAAAAGGCCTTCTTTCACAGGAAGTAGTTAACTACAAGTTTGAAGGCTGTAGCTGTGGACTGTTCTCTTTCCAAATTAAGAAATTTGGGAAATGTGCCTCCGAATGTGGCAACTACTTCCTGCTGAGGCATTTCAAATAACTGCTAGCTATCTGAACTGAAGCTCAACATTGTTCTTGCTAACAAGTTCTGGGACTTTTACTAAGCGTGGCTTTTATAGCCTATTTCTGAATTAGTGAGCTGCCTTCAGTAATGTTTGAGCCATTCTTCTTAATTTTTTTCTTCCTTTGGCATGCTTCAAAACAGAAATGCTGCTTAAAGGAGAGAAAAATCTGTGTAGAATCCCTCTCTTCTGCAATCAAGAAATGAAGGGTTTTTTAAAAGCATTTAAAACTCTGCTTCCTAGAACCATTTAGGTTGGAAAAAGATCTTTCTGAGTCCAGCCATTAACTCAGCACTGCCACAACTAAACCATGTCCCCAGGTGCCACATCTATGTGTCTTTTTAAATCCTCCAGGGATGGTGACTCCACCACTTCCCCAAGCAAGCCTGTTCCAGTGCTTGACAAGCCTTTTGGGGAAGAAATCTCAAAAGTTTCAGATGTTTCAAAAAATGCAGGTCTGATTTTAGAAAAAGAAAATGCTGCCATTCCCAATAGGCTAGCCTAAGTTTTTCTTCTGCTACCTTAAACCTTTGTGGCTTTTCTTTGGGTGTATAAGTGCTACTTTGGGGAGAAAAGGGGGAAGCATTTTGTGTATGGATGCTGGTGACAATGCCTAGATGAAAGGTATTTAATAAAATGACAAAGGGATAATGTCAACTTAACTAACACCACATTTGAATTGTATTCTAAGTGTCCTTCTGAAGCATGTATTAATCCTGTAAAGCTATTTAAG
This sequence comes from Lepidothrix coronata, assembly GCF_001604755.1. Lineage (NCBI taxonomy): Eukaryota > Metazoa > Chordata > Aves > Passeriformes > Pipridae > Lepidothrix > Lepidothrix coronata. The sequence goes on from NW_016690184.1 coordinate 8,995,247, forward strand.
TGTTTGGTTCCTGCCTCTGTTATTCCCCGATGATGGTTATACTTTTTTCACCTTATTTCCCTTCTATTTTTAAAGTCCTTCATGCTGCTTTTTACAGAAAAATAACCTGGCAGTCCCCACTGCAAAGCTCTCACACCACTTCAGAGACACAGTGGCAGCAACACAGTCTGATTCAGTTTTTCGTTCTGCCTCTGGATTAGAGTCAAAGGCAAATGCAGAAATGTTCTGCAGTCTTCAAAAACAGTTATTTTAAAGGTTTCTTTCTTTTTCCTTTTTAGGAACTAACAGAGATACTTTGCCTCAGGGGAAAGGGCGATATATAACATGTTTAAAAAAGTTCATCGTTATCCAAAAAACCAATAAGTGCATTCATTATGAAGTGAATAGAAAGTGTTCTGACCAGAGTAATCCTTCAAAATGAATAGTTGGAATTTAATGGTGTTTGAAAATGGAATTTTTGTGAGTTTTTGTATTGTTTGGCCTCAAGCCTCTTCTCAAAACTCACTATAAATGAGTGAGTAGATTTAACTGCAGAGATAGACAGCTCCTCTAAGATAACTACATGCATAAACATGTCTTGTATTCTCTGAGAACTTACTAGGTTGAGTTATTTATTCCAGTTTTCAGAGGTGAATACTTGCAAAATGTTCTTCTATGTAAACAAGTTTTAGCTGTGTACCTTTTTTTTTTTTAAAAAAAAAACCAAAACCTAAAATGCAAAATCAAAAATGCCTGCTCAATATAGAAAAGAAAGGGAAAGGTAAAACTGTGAACTTCTCTACTAAAATCTAGTGCTATACAGTAGTTGAGACTAAAAGGTGAAGTAAATGATATACGTTTGTCATGCAGTTAAGTATTTATTCACCTGAGCTCTAGATCTTGAATACTGTAACACATTTTTTGCCACTTTTTAGCCTCAGGTATGGCAGATATGGGCGCTGAAGAAATGAGGCTGCACACACACACACAGAATTCGATTTCGGAATTTCTCCACAAATCTCTGCATTCCCCTTTTATTAACCTCTTCAGGTAAACAGAGCCTGCTGTTGCCATTCAGTTAACTAGAATTCCCAGGACTTTTTGCAAACTCAGTGTTTTGATTCACACACTCCCTCTCAGCTCCAAGGCCGAAACACTCCCTTTTGATTCCAGTTAACTGAATGAAGATGCATCTGACTCAGCTTGTTCCCACATTGGGTAGTGACAGGTCGCAAGGACAGCAGAAGGCAGAACCTTCTACCACACATTCTCCAACAAGAGCAAGAGTTGAAGGCATGTGCCTTCTTGTTTTTGGACAAGAGGTATGTGGTTAGCTTTATGAAAGGCTAATTATAATTCAAAGTTATCATGGAATTTTCTGTTCAAAAGAGTCAGGGCAGCACTTGATGCAAGGTCCTCCCCTCCCTGCAGAAGTGGATTTGCACAGCTAGTGCTAGTATACTCATTATTTATCCTTATATTTTCCAAAATAGGTGAAATATGGGATAGAGTGGCTGACTTCAAAATGTATTATGTGCTATCAAATAAAGTCTTCATACATGATAACCTATATAATTTGCTACATGAACAATTCTGACATGTATTTCAGAGAACCTGAAATGGAACACATTGCTGCTGTCTCTGCCCCAAGTGCCATGATGAGATCTGATCCTTTTCTGCACATCCTGTTTACCTCTCTTGAAGCAATGCATTCTCTGTAATCTGGGTCACTGAGTCACCCAGCCAGCTGCTCACTCGATTTCTTAAAAGCTTCAAACATGAGAATTCAAATTATTATACTCCACCTGCTTTGCTATAAACAGATGAATTCCAGCTAAGCATTAGACAATGATTTAAAGACATTACGTTTGATTCTTTTAATCCATCCATCGTGCTGCCTCCTGGAAATGCATGATGAAATAGGACAGCACAAGAAGAGGGAAAACATACAAAAGGAGTATAGAATTATGTAACTCCTGGAACGATCTCACTGAAATAATTAGTGAAAGCTAATCACTTGTTTTGTCAGCCTTTGCGCAATTTCAGGGTATTTTCCCCTTTCTGTACTGTGAAGACTGCTGGAGAGTAAATAACTAATAACTTTAGCAGAGAACTTAAAGCTTGGACCTTAGTCCTCCAAAAGGAACACCCCAACTACAGTCATTCAAGCCCAGAGAGTCTGTTACTGTGTGGAGTGCCCACTTCATGCTAAATGCCTTAAAAACTTCAGTGAGTGTACAACTACATAAATACATGTAAGAACACCGTGTTCATGGCATTCAAACACTTTTTAAAAAAATTCTTATAGTCAGTTCTCAGCAAATGCTGTTATCTTACATAGTTTGAATTAAATTCTCTGTCTATTTTACTGAGCAGGGACAGTATTATTTATCATTACTGTAAGATATAATGTGGTTTATACTAAGACACTCTTTTGATGACCTAAGCATTAAACATTTGAGAGAATTTCCAATAAGCAGAAATACTCCCCCTCGGATTCCTGTCCTAGGCAGTGCCCTAGAGTACCCCCATCCAGGAGCTGACCTCTCTGGGAACACAAGGGTTGCTCTAATTTTTAAAAAGTTCACACTTCAGGTCACACACTTTAATACAGTCTTACATGTATAGCAAATTGTACAGGAAGTAAATGGTAAGTTGCAATATTATTCAATTTTATCCTTTTCATTTGCAAAACAGACTCAAATCAATAAAATACAGCATATTTACACAGAGCTGATATTTTATATACAAAGCATTATTATATTTACACATTTTATGAACATACACTAGTATTTTTTAGATAGGATCAAAATAACCATGGTAGAAATACTGAAAATATCTGAATAGGAAAAAAACAAGATTATTATATTAATTGGCAACTGGCCAAACTTTTTTAATATCTATATAGATATGTGTGTATACAGTCTCATGTTTGTGTATGGGCCAAAAAAAACAATAAACCTTGCACTTGGGTATAATTTGTTACACTCTGCTGTTCTTATGCATGCTCAGTCCCATGCTTGTATGAGAGAAAGTGCATGTTTACTGCTGGTCCCTGAAGAACATGACACATAAATACACATGCACAGACCTGAACTATTTCACATTTGATTTAAATGACAGCTTCAACCAATACCACAGGGACCTGAAGAGTACATTCTAGCTTTAATCTTCTCTTTGCCCTAAATGAGTATAGTTGATTGAGCTACAACCTCAATATATGTGCGATGGGATTCTTAAGGACTTGCAGCACTGAAACTTCAAACTAATAATTTACTGATTTATTGGACACCCATTCCTTCCAACCACCAAATAGCTATCTTGAATTTTCTTTATTTTAACTTACTGCTTCTTCCTTTTAGCAGCAGGTTTTTCATATATATCAAGTATAATAGCCATGCTCATATTCCCTCTCCAGTCTCCTCTCTGGAACAGGGCAGCCCCTGTGGCTTCAGAGATTCCTAAGGCTACGTTTTTTAGTGGGATGATTTTTCTTTTCCCTCCACTGGGTCCATTTATTGAAATAGGAGACCAAAAGCTTAGCCCACGAAGGTACACGTTGGTGATGCAGTAGGAATTGCTTGCTCTACAGCACAGGTGTGTAACTCCAGCAGGGCCTGAGGAGAGGGAGAAGGCAGTAGTCTCTAACATTGCTTGTTACCTGCCATGATGCCTGTCAGTTCAGCAGAAAGTTACATCCACATTTGGTATTTGGGTAGTGGATTACTCCTGCTTAAGCATACTTGTCTCTTTTGTCACTCTCAAGGACAATAGTAGTTCATTGGATTTTTTTCTCTGGCCCCTTTTGTAAGTTGCTCAGTATTTTAACTCTAAATTTGCCCACTGACACATCCCTGCAGTCTGAGCTTTAGCACACTGTCTTCACATCTGACTGGCCTCTGGTCTGTCAAGATTGTCTATAAAGATATTGCTATGTCAGATTCTGAACAGCCCATTGTAAAAACCTTATCAATATGGCCTTCCCTTTTAAAAGGGATACCAGTGACTACTCTCACACTGTATTTTATAGCCTGTTTTAAATCTGCCCCATAACAATTCAGCTAGACCCACTCTGCCATCATTCTGACCAGCACAGTTGGAAATACCAGAGAAGTAAACAAAGAACAGTTTGAATCTGAGCATCACCAGGGAATGTCTGCTCTGCTCCAGCCCTCCAATCATTCACTAAGTTGGAAGGGATTTTAAAGAGAAGGGAAGAAATATTATATGAACTGGAGGGAGAGAAGCAAAATGCTGGAAAAAGATGATTTTCCTGCCCTACAGAATGAAATTCATTATATACTAAACATACAAATAGTTACTCAGTAGTTGAGCTAGTTACTCAAATTGTTCACAAAGGAATCACAATAACACAAGTTATAAACAAAAGTTAAAAATATTCAGGCATGTAGTACAGTATCTGAAAAAGGGAATTTTTCAGTGGTAACTGAATTTATGGAATAACCTCAATATTCCTATTATTTTAAAAAAATTGTATGTAACTTTATTACTAACAAAATATAAGACATACAAAATGACTGGAGTATTGCTCGATGCAAATCTACCTTTGGACATGCAAGATTACAGATAAGATCAGAATGCAATTCAATTTATGTGTGTTACATTAATGATTTTCAATAACATTTTCTACACATAACTTTGAATATTAAAATTCTACTTCTCTAATCAACTGCTACCTAATCATGTCTTCCAGCAGCTGTCTGTCACTCTGAATCCACTGGAATCAGGTGCAGGAATAACAACCCCTTGTTTCTGCAGTTCACGTAAAACATCTAATATTGAATCCAATTCCACTCGAAATTTCTCCAGTTCTTGATTCTTCTGCTGTGCCAGTCTTCGCCACTTCTGAGCCTCATGGGTTTGCCTTGCTTCAGTAACATGATGTGTTAGTTGGGTTGCCTGTAAATTAGAAGCAAGCCAGCGTTGCCACCTCCTAGTCCAGTACTCAGCCACCACTGCCCCTTTGCAAAAATACACCACTTCATTATATTTGATGCTGAGTCTCACAGTGAAAGGCTGACATCATGTGGAAACAATTTGTTCTGAATATTGCAAAAATCATTCTGACAGCAGTAAATTCCTTTAAATAGTTCCATTAATGACAGAAGGGTAGAACTGATTATTGATTAGTGAGCCTCAGGAGAATTTAACTTATCCTCTCCAAAGTGGCAAATAAAAGTTTGAATATTTAACACAAAGCTGAGCATATAACATAAAATCAATCCCCTATAATAAAAATCAACTTTTTAAATTTCTATTTAAATTAAAGTGCTAATTAAAAGAATGCTCTGCAAGACAAACAAATGAAATCTGATGACATATTGTAGGCTACTACTGTACTTTTAAAAAACGAAAGTCCTATGGATTATTAGAAAATGTCCTGTAGTCACAAAGATCTGATGCTGCTGCAGATAAAAGTCTGAATTAACTTTGACATGAATCCCTGACATAATCCTATTAAATTACACAAAATAAGAAGTGTCATAAGGTATCAAAATCTCCATACAGCTATTAATTGTAATAGATTCTTCAAGGAAAGCTGTACCACTTAAAGGCCATAATTATATTTGCAGTTTGATACTAAGGATAGCCTGTTAATTCCTTGCTCAGCAATTACCTTTCCTACATTGTTCATTTTTATACCATTCATTTGGGGGACTGTTCGATGCCCCAGTAGAGATGGTTAAAGGTGCAAAACTAGGATAAACAAAACCCAAAGCTTAATACATAATAAGGGCAGTAGCAGGAGGAAAGATGAAGTTACTTAGTAGTAATTATGTATACTATTATTTCTATTTTTTAAAACAATACTTTATAAAATATCTTAGTAAGTACTATAGGTATTCAATGGAGTTAGATCTCAGAATAGGCAGCAGCAAACACTTTACAGAAATGGTAAAGAAATCCTCACATAATACAAAAGCAAATGAATAGCATAAAAATGAACTGTATTACAGTTGCCTTTAGCAGGACATAACATGAACAAAAATAATAAAATCTTTAGTAGCAACAGGGTTTGTTCTTAATCCAATGACTTGTTTTATGCAGAGCTCTTTTTGGAAAGAAAATGAAATATCTGATGTAGAAATGTGTAAGAGTAAAACCTTTACCACAAAAAATTGTGTACATAAAAGTGTATTCCTTGAGATCTGGTTATAGAATTGTAGAACAACCCCCCCAAAATAAGTACTACAGGTTTGACAATCTTCCTGTCCAACTTCCCTATTTTGACTTTGTATATTTAATAAAACCTAAGTTTAAAAATACTAACAAAAGACAGTAATATATTTAAGTGATACCAGCGTTGGAAAAAAAAAATCTATGTGAACAAGAAAACTTCTTCCAGATGATAGAAACTCCCCCGAAAGATAAAAACTCAGGATGGAGACCATGACATAGAATAAAGATGAAAAAAAGCAATGAAAAATTGTTTTACCCATTCAAGCTACAAAAAACTGTATCACAAAGATCCAACCTTCAAAATCACAAACTTTTAGTTTTTGGAGGATAAAGGCCTTTTTTCATTGTTTTGGGTATTAAAACCAGTATGAGCTAGACTGCTCTAAGATGTGTCTACACTTTTAATGCAGCTTTTCTGAATAGCATTGCTGGGACTAGAAAATAATTCCTCAATTGACAGTTCAGTTGAGGAATATATCACAGCTTAACAAACTCTGCATTACAAACTCTTATCAGTTTTTCAATACCTTGCTTTCCTTGTGTAACTGAAATATGAGAGAACCAAATGATACAAGGGGCTTCCAGAGGTCATGTGATCCAGACCTCTACAGTAATATCAAGGCCTTTTCAGATCAGGTTGCAAGGAAGTTACACACCTGATATGCAAGTCATGCACAAGTAATTTCAATTACCACACCAAGGATGGGCTGACCAGGACTGCATCTACATTCACTTGCATCATCAGGCAGCAAAGGCAAAACCACTGCTGTAGAAAAAGTACTTGCCCTCCCTGCAGTGCGAGCTAAATGAGCCTGTGCAAATACCATAAAATTACAGTTAAACCAATAAATTGCTCTTGGAAATAAATGCAGTTATACTCTGGTGTACCTTTTGAATTTCTTGCTCTCTTTCTGCATGTCTGGTCTCTATATGCTTGATTTTCTTTTCCAGGCACAAGAAATGTTTCATTTCAGGACTCTGGCTCTCCTTAGCCTCTCTCAGTTCTTCCAACAATTTTGTCACCTACAGTTAAAGAGAAATTATGAAAATTGCTATTGTGTTATGCAGTGTATAAAACAGATTCCTTTCAAAATGTATTTACATTGTTTAATCATTCCATTCAAAAGCTGCAGAACAGCAGACATAAAAGAGAAATCTTCTTTATTCAAAAGCTTTTACAGGGGTTCAGGGACTTAGATTAAGATTTTTCACATCTAAGTAGCCTGAGAATATGAAAGTCTAGTCCTCTTTGATAAATCCAATCTTGTTCATAATGTTATGAAGTGATTGTATTCAGTCAATTTTTATACTTCATTAAAAAAAAAAAAAGAGAATATTATAATTAGATCTTCTTACACCCTGGATAAAGACCAAATATAAAATGTACCAGTGTATTTCTAAGGACTAAATTGAGGAAAGACACGCTGCTAACAGACATGATTACAAGCCTCCTTTGGTCTAACAATTATCAGGTCAAATCAACTCAACCAATGACTTAAAACTGATTTCCTCATCCTCCAGAAGATAAGGTAAGTTTTCTTATAAAGCCCTACTGGTTTATTCTCATTCTTTGCCTATTTTAAGTAACTTGATATTTCTTCATTTAACATCCTAGGTATTTTTTGGTCACTTTTAATATGTTAAAAGTAAACTCAAATGAAAACACTGAAGTCTTTATCCTTAATGACAGCCCTTTGCTCCCCTGAACCATTACATTTGAGAACTTCTAACCCTCTTCAAGCACTCAGCCATCCTTGGCTCTCTGCTGCTGAATTCAAGTAGCTGGAAGCATTGTGTCTTCATAAAATGTTGTCACTCTTACTGAGAAGTGACTCTAAGTTGGCTTCTATTATTTCCATTTTTAAGGTAGCTTTCTAAGATAACATGGCCTATGTTAGTGCATTTTTGCCTGTCCATTATTCCAGCAGCTTTGAACCTGTGGGCCAAGTTCAGCCACATTTGGGAGCGGAAAGTCTTCGTTTCATAAGGTCCATGAAAGTGAGTGTCTGCTGCTTGACTGCTAAGTTGCCCCACTGAAAGGAAGGGCTGATGCATGATCTCACATATATAATTAAATATAATTTAAAAATTATGCTGGAAAGATGTTATGAGGCAAAAAAACCCCAGGAAAAATGGGCTCCGTGTATTTTGCCAACAACAGAACCTTGTCAAATACAACGCTGTGCTGTGTGCAAGCTGTTATGGAAGAGAAGTACATAGTAAATGGAAAACATCCATAAACAGCATTTCTGAAATTACTATTCAAATAACAATTTTCCAGGAAGCCTCAGGAAAAAATATGCCTTTTTTGAGGTACCATCATTTTAGATAGAGGACTTCATCCTGTTACCAATAACGGTGCTTTTCCCTATCATTACTAACTCAATTTGCAGGTTTTGTTGTCTTTTTTTTCAGCTCAACTTATTTAACCATTTAATGCTTAAAATGTATTTTATAAGCAGCACAGCAATCAAACTAGAGGGCAAAAGCAAGGCTTCATGTAGACATTTCTGTCTGTATAGTCTGGCAATGATTTCTGTAACAAAGACACTCATTTACATTTCCTTAAATGCCAGCACTTTGAATTTGGCCTGTAAAATGGGGGTCATGACCACTCTCTTAAATCATCAATGTCATTAATAATCTGTAAAGCAGTCATAGAGGAAACAAATTCATAATATTTGTTTCACTGCACTCTTGCCCTGTTTTCCCAGGAAGAACTATTATATATACTGAGATCACTGGAATGAAACAAGCTTTATATGGAAGGGAAACATCTATCATTAGATTCTTAATATAAACCCGAAGTCTCAGCCTTTATGCTGCAAATACAGAACTTAAGTTAATACAACACCTTTTTTGTCCCCCTACAAACCCTCACTTTAATATAAATATGTCACAGAAGAGGTGGAATTTTGCATGGGTAAAATAAATACTGAGTGGCTTTAGTGAGATTAAGATCAATTGCTTTTAATAGCCCTTGCAGATTAGAGTATTATTAAAATTAAGTTAAAGTTAGTAATGTTCTTACATCAAGGAGATGGTGAATTAAGTATAGGCACAATGCTCAGACAGGCTATATCCTCTTCCTGAACAGGAGGTGGTAACAAAAAGACTGGCAGTACTTCAAGAATAACAAAAGCATACATTAAAAAAACACTTGAGCTAATAGATAGATAGCAATTTGACACAACATTAACCCAAAAGCAAAAATAAGAACAAATGTAATTTTTAGGTTATATGCTATAAATAGAAATAGAAGATCAGAAAAAAAACCCAGTGAATTTCAGAACTATTACAACTAACTTTCCCTTCCTAAGAGACCTTAACTTTCATAGACAGTGGAGGAGAAGACCAAGAATATAATTGCCTAAGTGAGTTTTATGGCAATGAAGGAATTGCAAAAGGAAGGCTTAATCTGAACACAGAACTTGAAAACAATAATAAAAAATCCTCTCAATAAGGAAAAAGTCCTGTGGTCTATTTACTAACCATCATAACTCTCAAGGTAGAGGCTATGAAAGCTTGGATTAACCTGCTGATCAACTTTCATAGATATATCAGGTTTTTCTAACAAATTAAGGATTATAACAAAAAAAAAAATTCAAAAAAGGTCAAGGTGCTACTTCTGTTCTGTGTTGTTCTCTCACTTACATTAAAATAACATATTGCATTCTCAGGTATAATTGATGTAGAAGGAACTGACAAAGATACGGTTTCTAAGACTTACTTTACTATATATTATTTGAGGCTTTTTAAGGATGAAAGTGAAAACTCTTACTAGAGTAAGGTACCTCCAATCCAAATTTAAATATACCTCTTTTTGTAGGAGTTGCTCTCGTATCTGTGAAACTAAAAGAGCTTCCTGATGTCTCTGTTGTTCACTGATTTGTTCTTGAAGATGTTTTATTAACACCTACACAAAAAAGATTAAAAACAGTTGGTCATTAACATAAATACCCATGATGACATCTGAAAACCTATGCAGGAGAAGTACGGCAAAAATATAAACAGTATTGTAGTAGTGCAGGTGTAAGTGATGTGTGTGTTAATGATACAGCCTCTAACATGTGTGCATGCTAGATAATAGTCCTCTGCATGGACTGTTAAATAGCACACAGCTACATATATAGTATATGAAAACAAGTCTCAGTCTTCGAGTAACTTTCCTCAATTAAAAAAGTTCTTAAATAATCTAAATGCAATAGCTCCTTCTACCTTCATATTGTGTGTAAAACTAAGCCCAGAAAGCCTGTGGAATCTCCCTCCTTGGGGATACTCAAAAGCCATCTGGACATGGTCCTGAGCAACTGCCTCTGGATGACCCTCCTGAGCAGGGGGGTTGGACAAGATGAACTTCAGAGGTTCCTTCCAACCTCAGCCATTCTGTGATTCTGTGAATACAGTGGCACAAGCTGATTTTTAAAACAGTAGGTCCTGCTTCAAAGAAAGATAAAGTTTACAGTACTATAGAAAGAAATAACTTCAGGATATATCTATATGTAATCAATGCGTCTACTGTATCTTACCTCTTGTGTTGAAATTCTGTTGTTTAGTTCAGCTACTTTAGAAGTAGAGTGCTCCTTTGCATGCTGGCAAACAATCTTCTCCACTTCCCTCTGATGGGAAGCTTTCAGAGATGCAATGTATTCTGCTGTATCCTCCTGTATTCTGGACAGAGCAAGGCAAAAATAATATGTAATAAAACAGCTACAGATAGTTCTTAAAAAATGCAGTGAAGTTTCTCACTTGAACATACAAAATATCAAAAATGGTAAAGGCAGCAGGTCTTTGATATTTCATAGCAAAACCTTGCAAGATACCAGCACCATCACTTCATTACTTGCTCTGGAGGGATGACAGAGTGGGAAGCCAAAAATGTTGTATATGTGCCTCATTTAACTAGAGGCAGCTAGGATACAGAAAATTCAGTCAATTACCTTTTTTAGCTGCTTTTATAAAAAAAAAAGGAGAGAAAATATGTGCTTTTAAATCATAACACCGCTTTCTCTTTTAAGTATCTATTTTAGAAAAGAATGTTTTGCAATATAAATATGCCAATTTACTTCTACTTTGACTACGAACAGACCTAAGAGAGACTAGGTGTATAAATATAAGGTATCTACAGTTGGCCAAGTAAATCCTGTTGAAAGCATATCCCAGTTTGAAGGAAAGTATGGGTACCAAATATTAATGCTATACAACACAAAGCATCTAAGATATAATCACAGAATCAGCCGGGTTGGAAAAGAGCTCTGAGATCATCAAGTCCAACCCTTGATCCAACACCGCCGTGGTTACTAGACCATGGCACTCAGTGCCACATCCAGACTTATCTTAAAAACCTCCAGGGATGGAGAATCCACCACTTCCCTGGGCAGCCCATTCCAATGCCTGATTACCCTCTTTGTAAAGAATTTCTTCCTAATATCCAACCTAAACCTCCCCTGGCACAGCTTAAGACCATGCCCTCTTGTCTTTCTGAGAGCTGTCTGGGAGAAGAGACCAACCCCCACCTGGCCACAATCTCCTTTCAGGGAGTTGTAGAGAGTGATGAGGTCTCCCCTGAGCCTCCTCTTCTCCAGGCTGAACAACCCCAGCTCCCTCAAGCCTCTCCTCATAAGACCTGTGTTCGAGTTCCTTCACCAGCCTTGTTGCTCTTCTCTGGACCTGCTGCAGCACCTCAATATCCTTCCTGAACTGAGGGGCCTAGAACTGGACACAGTATTCCAGGTGTGGCTTCACCAGTGCTGAGTACAGGGGAAGAATCACCTCCCTGGACCTGCTGGAATTTGCCCCATGGTCAAAAAAACCAAAATTCCGCCGGTGGCACCAATCCTTTAGTCACCTATTGATAAGATGGGCTTTCCTACTCCTCATTCATCCCTGCTACTGCAGGAATTGAGGCGAACACCACCTGTGCTCCTGTCCCATTAACTAATCGACCCAGCGCCTTGAAGTCTTTTTTAATCACCCTGGTACTTCTTCCATTAATGTCATCACTGCCAGCCTGGGCTACCACCAGTGGATAATAATCTGAGGGCTGAATTAACTGAGGGAGTCTCCTATTAATATCCCTCACCTGGGCCCTGGAAGGCAGCAGACCTCCCTGTGGGATGGGTCTGGTTGACATATATGGCCCTCAGTTTCCCTCAGAAGGGAGTCACCTACTATAACTACCCTCCCAGGGGAGCTCCAGCAGATGATTTACATTGAGATATTTTTACTTAAAAGCATAACAAATTGTAGTATTAATAAAAGCATTAATATAGGTTTGCCTGTAGAAAGAACTGTGACAGTGCGCTGCTTAAAACAAAACCCAAAACAAAACATAAAAAAACCCTCTGAAACACTCTCAAAATAAACAGTACTAATAAAACCATAAGCTAACTTCACACATGGCTGACATGTTAATGTGCCACTTCAACTGTGCATCAGCCAACACTTCAACAAGGTTTTAAAGGAACATGTTGAGCATTTACCTTCGTATGTTATTTTCAGAATAAGCCAGTGCTGCTTGAGACTTCACCCGCTGCTGGCTCATTTCTAGAGACAATCTCTCTAGCTCCTCTTTCAGCTGTGCATTTTCTTTCAGAACTTCTGAGAGATGAGAATCAGAAAAGGTATGTGGTTGGTATATTTTGTGATCGTTGAAAATGCTTAGAAAGGGTTCACTGTAGTGGGAATTCCTTTCATCTGTTGCTGAGGTATTCTTTTTCACGACTTCTGTACAGTTTTCCTTATTATTGGTTATGTTTCTCAAATTATTATCAGATAGCATCACCATCCTTTCTTTTTGAAGTTTCTCTACAGTTTTTGTAAGGTCTTGTATTTCTTTATTTTTGGTGACCAGTTCTTCATTTAGTTTTAACAATCTGTCTTTTGCGTTACCTTGTTTCATTTTAGAGTCTGTGCACTCTAAGTCTTTATTATCATTTTTACTTCTGAGTTTTAATTGGGAATTTTGACTTTTAAGTTTTTCAATTTCTGTCTGGAGGTTTCTAACAGTGATTTGATGGGTCTTCTTTAGATTCTGAAGCTCCTGCTGAAGTTCTGTAGAACCAGCTTTATCGCCGTTCAGTTTTGGTGTTTCACTCATAAATTCATAGGCAAGCAGTTGCTCAAGCTCTGCAAGTCTTCGCTCATACTGTATCTAGGAGAGGAGTAGGAAGAGGGGAACAAAAAGCAGTTTTGTAAGTGTACTTTTATTATTAGCTCTTCCTATTATTCTTTAAAGTTACTGCACATCTGAAGCAAGATTTCAAAATAGGATACACATCAATATTACTAACAACACTACTCAATCAGTTCAGAAATTAGTGAGTGAAAAAAGTCTGTGGTAAAACAGACTTTCTCTAAATATTTACTACAAAGTCATCTTATCACAATGGATACAGTAACCACGGGACAAAAACTGTATTGACAAGAAACTATTTCATTTTTATATAATTGAGTTCTCTTCAGATGTTTCCAACTCAGAAAGGCAAAGTAACATCTTATTTTAGTATAGCAAGAAGTAGTTAATTTTGTCATTATGTATTTGCCATGTGTCAGTTTGCAAACATTCCTGTCACACGCTCAAAATTGTACATATTTCAAAACATCTTAAATTTTAACAGAACAGGTCTTCATTTTTATTTATGTGTAAGTATGAATATAGAAGTATGAATTCAGAGAGACACAGAATCTTTCTTCCTAATGAACTGAGGAAAACCTGACCCTTCTTAATAGCCTGGATGGCCTTTGAGCAAAGTATGATGAGTGATTCATATGGAGAACGGGTGGAACAACTGGCCAGTGCTTTCCTTTCTTGCTCATTAAGAACCTGTGCAGTTCACTTTTTCCTTGAAGTAAAATGCCAGATTTCCATGCTTGCTAACTCAAGTCTTTAGGCTCGCGATCAGGTAATTTTTTGATAGAATGTTTAGTGTTCCCAGACGTTCCCTGCAGAAATGCTCTGTCAGCAGACCTTTGAAAGCACAGCCTTTGGTACAGCAAGGAATTAGGTAAGCAGCTACTCTGACCCACAGAGTGAAAACCACCTGTCTTAATTGTAAGAATTAAATTATTAGGCCTCAAGAACCTGTCCTCTCAGTCTCAATACTACCCTAATGATTTCAAAGCTATTTTTATCTTAGATGCTGAAGGTACTGAAATTCTGGTTATAAATTCTTTGAATATTTTTGTTTTCCCTTGAATGTCTCTGCCTTTAGTTTTAACCACTGCCCTGTGTTAGACCCCCATTACCTTGTGACTGTTACTTGCAAAGTGGACTATTCTACAAGGCTCCAACTTTTACCTTTATTTTTTGAAATTGTTGTTCCATGGCACGGAGACTTTTCTTAGCTTCATCATCTTTACCTTCAAGTTCTGTTTCTAATTTCTTTATTCTTCTCTCCAAAAATTCAACTGTGTTTGTTTTAGCCGTTTTCTCAGCAGCAGCAGCAGCATAAATCAAAGCAGGCAAAGAATTTGGATACCTTCTTTTTAGAATTCCTTCCATTTCTCTGATCTATCAATTAGAAAATTAAGTCAGAAGTCAAAAAGAATAAAGTTCTAAAGAAAAGTGAACAGAAGTAAGTGATAGAATGTTAACAAATTTCATCCATGTTGGCTCGGTGAAGAAAGAAAACTAGAGATTAATATATTGAGAATTATTTTACATTCTTTACACTTATGCTACTGTTTATACAAAAGTAAGACTCATCATCTCTTACTGATTGACTTGTGCATAATCTTAAAACAAAATATTGCTCTGGTCTTTAGAGTGCCTTATGTCAGAAGTACTAAGAAAGTAAATAAAAGAGCTTTAAGCTGAATATGGCTCAATGCTGTGAATATGTTTGCTTTTCCTCTGGATCTGCATTCACATTGTACTTTTTCAACTGTTACAGAGATACTTCATAGCAGTATTGAAATTATTCTCCCAATAACAGATTATATGCCTTTTATTTTGCAGTCTGCAATAAAGTAAGACTAACACCTTGCATACAAGATAATTAACACACTCCTCTCCTATATATGGATAAGATATTCTTTGCATTAAAATTCTGCAGAGGCTCTTTCCCGTGAGTCCCACATCCCTAACTAATGCCGCTGCCACCTCTTAAAACTCAGGAAGACCCACTTCCACCTGACACTTCCTCAGCAGAAACATGAATTTTAAGGTCTCCACTCCCCTAGTTTTCATGAATCTTGTAGGAATCCAATCCTACTCTTGAATCAACTTGTTTGAAATTGGTCATAATGTTAAGGGATTACTGAACACGGACAGAAGGAGTCTTAGATGATAAATAGCAAGTTTTGGCTTTTGCCCTGTTGCCCCTTTCCAAGAAATTTTAAACAGTATTTTAAAGGATTTTAAAAAGGATATCACGTTGTTAGAAGACAGTAGCAAGAAGAGGTCTTTCTAAGTAAATAATTGTAGCTTTTTGTGTTTATGAGTGTTCAACAACACAAGTTACCTTATCATAGGACTTCATGCAATGTTTTATCCTGTGAAAGCACTGGTAAGTGTTTTAAGAGACCTTATCTAAAATAAAGGTTAAATGAAACACAGTTATATTACTGCATACCTGTCGCTCAAGATCCTGAATTCTTTTAGCATCTGCTGCTCTGTCTTGCAAACGTTTCTTCTGTTGCACACACTGATCTCCTGCTTCAGCTCTCAGCTTCTCAATCTATTCAATTTATGAGAAGATAAATTGCAATATATATTCAGAGACATTGTTCTATAGTACAAAAGCATTTCAAACATGCACAATATAATGGAAGTATTCTGCCACTTAAAAACTGGTAACAGTAATTTCTGTACTAACTCATTCTTCAGGTTCTTAACCTAAGTGACAGCTGAAACTAGCTACGGAAATCAGCTCTGGGACATTCTTGTCTTCATACCAGTAGAACTGTTTCTTTCTCTCATACTTTCAGTATGCTGGCTTGGTTAATAAGCTATAACATAAAGTACTACAGTGCATTCCATGAATTCAGGGTGAGCTTACAAGATAGTTCATGATTTCCAAGGCTATGCTCTGTGATGAGATACAGAAACAGCCAAAAGGCAACATTATGCTGTGCCTAAATAAATGCTGACTCCCAGAATCAGGGGAAGGAACTGTAATGCTCCTGCACTCCCATGAAGTCTGGCCATGAAGTCTCAAAGCTATAATCTATAACTGAATTTCCTACCCTTATCAGCCACTATGATCTCTGTACAGCAATATTACATCCTGAATATTTGGAAGTATTCCTATCTTGATTTTTCTCCCACACTGGCAATATTAGCATAAGTAATGCTTTTATGCCAGCATAGTTTAACTAATTTGATTGTGTCTGTGAAGTCAAAGCTCTTCATTGTTTTTAGGCACTGGTCCATCCTGGAGAAAATGCAAATAAAAATATTTTTTTTTCACAGCAGTGATATGCTGATCAAAGTTTGGTACAGTGGTGCTTAAGGGATCTCCTTTCCTGGTTGCTGCTCCTTCAGAAGCACCTCCTTTCATCTGTGATCTCTCTAATAAAACATCATGAAAAAATTCCAAAATCAGTTATATATTTTATCACTGCTAAAATTCTTCATTTCTGTGAATCCTAAATCCAATGTACTGACAGGTCAGCAATGCAAATCTCAGCAGTATTCAAGATTCATGTATTAGCTTTGTTTATATTTTGAGTATTTTGGCTTTTTCCTTCCTACTATAGGAACCAGAGATTTTTTCTAAGAAAGAATTTAGAACTAGTACTTGAGAGAAAAAAATAAGTGTTGCCTATGCTACCATGGAGCAAAAAGAGAGAAAAAGAGAATGTCCCTAGTTCTTAATGTAATAATATACTTATTTTCCTTAGGTCAAGAAATTTGCATGTTTTAGGGAACCACATTACTTTTGTTTCCAGAAGCATCATCAAGATGTCCAATAAAACAAAACTAATACATGAAAAAAAAGGGATTATTATGAAGGACAGAATTACATTATACTCATCACTAGTAAAAGAAACAATTTCAAGTTCCAACTTCTTAGATAAAACCAAATATTATCACCTCTAGTCTTAGTTTCTCAATTTCTTGCCTTGCATCTTTAAGACGGGCTGCATCTTTATCCAGAAGATCTTGATTTTCTGCATACCACTGAAGTCTTCTTTTTAAATGAGTAATTTCCTGTTTGTATGATTCTTCCATAACTTTAAATTCATAAGATTTATCACCTACAAGAATAAAAAAATCCTTAGAATTGTTTTATTAGTAATTATGTATTGAAGGAGTAATTAGTCAACACTATCCTCCTCAGCACATTTCACACATTTCCTATTTTAACAATCCTGTTACTGCAGTAAAATTTTTAAACCAGATCCTAATTAGAATTTTAAAAGCAACTATATTTGAAAAAAACCCTTTTCTTCTCTCATACATAGTAGTACTCAATGGCTTACAGTTCGCCATGGAAAGTATTTAAAACAGAATCTCAGGGATATTCTTGATCAGACTCCAGTAAACAAATTTTCAGCCACAAGATGAATGACAACATAGAATATATTCTTAGATGTGTATTGCTCATACTCCTCCCATTTAGCAGATCATACTTTGAGAAGAGACATCGAGGTAAATATTACTCTTAGCATTAGTGATGCCTGATATTGGAAATGAGAGAGTCCAGTTTTTGGCCCTTTCTCATTATCTCAAACTGGAAAAAGCTCTGATAAGAATGCTGAAAAAAGTCCCAAGACATAAACTATAGGTAAAAAAATGGGCAAGACCTAAACGGGAGACTAAGATGCGACATAGTGAATATTTTCTTTTGAACAGAGCTGTCATACAACTGGAATCTTCTGTTTTCCATGTCCAGTGAAAGATGGGCAAGAAATCAAACTTAATAGGCAACAACAAAGAGTTTAGTTCCATACAGGAAAACACTTTCTTCCAAAAGTATTGTAACATGTCCTTCACTGTATGCTTTTATTAGAAGTTTAGACAATATTTGGAAATGGTCTAGATGCCTTTCACTAAGTAATATTTTAATAAGAAACAAGTTTTTGTTATATATGCAAAGTAGATAAAATTATTCAGCAAAATCAAGGTGCTTTACTTGATGCAGATGTAATCTGGATTTTTGCTAAGTCTCTCTCCTTCTTTGCTTGTACCAAGTCTACCTCAAGAGCTTGCTTATCTTGTTTGAGATGTCTTATCTCTTCTTGTAATTTAGTTTCTTCTTTCTAGAGTTTAGAGAAAACAGTAAAACAAGAAAAACTAAACACATAATGTCACACAAAGAAACCTGAACATGCCTTTTCACCATAAAATGATTAAATCACAACAGTTATATCAGACCACAGTAACCATAAGGTCTTCTAATTTTGGTATTATTCTCAGCCTTGCTATAGCAGAGCATGGGAAAACTTAAGCTAAACATTAAAAAAAACCCCAAACAGATTTTTTAAGTCTTACATAACTGTTGTAGAAGTAGAAAACCTCTGCCTTTTGAGAGGGTCAATAAAGAAAATGGCTTAACTTATTTCTAAGACTTAAGACTGTTGGTTAAATGGACAGAGGTATTGTCCAACGGTTCACCTCATTACAGTCTATTTCTTGCCATTTTCTGCACACACTCTCTCTTCCGTTTGTCTACACATGATCACTAGCAAACTTCAAGACAAAATGGGATGAAAGGTCTCAGTGCCAGTGTCACATCTGGAGATGGAGCCCCTTGGTCCAAGGGATCCATAGGTACAGCAACCAGCAACTGGGGGGCTGAGATTTTGGGGCCAGCCAGTAAACAGACCAATATCTAGGACCAGCATGTGCATGTAATGTGTGTTACTGCTACTGAACTCCCATCCTGATCTGCTGAACAATATCAGGCTGCATGTGCTCCTCGTATTTCCAACAGTATTATTTGTATTTCTGTGGTGCAAGCAAAGGCACTGCTCTGTTGTCTGTGTGCCTGACCACGTTAGTGTTCTCTGTGTGTCTCTCTCCATCTTTGGATCTTTTGTTCAGTCTCATTACAGGCTGGACCTAAGGAACAGGGAAGTGTAACAGCATCACCTCTGAGGTCATGACTAGAGTAGCCCCTTGTGCCTTAAGAGCTCAAAGCCAGCTTTGCCAGAGCAGGAATGTCTCCACTGGTCCTGCAACTCACAGGATCCAGAACATCTTTTCACTTGCTTAACCAGTTATTGTTTATAACAACAACAAACAACAACAAAAAATGGAAGAAGCAGATTTTAATTTCTGGTCTAACTATCAAAGGAAGTGTGTACCAGAACAGTCCCCCCACTTGCAGTAAGCAGAGCAATAGAAATTCCAGAAAACCTTTAATTTTAGCATGAAGCTTATGTAACATACTCCCTTCATAACCAGAAGCATCTGTAGGACTACAAAAAAAGTTACATGAGAGAATAACAAAAGATTCTTTTTACTCCAATGTTCTTTTCTAGAACTTACTTGCTACACAGCAAGGATAAGCAATCTTCTGGCTTTGTCTTATAGAGGTATATCACTAGTTTCTGCAAGCTCTCACAAGGTCTTTCAGAAATTCCAGTAAACATGGAAACACTGAACTTCTTTCAGTGAATCTGTGTCTTAGAGGATTACTTCTGAAAGTTTGTTTGATATTTGTGATGTGTGGAAAATAATTAACGCTGTAGAAGAGTAGCATGCTCCACTACTTAATTTACATTATTAGTCTACAGTATGGATGGTCATGCAGGTTTTTTTAATGAAAATAAGGCTTGGTATGTAACTACCTGTGCTGCTCGAAGCTCTGAAATCAATTCTGTGAAACTCCGATTGCTGGCTGGTTCAGAATCCTGTACAATTCGTGACTGGTTATTAGTCTTCTCTATCTTTTCTCTAAACAGCAACAGCAAAAACAGTTATGCAGTGTGGTGACTCGGCATACTAACACTGGCATACTGAAAAACAAACACAATCCCCCCAAATGGTACCACAAAGTCAGTCCGTACAGCTTCAAAAGAAAGAAAGAAGCAAAGGTGCACAACATTTTTATACAAAAAAATTCACCTGTAAGGTGAAATCTTCTCACCTCACACAAACTTGTTTGTTGGGACAACACAAGGGAGGGAAATAAAAATCTACCCTGCATCAGTGGAACTCATCTGTGGGCCTCTCCAGAGCAAAGATTTGTAGATTAGGAGTACACATGATTGCTAGGTCATTTTTCCTCATTTTCCTCACAGGATGAAAATCTTACAGGACCTACAGTGTAGTGAATTGAATGGTTCCTCCACTACAAGGATCACTTGTGTCTCCTAATCTACTGTGTATCTTACAGCAGTATCAAAACATTTTGACACATTAGCAGAGTCATAATACCAGAACAAATGTAGTGTATGTGTCACACATTCTGATATGAGTATGAATTTAAATATTCCCCAAGTGGGAGACTCTAGTCTTCCCACAGGTTTGCAACATCATCAAGAAAACTAAGAATTAAGTGCCAATAATCGACATAAATAATTTCTCAAAAGAAGAAACAAACCACAAACCCAAGAAAAACTTGAAAACATGCACTTGACAGACTCTGCAATGGTTCTTCATATATAAAATAATAAACAGCTGAAAACTCCAGAGATTTTAGGTCAGATGTGTAAAAGGGCCTACCTTAGGTCTCTTAATTCAGACATTAAACACTGATTCTCCTTAAACATTCGTTCCTCATTTTTTTTGTTTTGGATCTGTAGATCTTTCATTTGTTTGTATAACCTCTCATTTTCCTAAGTTGAGACAGACAAAGGTAAAGAATGGTAATAAATTACTGTTTTCTCCAGTTCTAAAACAATTGTCTATGACTTGCATAGTTTGCCTACTGAAACAGTGGAAGCAAACACTAAATATTTCGTTACTAAGCTTCTAAAATGGATATCTACTTTCATTATCTACAATTTTGTCCAAACATGTGCTCACTCCGGAGGATCTAAGCCAGTTCCTCTCCAAAGCTATCCCAACTATATTCTAAAAGCACGTTCATGAGTGGGTGCTGATAGATCAGAGCTCAGCCTGCCCATTCTCCAATCTCGTGGACACAAACCATCACCAATTTGGGATGCTCACAGCCATACTGATAAGACTTTGTTTCTACACCAAGAAACTCCGTTGAGCGCCAGCTGGAAGGTGGTTAAACCACCTATTGGATTTGCAAGCATTCAAAAGGATTATTAAGCGTGCGTCGTCTATTCTCCACTTGACTAAGTAATAAGAATCAGACACCTTAATAAAGTTACCTTGAAATCAGCTGCTCAGATTTTGAGAAAAACATCTTAAAAACAGAACTCTCTGGATTTCTAATATTGCTTAAAAATACTACTTTTCATCTACATTTGGGGAAAAGAGCTCGTGGCTATTTATTGGCCATAAAGTATTTTCCCAGTTCTCAACTGACAAGTCAGTGATTTTTACAATGGATTTTTACATAGAACTGTGGAAAAACTGAGCGCAAACTAGACACATGTAAGATACTTTTTAAACATGCAATATGTTTGCCCATCACACCCAAATTTCATCTACTTTTTAGATAGCAAGACAACTGTTTTAATGTGAAAGTAATAACCATTAAACAGTTTGTTTCTGACACTGGCTAGAACACAGCTCAACATGCAGTGTGGTATACCTGTTGATAACCTTGAATAATGACCTCTTGGTCTTCAATTTCTTTTTGTATTTGTGTTAGTTTTTCTTGAGTTACAGGAATTGTTGCTGTATGGTGGGTCCATCTCTTTTCTTGAGCCATCTCTTCTTCCATGCTTCTTAACTTTCAGAAAGAAAAGGAACACACAAGCAATAAAAAATTTTTGTTAGTGATATGGAATTCTCTACAAGACTACACTTTTATAATATTAATAGTTCAATCTCTTCATTAAGGTATGACAGCAGACCCATGAGCCACTCTTATTACTGGAGTTTTACAGGAGCATTAAGAAACAGAAACAAGGTGTAAAACGCTTGGAAAAGTTAAAGTTTTACACTCCCTCTTTTGTTCTCATGTATCTAGACAGGAGGGTATAGTGGAATAACTGGGAATATTTCATACAGACAAAAGACAACACTGAAAAATGCATCAAAAACTAAAAACAGTATCTCGAAATATAGTACTTATCTATAACGAGTTGTATCTGGTAATCTCTGTGAGAGTGAGATAAATATTTGCAAAAAAAACCTTGCTGTAGAACTCTCAAAATAGCAAAGTAAAGGAACTGAGGATAACCTAGTTTATCTCTGAAGAAAAAAAACAAGGCGATAAATATAACTGCAGGTATGCATTTATAAAGTAGCAGTGTCTGTGCAAATCTCGATTTTCTGCTCATGAACGACTCATGTAAAGTAACAATAATTTAATTTTCAGAAGCAATGTTCCTCCTCTTCTATAGGGACGGGATACAAGCTGATAAAGTACCTTACTCTGAAGAACATAATTTTCCTGACCCAGATGAGAAAGTTCTTTTTCATGCTGTGTTTTCAATTCTACTATCTTTGTCTCCATTTCCTTCTCTTTTTGTGAAACCTTGCTGGACAGTTGTTGAATCAAATCTTGAGCTGTGTTCAGGTCCTCCTCTGCAGCTTGTACTCGTTTTAACAAATACAGTTCTCTATCACAACTTTTGATAGGAGAAAATGATAACTCCTAGTGAAGAGAATTCAGGGAAATGTTACACTCAGCTGATTGTTTACCAGAACTCTGCTCATCAAGTTCACTTAACTTGTTTGTCTGGCTCTCAGCACCCACATAAAGCACTTGAAAAAAAACCCCAGAAAACAACTCAAAACACAAACTCCCCAACATTCTAATAGCAAGACATCCTGCATTTACTTTACTGAGCTACATTCTCATTTCCAAATTATATATGAGGAAAACAAATCAAAAAACCAACAAGAAAAATACCTTGCATATGAGGGCCACTACATTGCTACCAGAATTATTTTATTATGCATCTTAGTTTTTGAAAAGCACTAATGCTTTAGGTATTCAATGAATAATTTTTTTTACACATTTGATAAGGGAGAATGAAACTCCATCACAGTGCCAAAAATTCAGTCATCTTGGAGAAGTCAGAAGATAGTATTAAATATTTAATGCAATGCAAATAGGAAAAAATCCCAAACACTAGTACTGTTTGACACTCATAACAGAGTATTTTAAGTAGAAGTTTTATTTAACCTTGTTTTACCCCAAAATAGTAATTTTTAGAATTTAATAAGCAACTTTAATTATACAGAACCACCCAAGCAACAGAATTATGCAAGCAATTGAAAAGCAGTATGATTATACTTGTGTATTTTAAAGGCAAAAACTGGTGTTTGGCAAATACTGAAATATTGAATAAAGACTTCCCTTTAGTCAATCTTTTGATAATTGGTAAAAGTCTTGACAAAATAGGCTTGCAAATGAAGCTGTACGTACTATAATTAGGAGCATCACTGGTTTTTACTTACATGCCTCTTATAATCCACAGCCTGGTGTCCAAGACTATTAACAACTGATTGGCCAGACAAAACTCTGTTAATACTTCTCTCCAAAGTTGGTTCATTCGTTGCAGATCTGATTGTCCTAGTAGCAAATAAGGCTTCTTCATTTAGGCAGAAAGTAAAATAGAACAAAATTAAATACAGAATTTAATGTCCTTTAAGAAAAAATCTGTTCATGTGATCCACCCTGTAGGTATATAAATTAAGTATTCTACAACCTCAATTTTTAATTAAATATAAAAACTTGAGAGCAATGAGATACTATGGAAAAACTGGAGTGTTTTTTTTTTTTTAAGTAAGGAATGACTTGTACTGATGACAAGATAAAATAAAACCAAATGGAACAACTGAAAAAAGTATCTGGATAATAAATACTTCATGAAACAAGGTTAACTTCTCTGCTTGAGAAGTGGCCAATTCTCTGAGTATACATAAAAACAACATACTTCAAGCTATGGTGAAGATAAGGCACAGCAATTTCCAAAATGGACTTTGGAGTGCAGACAGCATACAAAGAAATGCAACATTTACTTTCTGCATCAAATAGCAACTTGAATGCAGTTAAAAATCAGGAAAGTTCACCCTAGAGTAACTAACATAAATGAAATATTTACTTCTCAGTTCTCTGAAATACAGATAGTAACTAGAACTACCATTTGATTTCTGCCTATTAATTTAAGCAAAGAGCTCCTGCTTAGGAATGCTATACCTGAAAAAAAACAGACAATGATCCTTTTTCAAATTTAATACTTTTTACATCTCTCACACTATCCCCTCCCAAAGGTGCTCCCTTAGTGCTGATAATGAGGATTGTTTGATTCAATGCCATTCTCTTCTTAGCTACAGAGGCCCCTGCAGAATGCAGCCAAGTGAGATTAACTTCTGAAATCACCTGAAATTGCTATGGTGAATGGTTACAGCTAGAGAGGGAAGAGCAAGTTTGAATGAGGCTAGTGGCCTCATTCTATGATTCTGTGATTTTCTTGGTACTCATCATTCACTTCACCAATTTCACCAGGATGTAATACCTTCTGTCCCCAGGGAATGACACAACAATACACTGAGGACCTCAGTTTGACTGCTGCCACCGAAGCAGCTCCCTAAGACAGGTAACATAATCCTAAACTGCTTTTCCCAACACTATTTTCAGGGTTTTTAAAAGCATTGCATGCTCAAAATGCATTAAAACCTGGGTATCTGTAGAGTTATTTTCCTGTGCCTCAGAGATAGCAAACATCATCTGCAAAGATGCTAAGCTGAATTACCTCATGAAATTCTTCAAACTTTATCCCAAAATAAAAAGGTTTGGACCTTTACTTGCAACTCAGTTTTCACAGGACTATATTGGTATTCTCCCTTCCATAGTGTTACAAGAGACATGAACAAAAAATAGGACTTCCTTTTTAATATTTTCTTTGTGCTCTAGAATAGCAAAGATCAAAAGAAGCTGAGAACAGAAATTTGGCTTCAAACGCAGAAGTTAGTGTGTCAGCAAATCTTTACTGTAATGAAAAATGCCACTTGTAGGTATTAATTTTTAAACATCATTTTTTCTATTGTTTTGGTCCTACTAGTGAATAGTAGAGAAGTTTCAAACATAGTGGTGGTATATGTGAGTGGAAATGAAACAAGACTACAATACAAAGATTTATCTGAAAGTCTCTCTCCCAGCAACTTCACACTAATACAAAAAAAGAAAAAATCAGTACTTACCTGCATCAGGGTTTAGATTTCTTCTACAACATTTGGAATTTGGATTTTTTTCCCCTTTTTTTTTTCTTTTAATGTGAAGCGTGACCAGCAAAGATCTCTGTCTCTTAAAACTCAAGACTTCTTACCATAGAATTACCTTTAGACTTTGCTCTATCTGCAGGACTTTTGGCTTTCATACACGTCTTTCTGAAAGTTTCTTTTGGTGTTTTCTTCTCGCTAACTGGAAAAGACTGTTTTGAGAGAGAACTGGGTTTCCCATAGGCAGAACTTCTAACGAGTCCATGAGGACCATATGAAGGTTTCTTTCTATGTAAGGGTGCTGGAGTTCTGATATTGTATGACATTGGTTTAGTTGATTCTGACCTTTCATTCTTCAAGGAACAAGACCGAAGAGCCTGTGATAGAACACATTTGTTTAAAACAAGCTTTAGGTTCTACTGTAATTTCAAGGTAGCCTTCACTAATAAAAAACCCATAGAACCATTTACCAAAACTACACAGCTGTAAGACTCAGGATGATGGGAAGCATTATTTTTAACCAAATTAGCAGTATGTAAATTTGCAGAATTGCATTACTTCAGAAGTACACACAGGGCAAGTATTTTGTGCTGACAGTTTAATTGTTTTGGGAAATTGTATTACATTACAGGATCTTTTGCTTAAAAAAGCAGGTAGGTCATGACTAAAGACAGTGAACACAGAAACCTGGTGATGAAGAGAGAAACAGTGGCAGGCAGAGGAACCCTGCTAAACCTGATCATCAAAAACAGAGCACACAGCTCCCAAGCCTGTTTGCCCTGGTGGGAAATCCATCATGATAAATCAGCCAAACCTCTCTCCCTGCAATGCCTTGCAGACAGAAGAGGTGATTGTCTAAAGAAGTGTGAAGCTAGTTTAGGGGATGCAAAGAGAAAAGAATTTGTGGGTGCAGGAAGAAGACCTGGGATTGTGTAAATCTTGTTATGGAATGTCTGAGAGTATTGTAAGAATGTGCAAAACTTGCAGAAAGTTTAGGGAAAGAACAAAAAATAGGTAAAGGAGCAAGTTTGGGAAATAGAGGGAAAAATCTGACAAAAAAAGCTGATGACATAACCGAGGTGTTGGTCAGTACACTTTTCTGACTGAGCTCGACACTGATCATTGCAGTCTCTCCTATATTCTTATTGAACTTTATTTATGTACATATGCTCCCTATTCTGAGCCTGTTGTGTGTTTATACATGCCCCTCCAATGTTCACATGATCAGACCCATTATTAGCTTAAGCTGGGAACATGGCACTGCAGCAGCCTTGCACATGTTAGGCTGGGACAGGAAGGATCCCACTGGTCCTGAAGTCCACTGGATTTGGCTATCTCTAACAAGAGCAATGGCTCTTGAAACATAAGAGTTTCAAGAAAAAGAGCAACAGTGTCTCATTTCTAAACATCAGAGCATAATCAAATGACACAAAGTCTAAAAATCTATACATTTAAAATGTACTTCCACAAAACAAAAATCTGGCTGATAATACTTACTTGTTTAGTTTTGCTGCCTTGTGAAAGCAGAGAGTCTTGTACTACCTTTTCTCTTGGCATGCCAGGCTGTACTTCACTGGTCTGAGTTTCTTTCTCAGTCACCCTGTGAAAGTTATCATCATTCACACTTGTCTGTAGAAAGATGCTTTTTTCTCTGTTGAACTTCTCAACTAAGTTTGTCTCCCAAACTGTATCACTCTGGGGGTCTTCAAAGGGTGAGTGGCTGACAAGGTCATTTTCTGTGCTGCCTATCAGTTTCACAGGACTANGAATAAAAGTCATATATAATAAGACTTTTGCCATTTGCTTTTCTATCACTCTGGAAAAAATGGCTTTTTTTTTTTTTTTTTTTAGGTATCAGCTGTAAAGACTGCCTGAACTTCAAGGAGCTACTAGGCTTCTTTAAGAACAATCCTGCAGATTTAGTCATACAGATTTGCTCCCACACTGTGGAAAAAGAGCCATTTCCCAGCAGTGACTGTTTTTGTGGAGGTACCAAACTCGACTACCAGATGAACACCTGTAAGCATGCAAACACTAATAAACCAATGAATGCTAATTTCTGCTGGGTGCAGCTCCATGACAAGTTCCCAAAACTTATTTGCTAAGTATAACCTGTATTTCTAACAGATCCAAGGCCTGTGCTTTCTGCTCTAGACACAACAGTTGCAGCAAACAAGGAGGAGGTATGGAATATAGGTCAGTAAGAATCACAAAAGTAGGCAAAATAAGAGGATTTGATCTTAAGATTATGAAGGTTGGAGAGCTAGGATAGGATGTGGACTGAAATACATGTATAGAGAAGGGTAAAGAGCAGAAGACTGGGAAAGCAGAGATCCTAGTTGTGAGAGCAAGGAACACTCCTCCAAATGATCTGGCAAACATCGCTGCTTATCACTCAAGTAAGTTTGGGAATCCCTGGTCTAAACCTATTAACACTGTATATTCATTTTACAGTTCCCTACAAATGCCATAATGACAGTGCAAGACATAACAAAATTTCAGTACTTAATTAGGAAAAAAGACAGATGAGTATATAGTAAGCTGTTTTCCACAAACAGTGGATTTAAGTTACTACAATTCTTAAAATGCTTCTTGAAATAAATACCTTTCAGGCTCCACATCAAAACTTCTGATATTACATGAATGTCCTTGAATTGTTTTCATCAATTCTTCCACAGTAGGTAAATCTAATTAGTGATAAATATAAAATAAATACAAAGAAACTTAGGAAAAATACTTGTTAAAAGGACAACACTTAAAAATGTTTCATAAATGGAGTGTTAAAGATATTACTAGCTCACTCATTCTACATGCTTGTACAATACATGCCTTCCTTTCAGCTATTTACCTGAATCAATAGTTGACATGTTCTTTGAGTAGATGTCATTATTTTGTGAAATGCTTTGCCCTAAGCCTTCTGAGACTGCCATTGCAGAATTGTGCAATTTCTGCTCATCAGTGTCTCCCAAGGACTGATCAACATGATGATATGCTTGGTGTAACGCTTCGATGTCACTGGTGGTTTGTCCATAGGAAGTACCTGTAAAAATGCAGGCTCATAAGAGACACTACTGGATTTTCTGTTTTGGGGAACATCCCACTGGAACCTGTGTTTCAGTAACTAGCTTGGTCTATCGTAGTGAAAACAGTGATTTCAGTTACTTAAAAAATCCCCTTTTGAAAATTTCAATTTTACTATAAACAGCTGCCAAGTTAATCAGTACCTACTGAATAGTCCCATCTACAGATTGCATGCCTCTCCACCATCCTCCCTCACATCAATATTTTATCAGTGCTAAAGCTAACAGTGTATGTGATATAACTATTTTAACAGATGCCATCAGAGCCATACTCTGGATGTAAGTGGCCTACACTGTTGTGCAAAGTTTGATAAGAGAATGTATTTAATAATTGTGTTCAATGCAGTCAAAGAAGAATTTTAGCTATGATGAACAACCAGAGGAGATGCAATTTAAATACAAAACTGCAATGTCAAAACCTACTTTGCAATAATGAAGTGTAAAAAGGACTTTTTCCTGAAATATGTCCTCCTGCTTTCAAGATTTGTTGCTAAAAGGGTTTCATGTTCCCCAATAACTTAAGAACAAATGAAGACATCAGTTACCTGTTCTAATAAAGTAAGGTTTTAGGGTTTGAGTTTTGTTGTGTGGTGGATTTTTTTCTTGTTTTTCCTTTTTTTTTTAAGCACCCCTTACCTGCATCATTCATTTCAATTCCACTGACTTCTTCAGGGTGATCATGTTCGCCTGGAGCTACATCTGATGTTTCAATGGCCTTCTGAAGTTCTGTTGAATCTTGTGAATCAAGTAACACAACTAAGAGCAAGAAGATAAATGTTAAAGAAAGCTAAATTCTCCTATTTATACTTATCTTGATGTCCTAAAACTTATCTTGATGTCCTAAACATACAAAAAAATTCTACACAGATTATTCTAATGCCATTAATGGTAAACTGATGAACTCTGATTGCAAATCTGAGTTCTGACTAGATATAATAAGTATAAAAATACATTGATGATCACTCTGAAGTGTCAACATGTAGATTATTTTTTAATTACTTCAATCCAACAGATTTCCAGTACACAGAACACAATAAAATCAGGTGAAAAATATCCAAATAGTAAAAATCAGATAAGCAACTTTCAAAAGTTGCATTTAGTCTTCTCCCACTGATCAAAGTTTATATTTTACCTTTAGCCAGCATGCCAGTGTTTGCTTCTTCCTAACAAAAATAAAGGAAAAAACCTCTTTTTGAATATCAGGGGAAAAAAATGGACAAACTTTAGAAGTTGTTTCAAAACCTAAAAACAGTTTTTAGATCTCAGAACTAAGCAGTTCTTCATGCTCCAAGAATATGAACTTCTCTAAAACCCTTTTTGCGATGCCAAAAGGTTCCTGTACTCTGTAAACCCTCTCACAAGTGAATAAGAATTAAATGCTACTCTGCATAAATTGAACATTTTTGCACCTTCCTGGTTTTCTTTTATCATAGTTTGAGAAAAGAAAAGAAAGTAGCAGTAAGTACATTACACATCCATTCTACTTTTTCTTTTCAAACATTTATTAGAAATAGCACTCTAATAAGTTTACTTAAAAAGAACCAAAAAAAAAGAAAAAAAAAGTTTACCTAGTGAAGAGGAATACATGGTACTCTATAGACTTCTTTTGTAAAAAACCCATGAATGTGTGCTCGAGGGATGCACCTATGTGCTTCAGCCACATGTGCTATACATCAAAAGACCTGACTAAGCCAGTGGACAGCAATCTCATACAGGGTGGATTTTTGGGTCCTCTGCCCAAGTGCTTCTTTGTACAGAACTACTTTCATCTGTCTACCACTTGCTGGTATAGACACCACCTTAACAGCTGAGAGAGATAATTCACTACCCACTCTGAGGCTGAGTCTCCAACCTGAGCTCATCATTTACGCCATCCCATCCACATTTCTTAATTCAAAGGAGTATAAGCAGGAAACCCCATGAAGAACTTAACTCTTTCAGTGATATCTCACAAGAAAAAGTATATCCTTAATAGAATGATACTCTTTCAGACAGTACATATTATATAAAGGTTTACTATATTTACAGTTATACATTGCAGAGTTTTTAAAATTCATGCAAGTAATAGAAACATTTGGTAAGATATACCTGTTCTTGAGGACTTAAATCAACTTCTGACGTGATGTTTTGATTCACTTCATTTCCCTCAGGTTTAAGGGCAGGATTATCATCTGTTTCTTCAAAATCTTCACTGTAGCTACCTGAAGAGTAAAATAAACATCAAAGAGAATGAATATTCACTGAAGATAAAGCAGCAAGAGCAAGCTGTTTCCTTTTCCTCAATACCCCATCTAAGAACAGCTACTGTTAATATTACTCCTTTTACAAGGGCAACAGAAAGGTTCCAGAACTGGGTGTGATACTAAAACTACAGTGGAAGTCACACATAATCTCTCTAAATTCAAATGAAGTTTGTTTTACAATCAGATATGGTTTACCTCTGTCTCTTCAAGGTGTACTTGAATTGACCCCTTTTACTCAATCACTTTCTCTCACCTAGGGGTAAAATGATGCAATTCCTACCCCGTAGATGAAGTACTCTGTACATCCACTTTGACAACTCCAGCAGTTTTTAGGCTCAGAATCTGTAATTTGGCTTCTTCTGACCTGCTGTGGTGGGCAAACAGCCACCCTCAAGGGTAACCATTATTTAAAAACACAAGTGTGTCAGGGAATGAACTTTAGAAGCAAGCCAAAGGCTTTTCCTTAGTTATCTAGATCCTTCCACAAGTTTCAGTTCCCTTTTACTGTATCTCTCCCACTCAGCTCCTGTGATTACAGGCTTCAGTGTCTGCATTATCTGTAACACTTAAATCTAGAAGCATTGCAAAAAAACTGGTTCATAATGTGTCCTTTCTGTGTTTTGTCGCCAATACAACTGACACACAGTTTAATTTGTATGCAAAAACTGCTCTATGAAGAATCACTATTAAAGCATTCTCTTTGGTTTTGGACCACAATAAGTCTGATCAGCTGAAAACAGCTTTCTCATACTGACTTAAGGCAAACACAGTGCTTATACTATTCCTGCACACCTATTACCCACTATTTTGCTTGCTATTTCATGAAATACCAGTTTGACAAAGACTAAACCAAACCATGCACAGCACACAGACTGGTAATTCCAGGTACTCCATGGCAACTTTTTCCTAAAAATCAGAAGTGTCAATTTCATAAAAGTAACCTTAACAATCAAGTAATTTCAACTGTTTTGTTAGGAAAAAGGCTACAACTATCATGATTTCTTGCAGTCGACAGAGTAATCAAGTTTTCAAGATGAGGAGACTTCCCGTGATTACAGTTTACAAATATGTTTGGGAAATACAAGCCTGACAACAGGACATCTCAAAAGTTCAGCTAAATGTATGAATTTGAAAATACAATCTGTTAAATTACAGAAATAGATTCTATCATATGCTATCAATGAAGCATGAAACAAAGGGAGATGACAAGGGAAAGGCAAATAAGCAAGATGGAAGGAGTCTAGCCTGGAAATTTTGAGGAAAAAAATAAGAGTAATATTGCAGATGACAGAGATTAAAGTCAGGCATGAGAAGATGGCACAAAAATACAGATGACTGTTAAGACACTGGAGTAAACATTAAAACATTCAGAGTATTTTTTTTCATTTATGATTGATAGAGGTTTTTTACAAATTTTTTTTCCTTTTCTTTTTTGTTTGTGTTTTGGTTTACAACAGATTAAAAATCCACTTAAAAAAAAAAAAGGACAAAAGCAGAAGTTAACACCCAAGCCCCTGTGTCTGAATAACAGCTGCACAGTCATGATGTAAAGGCAGCCTAAAAGGCTGATGTAAAAACTACTGATTGTAAAATGATTGTATTACCAGATTTCTCTTCATATGCAGGTTCTTCTTCTCCTTTTTCAGTTTTTTCATTTCTGAGAAACAAAATGAAAATTCTACTCTCATTTTGAACAGCAAATAAATAAACTTTTTTTCTTGGAACTCTACACTCTGATACTTCTTACAATTATTAATAAAATAAAAAAACTGAATTTGTCCAACATAGCAAATCATACGTAAGAAAGGTGGAAAAATATCAGCAATTATTAAAACATAGTATTTCAGATTTTAAAACTACCCATAGTTAAAATTCTCAATCTATCTCTTAAAATCACTCTCTTTCTGCATTCTCTTCAACAATCTACATCAGCTTCTCAAAAAATATTTTACCATCTGGTTTGCCTCCTGTTCTGACCTTCTTATTCTGTGTTAACAAAATAAATAAAAAATAAACCCTCTCCTTTCTTTCCCCTTTCCCCATAAAATTAAAGTTTTTTCCTTACCTAAAACTCTCCAGAATTCTGCCCCTCAACTGTTTTCATATCAGAAGTTGCCTTTGAGCTCACCATTTTCAGCAACAGCAGCCTGAACTTCCCTTTCATCCATTTCTCTCACAGATGTTTGGACATTATTTTCACATAACTGATTATAAATGGAGTGACCCGGTCTATGAATTTATGTCCTTCCTCTAGATTCATTTGTAATATTATGTCTGAAGGGACACAGAATCTTTCCTGATCTATTTCCTTGTTGCTATCAGTTGTTTCCTCTTCATTTAGTTACACCTTACAATTAAGAATGTTAAACTGACTTGTTACTATCAAATAAGGCACAAACTGTGCAGCTATGTTGACTCATCACCAAGTTGTGCTTCCACCTTACTCCTTTCTTCTATTTATTAAGCTCATTTCTGCCCTTGTCTTAAAAAATAAGAAGCCAAACCTCCATAAACAAACAAAAAAATGATGGAAATTGTACAGGATGTTGTCCCCACAAAAGTTCAGTGACCATACCCAAGTCATACATGCCCACTAATACAGCCCCCAACTTTTAGTCCCTTGACATTACCGTACAAATGGTGCTAGCATGAAAGAATCATTAGAATCCAGCTCTTTATTTAATCTTGAATAATCAATAGTAGAGGAAGCTTCCTGTTCAAGTTTGGCAAAGAAGATCTCTTTTTCTTCTTTTTCTTCCAAGGTATCCAATCCAACTCCCATAATACTTTGATTAGGCCCAGAAGCTAAAACTGAATCTAAATTTCAAAACAAAGAATAAACTCTGTTTATGCTCAATGTCCACATAGAATAGCCATAACAGTTAGCAACAATTACAGACAGACTTATAAAATAATAACAGTATCAAATAATCACAAACTAGTACTAGGAGACTTCACGAGATGCAGCTGAGGGAAGTGAAGAATCCCATCTTGCAATGAATTACGGTAAACTGCTTTTAATAGTAATAATAATAATAATAATAATAATAATAATAATAATATAATAATAATAATAAAATTTGTTTAGATATACCTAACTTCATGAAATGGTTGGGCATTCAGTTCTCACCATTTTTTTCCAGGCTGTCGCTACTCAAGGAGACAGCAACCCCATTACTTTTCTGAAGCTGCATCTTTTCCACATGCATATTCTCATAGCTTTCTCCCATAGCCTGTGAAGTGTTCTGTATCTTGGCAAAGTTTCCATTGGCTCCAAGAATTCCTAGGAAAAAAGTTGCAATATTCTTGACTACCATCCAAAAGCTATTTGTATGACACTTCGGTCTTTCGGTCACCTTCCAGAACCACTTTAAATGTCATGTTGCAACTGCAAAGATATGCAGGCTCACAAATCACATTCACCTTATTTCCACTGCTATAATTCTATATGTAAATCTTGTTTAATTAATTAAGCTATTATATATATTGTCTTCCTATCCTTCACATCTGCACACAAACCTAAAGCTCAGCATGAAGCAAATGTAGAAACTGTAAAAACTGACTTATTGTCACATTACTCATTGAAGACAATCACACACACAGGTCCCTATACAAAAATTACATTTCTTTGTTAAAAGCCTGTTAATTTTATTTGATCTACTACCTCAGATCCCCACAGGATTTTTAAAATTGTAGCCATTGCCTTAGCAGCTACATTTCATTTGTTGCTTGAATGCTTTAAGGAAAAAAACAGTACTCACATTTACTTAAAGGTCACTGATGAACACCCAGTTCTTCCATGTTTATGCAACTACAACTTGCAGTTGCTCTCCTTATTGTAATTTCATTCTTGTGAGCGTTCAACATCACTTTACCAACTTTATGCTGGGTCTCAGGCACAACACTGCCTTATCTACTTCCTTAAGGAAGATTAAAAGCCAGATATTGCAGGACATTACTAATTCAAAAACTCCCTTCTGCTTACCCGTAAAACACACACGTTTATACTTAGATTCTGTATAAGTTCTTGTTGGAGGACGGGTAGGAGAAAAGCTACTTATGCATTTTATCAAATAACATATGAAATTATTTAACAGTTCTCACAGAAGGGAACAGAATCTAAGTCAGTCTTTTCCAATATGAATCTTCAGTTGGTAAAAGGCTCAGAATTTGTTGTTCTGCCTGGCCACATGATGTTCAGACTGTGTTCTTGTACTGAAAATACCAGGAATGGTAAAGAGATTGACAACAGCTCATTTCCTGCTGCAGGAGACTGGAGGAGATACATGCATCAATAACACTAAACCAGTCTTCCACGTGCTGACCAAGTGCTTTGGCTCTGGGCTCTTCCTCTGTCCTCTATAAAGGTTCATACAAGTCCCTTTTAAAAAATGCCATACTTGCCTATATCATGACAATGGAGAGAGCCTTTTCCCTTTGGTACTGAAAATGTGGGGAAAGCAAGAGTCTCAACACCTTTTCCATCTCTACTGGGCAGCCCTCAGCATGTTTATTCTAAGAAGTAGAATAGGTTTATTTCCTTTATTTCAATGACAAAGTCCCCTTGCATATTTTATTGGGAGTCTAAGATTCTACATCTTAGAAATCCACATTACTTTATCTAACTTCAGCTCTGTCCTCACTACAGAGCTCTGACTGATTTCCCTTGCAAGCAACAAATAAATGTCAGAGACATTATCTGATGCTCCACACACATACAAGTTAATGCCTAAATAAACACATACTGCTAAATGCCTAAATAAATACATATTGCTACTACACTGAAAAGTATAAAATGGAAAGCTCAAAGTGCTGAACAGAGGCAAAAAACTGCAAATAGCCCATTTCTCAGGTAGCCAAATGAATTCAAAGTGATTTACCCAGATGGAACTCTATTCTAGTTATCAAGGCAGCAAATAGGAGTCTGTTTGCAGTGGGGTCACAAGTTTTTTGCAGAGCTTTAGATTAGCCATAATTTCACCAGACCCCAAACACCTGATTTTTGAATGAGAATATGTTAGCAGAATCAAATGATAAACTGTGAGTGACCTCCTATGTAGAGATTTGCAAGAAAGGAGAAGTGAATGTAAGTCAGTAAAAACCCAATTAGAATGTTTAATAGAATAAAATATTAAAGCCCCCCACATTTTCCCGTGTTGTTTTATTTAAATAATCTCAAATTCAATGACATTTCTGAACAGATGTACATTGATCTTGAAGGCTTCCTTGGATTTATGTAAGCTATCTAAAAATTTTTAAGTATTTTTCCAGTCAGTGTTTGAGTCAAATCAGTTTTTCTTAAAAAAGCACCTCCCATAATAATCTGAAAAACAAATACTGTTTTTGTAGCCATTAAACTTTGCAATTTAGCCACTCTCAACACCCAGACACAGACCCCAGATTACAGGGGACTCTACTGTTGCTAATAAAGGTAAGACTGTTTGTTTTCCTTCACCCTACACAATCTGAACTTTGAGAAACCCATCAAACTTGGAAAAAAATATCAACTTGTATGGATTTTGAAGTAATTTCACTGTGTTTTGGCTGTTTGAACAGTTCTACTTGTTTCTGGGGGGCTAGCAAGAGTGATTTTTTTTTTTTTGGAGGAGAAGGGTATTTGTTATTTTTTGCAAAGACTTCTTAAAGCAGCAGTTTTCTTGAACTCTAAAGATTCCTACCTGTTACTTCAAATGCAACATTTTGTAAGGCTAGTGATATACAGTATTCTTTTTTTATAGTCCTGCCACTTGTAATTAATTAAAATAAGAACCTGAGTTTCACTTAGAAAAGTATTTCTAACCACCACATTTGAAAAGTTGAAAAACAAATAAAAAGGACTCAAACAGACAATGACAAATATCTACTTAAAAAGTAACTTTTTTCCCAATTTGACCAAGACTGTCAGAACTGAGCCACTTTATTTTTTTAATATCATATAGAATGCAGTAGATTTGTTACCCTCAGAATTGTCTGGACTGTCAGAAGCAAGGGTTCCTTCTTCTTTGTTTAAGTATGGATCCTTCTTGTCCTTATGAAATTTTTCCAACATTTTGAATTTAGACAAAGCCTTGCTGCGAGATGCACTAGAAGAAGGTTTAGAGGGAACTACTTCTAAGTGTACATAAACATTTAAACATTTTTATGCACAATGGACAGGGAATAAAGAGAAAAATAAGATGTGAGACTTCAAATTAACACTTCTGAAAAAGTAAAACAGTTTAGTTGCTTGTAGATTGAATTGTGTCTAATTTTTCTATCTATAACTAAAAATTAAAGTTAATACTTATAACTTCTGAGAATATAAATTCTTTTCTCTCTCTTTTATTTTTAAAAGAGAGAAATTCCTTCTTGCTCCATGTATACTTTGCATTCAAATATACTGTTCGAGGAGCTCAATATTATTTTACCTGAAGGAAAAGGAAATCAGTAAAACTACTTCAACAGGTTTTGGAAGCAAGCATCTAGATCAGCTCAAAGGAAAGTGGAAAAACATAGGTATATAAGTGTAAATTACTACTGTCTTTATCATTGTCAGGTATAGAACTGCATGCTGTTTGCTCAAATCTTTGTAGGGACTTGCTGAGCAGCAAATACAATCAAGCTCCTTCCATTCACATTAGCAGAATTAAGTTTTAGATAACAGTACCTATGCTGAAAACTGTGCTCTCATGAAACTTAGATGATAGTCTCACTACATCCTTTATATACCTTAGGCTAGCCAGATGATTTGTATGAAGTCTTTTTTCCTTGTTTAAATTGTCAGGGTGGAAGAGGCTTCTAAACTGACTAATTCAGAGAAAACTCATAGTTACAGGTCTTTTGAATTTACCTTGGCACAAGAGACAGAGTAGTCTAGGAGATTAGGCTACATACCTCTGCCACCTAGAAACAGGAGCATGGGGATATGTGACCAGAAACTAACACAACTCCAACATCGAAGATGACTAAACGTTTACTGGGAAACAAACTGTTGACAGCATGCCTTCCGTTGTACATAATGCAAACATCTGATACCTTTCAAAAGTAATTTGAAATTTAAAAGTAATTTGAAATAACTACCAAAGTCTTACCATTGCTCATATTTCAAATATTAATCCTAATTTGAGAAATAAATTAATTTTTAGTGTTTATCTCCCAGACCGAGATGCTTTATAGCTATTCTATGAAAGTGAGGCTTATGAAAACAGGGCAGCACATACATTCTAGAAAGCTAACACGGGGAAATATTTTACAGGCTATATACTAGCTCACCAACATGATCTAGAGACAAGTGCCAAATATTTCATTGCCATGGCTCTCCAAGCATTATTGATCTGCTTGAATTTAACACCAACGCCATGTTTAAACTAGTACAAATTAATTGATAGTGTCTTTTAGAGAAAAGTATTTAATGGATCAATGCTTATAATTTTTAATTATTTTTTGGAGTTTCTCTTTGGATAGCATAAGAAGTGACTTCATATGAAAGGTAGAATCTGAAGTTACACTGACTAAAATAATCCTACAGATTAAACAATTCAAGTTTGTCATTATTACTCCAATCACTGTTTCCATTGCAGGGGCAGCATGCACAGAGCAGCACACTGGTCAGCAGAGCAAAAAGAACCACATCAATAGAAAATGAGTAAAATGCTTATCTGACTGTGGTCTTTGAAATTAAACAAGTAAAACAATGAATATTAATATTTCTTGAGTATGTAATACAGGAAGTTTAGTAAGCAGGTATTTACTAGAGGTGAGATTTTTGTTTAGACTTTCAAAGTTACCCCCTCTCTTCCCCAGGCTTACATTCAACACTGTCTGTCCTACTACATCAGTATAGGTAGTGATATAGGATGTTACAACAATTGAGCAAAAGTTCACACAGTTATTAGTTTTTTCTGGAAATGACAAATGAAGTAAGTGGCAGCTTGTTTTCAGTGAGAACACAATGGTCAAATGGACAATTTGCTAAGGGTTTTCTATAGGAAACACAGTAGTAATACAAGGTTAATACTAAATAAATATATCAAAACATATTTAATCAAATACCAGACTGGGAACCTGAATGGGGACTCTTTTGTCCACTAGTTTCCACTATTTCAGCATGGTTTTCTGTCAGTTTCTTCTCTTTTCTCACTTTAACAAATTTTGTTTGAAAATCTTGAAAAGACAAACAGCAGGAACAGACAGGCAAGCAAGACAGGACAGGAATTCTTATTATCCAATTTCTTTTTTATC
Organism: Lepidothrix coronata; assembly: GCF_001604755.1. Taxonomy (NCBI): domain Eukaryota; kingdom Metazoa; phylum Chordata; class Aves; order Passeriformes; family Pipridae; genus Lepidothrix; species Lepidothrix coronata. The sequence continues at coordinate 9,034,177 of NW_016690184.1, forward strand.
GTTTAAATGACAAAAGCGAGTAGAAAGGACATTAGTTAGAGGTAGGTCTTTAATGTGCCCAATATGGAAGACAGTGTCTTGAATCATAATTTGCACATTTCAGTTTAAAGCTGAAGAACAGAGTTTAAATGTGCCTAGAATAACTAGTGGAGTTATCTTAAAATGGAATTGTTTTAAAAGAACTTTATAGTTCTCAGCCAAATGAATAGAAGTAATCTACACTGTTACCATTAATCTACAAAACCTGGCACAAGATGCGTTGGGGAAAAAAAAGACAAAAAATAAATGTACAGCACATATTTAGTCTTATTCTCTTTGCCTTTCAAGAAAGCATGATATAGATACCAAAGCAACTCAAAATTAAAACCTCAAACTGGAAACAACCTATCAGCTTGGTGTACTGCACAAGCTAATTAGACAGACTTTGTTAGGATAACAATATATCTCTATACAGTGACACCCAAACACACCAACTGATAGATATGGAGCATGTATTTGTAATGCAGTGCCACACTGTGGGTGGAGCTGGGATTTATACATTTACATAAGTTTGATTCACCATGAATCAAAACTCTTTGAAAATACTAATTCTAAAACTCTTTGAAAATACTAATTCTATACTAATTTTTGATAATGTCCTATCTGCAACAAACACGGAGGTTCAAGCCTAGGAGAACACACATGGATCTCCACAAAATTTCAAAGTATGCCAACATTACACTTTTCAGAAATTAAATTCAGCTTATTTTCATATTTGTTACCATCACATCAGTATTTTTATTTTTTCCCATAGGACAATTGTTTTGCTATTTAGGGGACATTTAATAACCTTATGAAGAACTACAAATCTAAATTGTCATCTTCTCAGTCATCCCATGCAGTAACTTACATTGCAAACTGCTGTGCCTTCATCCACTATTAATACGTCTGAGCAACACACTACACAACATACACCTGCTGAAGAATATTAGATCTGGCAAAACTGTATTTGATAAAGTACTTGGAAGCATAAAAGACAAACAGAGAGACACACAGAGCAAAACATCAGCCGCTCTATAAGCCTATCCACGTTGAATTTCTTATCGTCACCTGACCTGTCAATTTAAAACACCATAAATGTATCTACATGAACTAAAATCATAGCACAGTTTGTGGTGTGTACACACGTCTAAATCCTCCTCTATGTATGGGATTCATAATTTTCAGTTATAGCCAGATAAAACTGGCAAGGAAAACTCAGTTTATCCCAAAGGTGGCCAAGTTCGTGTCTGCAAACGTCTCTCTTTTGATTCTAAGCTAATTGCCCTCCAACTAAGTCCCTGGTTAGCAGAATGGCATTCATCATAGTACACATTACGCAATTGCTACCATTTGCAAGTGTCCAGTATGACAAATGTAGCCCTTTCCTCTTGGGATGATACAACCAGGACATCCACTTCATTCCTCGTCTTGCCAAGATAGAAAATGGAAAGCCTTCCAGTAGGAATTAAAGGCCTCTCTGCCTGGCAATATTAAAGTACTAGCTCGGACATGGTTTACTGCATATGCCCCACAAGCGTGGAATTCTATGCTGAGTGGTGACAGAGGGGTAAATGAAACAAAACTAATAATCTGGCTGGCAAAAGTGGTGCTTGGATAAGAACTCAATGCACAGATCTAGCATATTTGGTGTAAGTTCCTATATTCTCACTTTTATTATGTCCAACTGCCAAGACGTGTTGGACCTTTGATTCAAAAAGCATTACACAGATTACTTTCAACTTCCTCCCAAAAAATCCAGCTCCTCACCAAGACTATGAATATGAACAGGCTAGCTTCTTTTGCATGTAAATTGATTCCATACTGGCAAAACTGGGTAGGCTCACCGTTTGAATGTTTTTCTGTTAAAGGTTTTCTTAAGAGAGACCTTAAAAAGCTTACCAGATATTTCCATACATCAATAAACTGCAGATCAAACTTGTTTCAGTTCTAATGGCTTTACCTCTAGGTAAACTACATAGCTGATAAGATACTCCTAATTTAAAAAATGAAAGTGGTGAAATTTGCATGGAACAACTTGATATAATCACTTTGCTGCTTCTGATTCTGCTTTTAATTTTTCTTAAGCCACACAAGCACTGTTCTCTAAAACTTGTAATCACCCTGCCTTTTAAGAACCCATTCCAGTGTGTTTTGTACCATGAGAAGCATCAAAGTTGGGTTGCCTCAAGCATCTCAGAAAAACCATGGAAACATGCTGAAATTCTAACATCACCAGATGAGGTCATGCTAACCTCTTAATTCTCACACTGCCCAGCAAGAACACTCTGGCCTTCCATTTTTTGAAAAGCTCATAACTACCTGATAAGAACTTGCTCATATCCATCTGAGTTTTACAGCAACATCTTAAAAGGCCAGAGACAGGTAAGAAGTCCAGGCACCACCTATTAGGGTTATGCCTAAATGGCACAAGTGCTGACTAGGATTTGATTCCTAACTAGGACAACACCGACAGGACAGAGCTATGCTAAAAATTAGAGACTACCAAGAGTATTTTAACTCTGTCATATGAAAAACTGATTTTTGTAACTTTCTGTTAAGCTCCAGTTATGAGAAATACAAATCATGAAAATTAACAAGTCCCCAGTTACTACAAGAACAACAGGCAATCACCCTGTGGAAACTCACTACTCATGCACTTTACTATCCAAGAAGAAAACAATGGAGAAATGAAAAAATAGAGGCAGAAACCTTGCAAACAATAATATATTTTCTTCCAGAACTATATGACCATGTCAGTACTGAACAATCATGCCACCACAGCCCATTTCACCTTAAGCCATGGCTCTTGGCAAGGCAAATGTTGAGGATACTGACATATACATCAAGCTGATGTTGAAAAGTTTTTCTATGGTTTTCCAACCTATTACAAATGTTGCAGTTAGCATAAGTCTACACAAATTGGTCTTTTGCCTCTATAGTTTTGAAAACAGAAATATATAAAAAGGCAGCATAAAGAACAGGTTGGCTACAAAACATATGTACCAATATTTTAGCAGAATTCATAAGTAACGTTTTCTAATTATTTTACTATATATAATGTGCTTATTCTTTAAAAGTTTCAGTAATTCAAAAGCTACAGAAAAAACCAGCAGCTCACAGCTTGAATATGAACCCTTTTAAAAAATACAACTCAAATAGAGTTTTATACTTTACAAACTTGCATTGTAATGTTCTAAAACACTGGACTGGCATCAGCTTGATCTGAAACCAGGCCTAATATGCAGTATGAGAAAGAACTAGCCTGACCCCCTGTGGCCAAAATATCGCAAAACTATGTATTACCACCATCATCCAAATCTTCCTCAGATATCCACCATGGCATTGAATTCTTTTTCTTCCTTCCTTTTTTCCTGGGCTGTCCCAATGTCTCAAGGATGCTGGACTTTTTCTTTGTATTTCCAAGTGAATCATCTGAAAGAGACTGAATCAATTGCATACAAGGTTAAAGAGAGCTTTTATATTTTCACATTGTTTAACTGTTTTTCAGCCACTCGATTCTGGACTTTTGAGTCCAGATGCCTTTCTTTACTCCCCACTGTCTGCCTTTGCTGTATATGCATGACAAAGCTGATTAAGAAAGAATAACTATATTCATGTGGCATAAATACTGAGTATTATAATAACCCCACTGCCAGAGTCTGAATATGTTAAAAGCTAATAGAGAATATATGTTCAAATGAATAGCATAATCAGCTCTTTTTCAATTAGTTACAACACATAAAACCCAAAATCCTGACTACATCCCTGAAGATAATAAAGTAAAGCAGAAACAGTTTTGCCTTGTTTTGTACATGAACATTATTAATATTCGAAAAATAAACATTCTAGCTCCCAGTAAATCGTATTTCAGAAATTAATTTTATACTTCGTATTCATGGAATATAATAGAAATGCCAGAGCCATTCCTACCCAACTGTGTATTAAGCTTTCTATGTGTTAGTCATCCAACTGATTTTGACTGATGGCTTAAATCAATGGAGAGAAGGTCTATGAGCATGAACATCCTATGAATTTAAGTTACTGAAGAGTAACAGGAAGGAAAACGCAACTAACCTCTGCTCTTTTCCTTTATTTAATAAAGGCTCTTTGTGGCCTACAGCAGGCTCAGCATCACAATTATATGTCCAGACACTGAACAAGGAAATACACTCATTAAGCTTGAGCAGTAAACTGGGGTTAAGGGGAGTGGAATATTTTTTATCTAAATTTTTAGCTATAACTGCTGAAACCAATTGTCCTATAGTGTCTTAAAGAACACAGTGAATAGTTAGCAAAAGCCGTAAACAGTAAGAAACAACAAATTCACAAATCAAACGTATCATATGGCAAAATTTCAAAAGCTTCACTTTTGTAATAGTCACAAATAAGAAAATGTGATAGTATAAACAGAATGCTAGAGGCAACAGGACTGTGGGTACTTAATATGTAAAACATAAGGGTATATTTTATTAAAACAAGCCTCTGCAGTCCACTGCCTGATTCCTATTACATAAAAGCACTACCATAAAAGCCTACCTTTACTTTATGATTAATGTTTCAACCTATATATGCCTAACAAGAACATCCATAAATCAAATGACAATTACATAAAACAATAATTTAAGAAAAATTATAATATCATCATCATCATCATCATGGCTAGGCTTCATGAATGAAGATTTGGGAAAGGCTCTATCCTCATTTGTTACAGGCACGCTGGTGGCTAATAAGGCCAATAGGAGATAGACATGTCTGATTGCAAAAGGCACAGCAGAAGAACTCCTTAGGTGGTATATTCTATTCTTATCAATATCTCTGACCAAGAACATCTTTAGAGCTTATGGTTTCATTTGAGAAAATTAAATGCTTGTCATACAGACTAAGAAAGAAAAAAGTGCTCTGAGCCTTGCATTTTAATAAAACACAATTTTAATAAATTATGAAACTGCTAGACAACCGGATATATTGCAATTTCTTTAAGTTGGCTCAGTGACATAGAACAAAACAGCTTTACATTCCTAACGTATATCCTATAAATAACAACTTCCTTACACTAGTCACCACACAAGTACTAATGCCAGTGTCTCCGAAGGTCAGAATGCCTCCTGCACTAGAAGCACTGACAGGTGCTTGCAGCAAGCTCTGTTATCACTTGCTCTTTCTTTTACAACTAACAGTATCCTCTGCTCTGCAAGCAGAACTTCAGTGATGCTCATACGCCTTAGTGTATTGTAACTAAAGAACCTGAAACCCCCACAGGTTGGTCTCAAGTTCTGGAAACTTTCTGTGTCCACCCATCTTGTCAACTGCAGACAGTTGGGAAAGAAACGCTGACACAAAAATATTGGCGCATTTTTCTCAACACGTCAGTTATCTTGATAGTGAAACTTCCAGATTTTTTCCCTTCCTTCGGAAAAAAAGTAAATAAATAAATAAATAAATAAATAAATAAACTTTTGAAATATTTGCTTAAACAATATTAAGTCTTCCCCAAACTACTGAGAAACAGTTTTTATTACTCTCCCCACCATTATCCCCTAAACACAAACATCACCTGCAGAGAGATTTCAAACAATGGAACACATCAGCTTCTCATCTTTCTCACATTAAAAGGCCACACACTTTTTATTAAAAAAAGAAATAAAAGCGAAGACAGGAACATAAAAGAGGATGCATGTGTAAAAGTAACAAAGAGTAGACACTGTCGTTGTTATGTGAGTCTGTATCCAGCTGGCAAAACACAGAACAATGCACATTTTTAATGACTCCATTTGCAGGTTTAAAATAGTTTTAGTTTGAAATGAAGGTATGAGTTGTTAAAAGTTACATTATCTGGAATGTGCCAAATACCACTTAGACTAAATTAATACAGCTATTGTGATTTTTTTTTTCTAACTTAAGCATTCTCAATGTGGGCAATAGCTGAGGAGCAAGAAGAGCATGTCAAATGAGGAACAAATACAAGAAGCAATCATATGCAGATCTTTGACAGATGCTCAAAACAAATAAAAGAATAAACCTTTTTTCTCTTCCCCAGAGCAACTCCCTTCATAACAACAGTAAGTAAAGAACTTTTGAAGGAACTGCACAGGCTAATTTTTAAATTCTACTAATATTAATAATTTTCAGTGAATTCAGGAGTGTTAACTCAGCTACATCATCAAATTAAATAACTTTTAGTAGTCATTAAATTGTAGCGCAGCCTCTACATCAGAAAAACTTCAGGCATACATTATATATAACAGACTCCAAGAATATTCTCTGCCATCACTAGTTATGCTTATATAAGGTATAAAATCTAGTAAAGGCCTTATGTATGTGGTGTATATATTTTAGAGTTACAACACTGTTTGTCTGATAGACTGGAGGGCTAGTTCTGAAATTACAGGTCTAGTTGCAGTGAAAAAACATACCTAGTCAGGGCATTTCGGTCATGTCTTAGCTTAAGTCATAACTCACAGACTTGCATGATTTTGCCTGTACTCAAAATCATCAAGTGCCATGAGAGAGGAAATTAATCTAATTCAAATTTTCTAATCACTACAACGTGCTTCATTTTATAGAAAAATTTTTAACTAGACTTCAGTGAAAGTAAGTATTGCATAGAAAAATAAGGAAATTTTTAAAACATAGTTTGTGTCTATACACAGGAAGAGTTTTAAACCTCATTTTTAATTATATATCAATTTGAAGCTTCTATTACTAAGTAACACATGCAATAAAATCAAAGCAAAAATCAAGAAGCAAAGAATCTTTCTGAAGATACAACCTAGCAATTACAAAATATTTATTTAATCACAAAACTGTTCTCTTGACTTCAATACAGCAAAATAGTATGAATTAAGTTTAGCAATTAAAACCTTGCAAAGATGCACACATAAGACCGCTATGTAAGTTAGGTGATAAAAGCACATTGAATCTCCAATTTCATATTCTTCCAGATTCAAATCTTCTCAGTATTTTAACAGAGAAAAGGGATGTGACCTTGCCCTCAAACATACCTCTTTCAGAAACTCTTCAAACTGCTCATCTAAATCTTCTTTTGAAAATCGATGAGCCATAATCTTCAGCTGGATGTTACCTTCCACACAACTGAGTTTAAAAACTAAAATTTAAAATAAAAACAAACTTAATTGAATGCATTCTGAAATTAGATGTAACCTGGTGATTTGCTTGAATAGAGAGCTATAAGCAAAAAAAAAAAAAATCCTGAGGGATGAAACATCATTCCTCCCATCCTTAATCTAAACTGAATGAGACATATTAAACTTTTACTGAATGAGACAATCAATGCAGATATACCTAAATTACCAAAATTTCTTATAAACAAAGTACTCATTTCCAAAACAACAGCTTCAGCAATTAAACTTTGAGGGACAAATAAAATATGATTCTCTTCAGCAACTTTACATTTTTCTTCAAAAAACTGCACTCTTGGCTACCCATAGTTAAGCATTTTGTCAATAAGCAAAAAAGAATATTTGTAATATTCTGCAGTAATATTTCCCATCCATTTTAGGGGCTTTTAATACCTTTCTTTTAATTCCTTTCTTTTTTTCTCCAAGACTGGACACATCTGGCACTGTAGGTTTTGTTTCATCATCTCTGCTGTACTTAGGACTTGGTTATCAATAAATATATGAAAATCTTTTAAGATTAGAGAATGAGATTTGTTTTGATCTACCGTGACACAGAAAGCCAGTGGCTCTTGCCTTCCTCCCATTCCCAAAAGTCTGCATTGATTTTTCAGGTACAAAATAAGCCCCACGCTCAAAAGGCTACAAAGCTTTTGTGTATCACACTGCTCAACACATATGGCTGCCTTCAAAACTGCATATGTATCGCAGCATTAAACTACCCTAGCATCTTCCAGGCTGAGAAGTGCTATGTAAACATAAAAGGGCTAAACATTTGCAGAAATGCTTTTACCATTAATAAAAACTTCTCCCAATATGGAGCCCACTCAGTGTACAGGACTGTTACCTACCTAGTAAATTGATTTTGACAGGTGAGTTGTGACAACTGCTTCCTGCTTTCACTCCTTAAGCATCCATAGACCACCCGACACTTTGGCTTTGGCAGTTAAAAAAAAAAAAAGTTATATAGCAGACTGCCCAGACTTTGAATTGAATAAGATATCCTTATGTAAGCATTTGGACAATATCTCTGAAAACATGGTAAGGAGATTAAGAATACTCCCTCTCAGGACACACATAATCCAGTACCCTTTTATACTTTTGCATCAAAGAACACTTGACGCTAAATGTAAGATGCTTTAGCAGTTTACTAGCTGTGCCAACTAATTCAGCAAGTGGGGAATACTTCATCCTAGCCTCGCCAGAAAAACAAAGGGATTCTTCTGACATTATCTGTACTTCTGCCTACCTTATAACTACAGCTTTTATAAAAACTAACATTATAAAGATTTATTTTTCAAAAGGACAACAAATACGTCAGAAAATTTCCGTAACAGAAGATCAGAAACACTGCCCTTAACAAATACACTTTTCAGTCATGCCTTTAGACTTGGAGGCTCACAAATGGCTTTGTGCACAAAACAAAGGCGGCACTTGCTGGGATATATGCTACAACACAGCAGCGCAGGAAGCAGTAGTTTTGAGGGGGCATGGCTAAACCACAGGGATGAGGGAAAGCTTAAAACAGCCCAACTCATTTCATGTAACCTTTTAATCATTGCAGCCGTGACCTGATCCTCCGGCGGCTTTTCCTGGAGCACACGCAGGCTGGCACACGGCAGCGCAGGGGCTCGGACACGGGCGGGCAAGGCTCGGCTTGGCTCGGCGGCCCGAGGGGCCGCTCCGGGGAGCGGCGAGGACGGGGGACACTCGGTTCAGAGCGGGGCGCTGCCCCGGCAGCGCACCTGGACCGCACCGGGCCCAGTCGGCGACGGCTGCCTCGCTCCCCGGCGGCGCGGTTGCCTGGGAAACCCTCCCGGCCACCGTCCCGCCCGCCAGCAGGGACCGCACCACGTGATCCCGCCAAATCTGCCGGCTCGTCTCTGCCCGCCGCGGGACGCACGTGACAGGAGCGAAGGGGCTCTGGCGGCCATTCCCGCCGCGGGAGAGCCCTGACGGGAGGGGACGGGCTCCACTGGCCATTCCCGCCGCGGGAGAGCCCTGACGGGAGGGGACGGGCTCCACTGGCCATTCCCGCCGCGGGAGAGCCCTGACGGGAGGGGACGGGCTCCACTGGCCATTCCCGCCGCGGGAGAGCCCTGACGGGAGGGGACGGGCTCCACTGGCCATTCCCGCCGCGGGAGAGCCCTGACGGGAGGGAGTCGCGGAAGTGGCCGGGCGTGCGGAGCGGCGCCCCCTGGCGGGCGGCGGGCTAGCAGCGCCGGCGGGTCCGGGAGCGGCCGCGGGAGCAGCCACGGCGGGATTGTGTTGGGTAAACTTCCCTGTCCAAGCATCCAGGAGCCACTCTGGTGGTCGCACTCTCACCACCTGAGCTGGGACCGAAGCCCCTCCACAGCAACAACACCCCACACTCACACAGTCAGACAAGGTTTCCTTCCGACTCGACCCCACACGCTTCTCCAGAAGTCGTTCAAGTGATCCTTTGGGAAAGCAAGAAGGAAAAAGTTAGAAGTGTGTCGCTTTCCCTAATGCAAAGGTCAAACTCAAAGCAAACCTTTTCGCTTTTACACAGAAATCCCCTCCTAAAGCTTTCCTAATGTTTCAGCCTTGGTTGTCGGCCCTTGTGCTTTTAATACGTTTTAGCACATCTCTGGAAATGTTTAAAATAGGCAGAGAAATTAATGACCTCTGTTTCCCTGACCACTGTCTCTCAAATAACCACAGAACAATTGCAGTCTGTGCTTGCATGTGCTCTCCAGTGAGGGACTGTCAGTTGTGTTTGTTGTGAGAGTCACGTTGCTTTAAGAATTTTTATGCCAACATTTAGTAAATGGCAAAATAAAACAAGTTCGCTTAAGAATACAAATGAACATTGTTCACACACACACACACACACATTTTGATTCTCTCTTCAGCAGACTTGGAACAAAAAGATTTTGAAAGGAAGTTTTCTTTGGTAAGTGTTGGATACTCATCACAAGTGAGAAACTAGTTAAAGTCCTATTACTGTCTCATTTCCTGTTAGCTTGAGAGATAAAGACAGTGCTTCCAATATGGTCTTTATGTATCCCAGATTTTTTTTATGCTAGTATAAATTATAGTTTAAATTCAAAGAAGCAAAGAAATATGGGCTCTGTATTTTCCACACAAGTCTACAGGAATTACTTTGCTAAAGGTGCTGCAGCACTTCTTTCAATCAAACCTATTGTCTGCAGATGTATTTCTATTTGCAAAGTATTATTTTTCATCTTTGTGGGCAACTTCTGCTGCTCTCTACAGAAAATGTGGGATCTGATCAAGGACAGAACGCCCACATGAACTAATATACTAGAACAATTTGTTACACGTGACAGCCTACTGATGGTGAAAACATCAGTTTCCAACATTTACTCTTTTGTCGCATGAAAAAGCATGGAGTGAGGCATGAGCATTTAAAGAGAAATATGGAAATTAATTAAAAGAGTGTCAGTCTGATGCTGCATGCCTTGATCCTTGCTCAGATTTAAGCCAATGCAAATTTTGCTATTAACTTCAAAGTGATAGCTGTGACATCATTCATTGATCATGAGAGTTACTTCATATATGATCAAATAATCACATCAAGGGCTTGGTCCTTCAAGCTGCTAAAAAACTGTTGCACATTGAAGCTTTTCTATTTGCAGAAATATGTTCAAAGAGCCTTGTACAAAGTATAGAAAAATGTGCAGAGGGATCAATGCTGTTGGAAACCTCAGTGCCCATATGGGAAAGAAAAAAATTCAAACCACTCTTGATGACTGTGGTGGAGAGGAGGCATAGCCTGGTGTTGAAATGTCATCCAGTGCATTCAAATAACATGCACAATAGCCACTTAAAAAGATTTTCATTTCCTTCTAATGCCAACCAGTTGGAGCAGTTTTCTCAAGCGCTCTTAACAGTGGAGCTTAAAAAAGGGGAGAGCAGGGCTAACCACAAAGTTCAGCCAGGAACATGGCAATTTGGGCGGCAATGCTAGTAAAGCAGAAGGATGGACACGAATTCTGAAATAGATACTGCTGGACAGAGCCCCAAATTATAAGGTAACATTGTGGCTCTGCTGGCATGTGTGGGAAGCCTTTGTTGACTTCTATGAAACCAGATTTCACTGCTGTAGTCATTAGCTTCTCATTTAAATGTGTGGCATGTGTGCACTTAGCACATATGTTTTTCTTGCCAAAACAGCAAAAATATAAGGCTTCATGTGTTAGTATAGTAATTTCAAAATATTAACAGCAAAATTAAAAGGAATAATATATCCACACTTTTGTTTTGTTGTCTAATTTCAGTTTTGTATCATCTATAAATGTCAATGGGGAAAAAGACATCAAATAAAAAAGAAAGAAAAATGTCTGCCACATTCAGTTTGGCTGAAGCTTTGCATCAGATAGTATTTCAGTACTGAACTTGCAAATATGTGAAATATGAGATTATGATAATAAATATTTAACCATATTCTTGGTTATGTTTTTCTAAGGGTTAACAGTTTTCTACTGAATGAAAAGCAAACAAACAGTGGTGAACTAAGAAGTTAAAACTGCATTCTCTGTGTATACCCACTGTGATAATACTTCCTTAAATGACAATGCAATAAAAACCCTTTCCAGTATACGCATCAGAAAAAGGATTCCCAAACTACAAGTTGCACAGAAAATTGAAAAATCATGTGGAATGTATTTTGTGTAAGAGAAAATGGTAGTTAAATTAGGATTAGTTATAAAATAGTTCACCCCACTATAATTTCAGTTTGAAAGCACGTTTTTAATATTTTCACTTTTGGTTCACTGCAGGTCTTATTTTGTTCTGCCACTGATCACCATAGTCCTTGGATCCCAAGGGTTGGATTTATGGTTGACTGTGTTACAGTAGCTAGACTGAACTTAGCTTCTCACCCTACGGGTTTTTTCCATCATGCAGTTTCTCCATGGGCTGAGAACTGAATTCTGTGCTGTGTTTCAAATTATCCCAGAGACCCAGATTGGTCGCGAATCTTATTTCCGCTTGTGTCCCTTGAAGGGAGCTGCAAAGTTTGGAGTTTGGAAGCTGGGCTGTCACATTTCTGGCCATTTCCTGTTTTCAGCAAGTTAACAGACATGCACTGTTTCTCATACTTTTTGAAAGTGGATCTTCCCTATGTCTTATTTGTGTAAATGTTTAATTGCCTTAATGTTGTGCCCTGTCCTGCCAAATTTTCAGTTCCTCGGGAAGAGTGCAAAGTTGCTGTAATTACTGGCTGCAGGAATAAAACCTTCACCATAATAAAGGAAACTTTCCTATCATCAACGGTAAGCATTTAAAAGTTCTTCAAGAGGGTAAATGTTTGCAGTCAATAATTAAAGCTGCTTCTCACTTACTAGATTAAAAGAACTGCATTTGCCAACATTTAACACTAGCCTTTCTTTCATTTCCTGATTCTCCATAAACTCATTCGAAAACGTTGCTCTACTGTGTAATCCAGCTAGTGGAGCAAGATCCCTCCTGTTTGCAGCCTTTCACTTTTGACAAATCCTGGGAAAATGTTGCACAAAGATACAAACATAGCTGGTTTGACCAACTGTAACATTTTCGAACTAGACTAATGTTGTCCTATGCCTACTGTAGGTCCTTCTTTGCCAGTGAATATTCTCGGTTCTTGACATCAGGCAACATGATCACAAATCCCACTCAACAGGACTGGAGAAACAACTTGGGTCGCTTCCACCTCAGAGTCATTTGAACTGCAAACCCTCTGCCATGAATATTCTCCTTTGTATATAGAAAGTTTTGTAATAAATTTTTCTCTTTGTGTGAAGACATGCTGCATATGTTTGGTTTAAAAAAAATTAAGGTAAATATTTTTATAAAAATTTCTTGGTGGCTTAGGAAAGATTAAACTCAGAAAATTCTGCAAAGAAAAATTAAGTGTTTTGATTTATTCAAATTTTGCAGATCCATAACATCTTTCATTGGTCCTGACAACATATCTGCTTAACACTGGCAGGAATATTAGCTGTGCATTTCAGATTTTCACTTGGTTATTTTTAGTTCTTCTGAAGCCTGGGAAATAAGAAATATAACCGCTTTGAACAGTCTGAAAGAGCCAACTCTAGCAGGGCCTCTGAATCTGATTAGATAAAACAACAAAGAGGTTCTGTTAGGGCAGAGGCAGGAAGAACTAAGGTGGGTGGCAATATCTGTCATAACTCAGGGGAAATGTAGCCTCAAAGCACTCAAAAGTGGGTGAAAAAATAACATAAGCAATAGACAACTTTCCCACATCTTAGGTCACTCTACGAATGCAGTTTGAAGAACTTTCTCTGCCTCCACTTTTTTTTTTTTTTGCATTTTTAAAGTACAATAAACAGCACATGCATGTGTGTTTATATTAAAAAGCTGGTTTAGAGGAACATCATTTCTCTACGGATAAGTAACCAAAAAAAGCACAGTGTGGCAACTGCAATTACATTTGTCAGTACAGAAACAGTATAAGATTTAAAGGGATAGATTTGCAGTTTTCAACATTTTCCTCAGAAAGTAAATTAGCTTAAGAATTGCCGCATTAGGAGATTTCTCCCTAAAATAAAGCTAGTCATAACACTGCATTGCATCCTACTGTCCAAAAAAGGATCAAACTGTTGTGTTCAGTGCAAGTGGGAAGTCTTCAGTTTTTTGGGGGGTTGATTTAAAAATGATATGTTATTGGAGTGGTGGAACCCTGGAACACCCACTCGGCTAAGGATTATGTTTCCCTATTTTCGGTGTAGGATGCTTATTTTATGTTGCAAGAGATTGAAAGAAAGATTTGTGCATTTTCTCAGGAAAATCAGTCAAAATGTTTCTGAAGTTGCTGTGCATCCAGGATGTTGAACTTTGTCTGTGTTAGAGGCTGGGAGCATTACCTGTTTGAAGCCCACCACTAAGTGTGTCCCACTGAGAAACGTGCTGCTTGTTCTTTCTATTAGAGGTGTATGAGAACAGTCTCTCCAACCTGCTCTTTCCCTGCCTGTAGCTGCCAACATTTCCCTGGTAACTCTGTCTTCCCTGGGACAGACGGGGTGTGTAATGGTAGGTCCATACAGGTAGGGTAATTAATGCTAATCGGATACCAGTTTGCATCGCTCCAGTGGTTCAGCCCCCGCTGCCAGGCTGAGGGTGTTCAGCCACTTGCATGGCTCCTTGCACTGAAATGGAGCAGTGGAACTGTAAGCACTGGAGTTCAAGCTTGATGGATGAGTTTTTGCATCTTCTGGCAAAAGGCTTGTTGCAGTTATGCTGCTAAAGTAATACTTATTTCATTAAGCAGTCAATTACTGGACAAGATTTTCTAGTGGCTTGAAACGTCATTTCTTTATTTGATGATTGCTTGCTTTGCCATATACTAGCCTACAGTTTTAGAAAGAAAATTTGGAATGACCACTTATTTATTTGCCAAAAAATTTTATTGAACTTTTTAACCAATATTGTAATCAACAGTTTTCCTGACTTCATCTCTGCTATAAACAGTATGCCTGTGAAATAGCACGTGTAAGTGGTACTTCTATGGCATTTTCAGCATGGCAGAGGTATTTACGGTGTACATTTAAGCAGGAGAACTGGAGTGTTAAATTTATCCCTATTATCTTTTTCCTCAAGTTTTTTCTCACTGTAATTTCGTAAAAAATAATCTGCTCCACATTTTTTATTTTCTTTGAAATCTCTCTTTGAGGTTCAGTCTTACATTTCTATACAGGGAATTGAGCATCAGATCTTAAACCTGAGGGGGCAAAACCAGATCCTTGTCAGGAATTGTTGCCTATACAAGTTCTACTCCACTGGCTGATCCATGGACTGCCCAGGTGAACACAAAGGAAGCCTTTTTTCCCCGCTGACTAGAAGAAGGTAGATAAGTGCACATGGATACCCTTTTTTGTCTTTGGCCAGTGCAGGAATAACCCCCTTAGAACCAGGTTCACGTGTGATAACAAAAGCCCAATATTGATGGGGGAGACAGGATGAGTATTGCAAGTCTGTTCTCTGTGAGAAGCAAGTTTACATATTTTGTCAATTTATTGTAGCTGTCTCACTTGTTATACTTTTGCTCATGGAGACAGAGGGCCCAGTCCCACGCTGTTTGTACAGATGCTGTTAGTATAGAGATGGGGGATGGGGAAGTCGGGGAAATCTGAGGTCTCCTTCTCTGCAGCCTACTTGGGGATGTTTCCATTAGATGCAGATCCCTCACCTACAGCACATTTCTAGCATGCTGCCTTTGTTGCCTTGTGCTGGCAGCGCTTGACAAGGAGATCTCATTCTGCACCAGGTGAAGCAATATTTCTGTAGTCAGCACATGGCCTGCTTTTTGGTTTAATTTTTCCATATCTGGGAATAAAGATAATCAAAACGAGTGTTCTGTGTACAGGGAACAAAAGCCAGCAGATAGGTACTGTGGAACAGAAAACCTCACTACTCTGGAATTCAAATGTGGACAGGCAGATTTTTTTTTTCTATAAACAGTGCTTTAGGTAGGGATATCACCTGTCATTACTTAGAGTTTTCCAGCAGTGGAACCTTTGGTGTCTGTCTACCACCCACCTAGTACCGAAAATGCCACCATGAGATTGGCTTGTCGAAGGACTAAAATAGTCCTTAAAGCTTAGCCTCAAAGGACTATGACACCTGCATTCCCATGTCTTCTCTTTCTCTCCATATCTACCCCACTAATCACCTATTAGCTCTTAAGGTGCCAGAAATAAACACCAGCAGTCCCAGGGTTCACACAGCGTATATTGAGACCTGTGAAAACAGCCTTTTGCAAGCGTTTATCTGGAAAATAATACCTAGCTTAAGGATTTAAAACCTATTGACGTTCTTTGTTGTTTCAGGCTTCTGGGAAGTGGTCATTTTCTTAATGTGATAAGAAACTGAAATGTTTTCACAGAAAAGACACTTAGATGTGTGGCCTGCCTGGATTAGTAAGACTGGAAGCTACTGTTCCGTGAATCCCTTAATTATGAGAAACCTTTCTTGGCAAGCTGCTATATTTATTTAATAGAATATTAAGGTATGATTTTTACATGTCTACTAAGTGTATTTAGGTGTCACGGTTTTCTTGCAGTCCAATAATATTTGATTTTATTAAAGTTTGGATAAGCTTGGGCTTTTTGTTCATTTCCTCTACTCTGAGGGATAAAATAACCCAGTGTGAAAGCCTTCTAAGATTCAGCAATATTATTCAAGCATGGCATCTGCAACTAATAACTATGCAACTTTGAATAAAAAAAATGTCTAATTATCATGGAAAAGGGAAGATGGTTGACTCATCTTCTGCAGTTTGGATTACATGTGTGGGATTGTGTTTTGGATGGAGCACTCCAGAATAGCAACACTCCATCAAAAACACAGTCATGCACCTGTACTCCAAATGGCTGAATAAGGCAAAACACATGTCATCTGAACACTGTGAATCAAATTAAAAAAAAAAAAAGAAAAGAAAGGAAAGCTGGAAGAGAAATAAAGACAAATACCATAACATTGGTGTGTGTGAGGACTTGTTTCTCTAAAGCTCCTTGAGTGATTTATATTTTGCTAAATCTCTGTTCGCAAGCCATGTTTGATTTTATTCAATGCTGTTATAGACACTGCAACCGGATCTTATGGAAAGGACTGCCAGCAACTGTTTGATCCTGATAAATTACAATAACAGACACAATTTACAATGAGAAGCTGTTGCTGCTTCTGGCTGTAATGTATGATGAGATTTAAAACATGGTGGGCCAAAATTCTCCTTACCTGGTGGCCCCCATCAGACCACTTACAGAAGAGTGTTAAAAGAGCCACTGAGCAGAAGAAATTTGCATTCGCAGCAAGAGCCAGGCCTAATTTTATATCAAAGGTGAGCATGTGTGTGTGTACATGTATTTGCCCACTTTTGGAGTGAAAGAGATGTGAGGAAAAGCGGTACAAGAAGCGTGTATAATCCGTGTATTTGGGAAACTATGTGTTAACTGAGCAGCCCATTCCCCTGGTTCTTTCTACATGTGCACACACGCCTCACTGCTCCCCCAGCGCTACCCCTTCCACCCCCCTTTATGCCTGCAATGCATATGTGTTGTGAATATTGAAGTATTTGCTCTGGAAAGTTAATTGATGACTGGCTGCTTATTTGATCTTCATAGTGTCGAGTTCAAAACATAATGAGTGATAAAACCCACCCAATAGCTGGATGTGGAAAGAGGTGCAAATTTAGAAAAGTGATACGAATTAGAACCCCCTGCATATTTTCTTTGCAGTAGCATTCCTAGCCACCTGCCCCTGATTTCAGAAACGTATACAAAGCCACAGTCCACACCCAGGAGAGTAAAGCCTGATTTCATGAGATATTGCATTGCCTGGAAACTTCTGATAATCTCAACAGATGCTGTTTTGCCTATTTAGGACACCTTAAGTCTAATCAGTTCAACATACCCATTCTTACTGATGTGCCAAGAAGTAGCTGTCCTGGCAGCAAATGTTAATAATCCAAAAAAGATACATATTAAAGAATGAAGTGGTGAGAAAGAGATGTTGCAAGAAAAAGACAAACAAGAAAAAGGTATTGACCATATATACATAAATCTGTGCTATTTCTGATAAGCTCATATTGCTGGTGCATATGAAGAAGCATGGGGAAGCATACAAGGGGAGAAGAGGCAATCTCACACACTTTTGTTAGTGAAATGTTGAATGAGGCTTCAGAAAGTCTCTAGTAGTGATGTTTAGGGGCTCTGACAGATTGTTTACTAGACTTCTGAAGGACTGTAATGTACCTCTTTTAACACTGGATTCCTGTCTTTGGGAAGTGTTCACTGAACCAAGACTGAACCAAGACTGTAACTTGTTTGACCTCACCTTCTGTTAGTTGCTTCATCCAGCTATTGTTAGGTCCACATGGGGTGTGTCCAGAGAGGATAAGGAGAAGTTTTCCTCTATTCCCAGTTTGATTCTCCCTCACTCCAACATGTATAAACACTTGCACGTGAACAGCAGAAGCTGTCCCTAGTCCTGTGTTCACAAATGTAATTTGTCTGTGTCCTCTGCCTTTAACAAATAAGCTTTGCCATTCCTTTGCTTTTCCCTCTCACTTCCCATTTAAAAACCTGTATATATTACACTAACCATTCCTCTTCTCCTTTGAGGAAATATATGCACACATGTATCTATCCCCCCCCCCCCTTTCTCTGCCTCTGCTCCCTAAGTTTTTATATAGTATCAGTATTTCCCATCTCACTTCTGGAGATAGGCAGGCAGACTCGTGCATGTATTTAAAATGTGAGTGCATGCATGTGGAGACATGTGTGCACACACACGCTCCTGTATATAAGTGCACCCCATCTCGGGGAGTGAATGGCTGCCTGGATCATGGAGAATGAAGTGGGAGAGGTGAGCATGGACTTGTACCTCAATAGCATGGACACAGTCTAGAAGAAACAAAGTATGCAATATAGGTCTTGAATGTGAAAGGGACAGCGTTTGAGGAAAAAAGATGTTTCTGTAAATCTGAACATGGATAGATGTTTAATGTCAGTATCTATAGTCTCTGTGTAAAGCTGCAAACCACCTAAGAAAAAGAAGCTAAGAATTATTTCTAAAGAGGTGCCTATTTGTATTAGCTATTCTGCAGGAAATATAGGTGCCAAAAATTAGGTTGAATAATTCCAGATTCCAAGATTACATGTCTACCAGGAAGGCATATGATAGAAACTGAAATGAGACATGACAAGTTGATCACAGGAGAAAAAATGTTGAAATCAAAATAATCTAGAAAAGGGATTCACCTGAAATTAGAGTAATGGTTGCGAAAAGTGACCTGACTATTCAAAATGAGGACAGTCCATGGCAAATGCCTTAAATGAGTTTTGGTGGGTTTTTTTTTGTTTGTTTTTTTTTTTTTCTGTTGTTCTGAGCAGGCTGTTCAAATCGCCAAAAATCAGCAGAATTTAAGGAATTTTTTTTCTCAGTTTGTCCCATAGTAGAAGAAGAAGCATGATTGTAATTTCTCTGCAGTTCTGGGGAGTGTGAGTAACATATCCACAGCTTGGTGGATTCCCAGAATATATAGATCTGTTGTCCCGTCTTTGGAAGTACTGCGGTACTGAGATTGATAACTTGTGTGACTATGACCTGCCCTTTCGGAAAGCAGCCATAAAGACATTGTTTTCCCTAGTAACTGGTTCTGGTCACTAATAATGATTATCCTTTTGTTAAAAACCCATCTAATTCATCACTTAAATGTGTTTGGCTTGAGCCTTTCACTTGTGAGACCATCCGCTGTTAGATTAAAGAGCTCTGGAGTGCACTCTATTTCTTCTCTGTGAAAGTACTAATATGTTGAAGCCAAACCACATCTTGACCAGCTGTGACTTGAGGCAAGCAGACTTGCGGTGGGAAACTACTCGTTTCATTTTAAACCAGCATCTACGATAATATAACAGCAGGATGTGCAAGTCACTGGAGTTTGCCCTTCCACCTGCTCGTGTGGACTCTGAGCAGCAAATGCAAACAATGAGGAAGCTAACGACCAGCGACAGCAGAGCTGGCCACACGCAGTCCCCCCGTATGTCAGCTTTGCTTCAGCTGAGCCGACATTGCCACAGGGGGTGTCATAGGTTTTAAGACAGGGATTTCCACGTGTCCCTTCTGCCTTCTCTGGGCAGCTAACTACCTCACATAGTTCAGATTTCATCGTGAGTTGTGTTTACTGAGTTGTCAGTGATAAGCCAGTCTCTGGAGGCAAATGTTAGCATGGGGAACAGAAATGCCAACAGTGAGCACATATGGCACTGTTTGTACTCTTTAAGTTTGAAAGAACTAGACAAGTTAACAAATACAGATGTTTAAAATCAGTAAGAGTGTTTAATGAAAACAAACAAAATACTGTAGTCTATAAAGCTAAACTTGTTTTTCTTTTGCTCCTTTTGACAAGCTGGGATTAGTGTTTTTCTGAACCTATACCCTCCTTGATATACGGGATATTTTTGAGGGACATTAGTCCCAGCAGATGCTGGGTGATGCTTGGGTGTATGCCTCTGATTTTTAGTTAGCTAATAAATCAGCTTTTACAACCATGTGTATCCTATGATTTAGCACATGCGTAACAATAATACTGGATTAGGAATAACAAACTGTTTCACTGCAAAGGATATTTTATTTCTTAGTAATATTGCATACAATAAGAGCTTTTCTGTAACATAAACAAAAGATTCATGCTATTTTTTCATTTAGCCAATTCCCTTCATCCCCATGGGTCAAATTTTACTCGGAATTGCATTAGTACAAATGCAGAGTACCTCCACTGAGCTCAGTAAAACTCTTTCCATTCACTTCAAAGGGTGCTGCTTCAAGCCTCATGCAGCCTGCTTTCCACAGGCATCAGCAGCCACTTCCTGCCTAGTAAACTGCTTAAGTGACGTTCCCTCAATTAAAAGACTCGTGTAATGCTTTACCTAATCAGAAGGTTACATAGTGTCACATTGCTTTCATACAAAAATCTTTTTCCTATGTGTCCTGTTCTGGTTTTTGCAAGGAAAACTTTCTTTTTAATCTTCAAGGTCATGCTGCAGATATTTGCTAAGCTACTAGTGCACATGACATCATCCTTGGCTTCAACCTTTGAAAGTGAAATGGTATTTAAAAATATGAAATTCTGGTAGCAATGTCACACCCAAAGTTGATGTTTAAAAGAAAACTGAAAACTGACAACAAAATCACTGCCAGGAAATGGACTATTTTTTAAATTATACATCTATCATGTCGAATTTGGGTTAATCTCTGGAGCCAGCTCAAGGATAGATGAGGTAATATTTGCACATGTTGTGGATAAGATAGAATGAAAATGGATTTTCTCTCTCTTTTTTTTTTTTTTTTTGGCTAATGTGCTACGAAGACTTTGAAGGCTGATGGTTGGAATCAATATGAGCTCTGATGAGGGGCTATGTGTGAAGCAGCAGATTAGAATGGTTTTAATATGCTGCATGATGATCTCTGAAAGTCCCAGGCTACATACAAAGTCTTGTGAGTAGGGGCGCATGCAGGAGGTAGGAAGATAGGTGATAAGTGGAGGGTTGACATAATTCTGGAAAAAGCTCTCAGAGCCAACACATTTAGTGGATAAGTTTAAGGACTTGGTCTTGCTGCTTTAGTTATGAGTGCCAGGGATTGAGGCTTAACAGGGAGTCAGGACTTGCTGACAGAGCCAGCTAAAAGATGGCTGAATGTGCATAAAAGAAAATGAAACGTTGAATCATAACCTGTTATAATAGCAACCACTTTTACTATTAGAGAAACTATCTGAAAATTTGTTTTTGTCTGTGTTAATAGTGCTTAAAACACATGTGAATTACAGCTGGGAAAGGAATTCCACTAATTCCTGTTTTCTGTGCTGTTTGTGAAAGCTTTTCTTAGCCTTTGTCCACACTGTTCTCTAAAGCATATTCCTGGCAAAGGCCAACATTTGCTCAGCGTTTGTACCAAACTGCCTGTGAAAGGCTGACACGTGCAGAAACTCTCACAGGCATAGCTTACAAAGTGTGGGGCTCAGGTGGCTTGTTATCTTGTTCTCCTTTTCAGTGGCCTGAGTGGTCTTCTGTACAATATTGGCAGTTCTGGAGACCTGGTTAAGTTAAATAAGTTCTTTCCAAGATCCTACCCAGGGGTCCATGCTGTAGCCCTGTCTGTAATGAACANCTATGAATTGCTAGTCTTTTGATCTGTCTCTTCACTCCACTGGAGCTGCTTTGCACCTTCTAGAAGTGTGCAGGAGCTGAGGCAGGAGTTCTACAGGCTAACAGTCCACCTTCGACAGGCAGGGATGTGAGTTTTCTTGGACCTTTTGTCCCTCGTAGACTCCATTGGAAGAAGACTGAAGGACTTACAAGGAGCAGGGAGAAAAAAATGTGCATTTCTTCATGAGGGTCAAGTAAATAAATGAGATGTTGTTCTTTGAATCATCTCCATCCCTTTTAAGAGATATGCAGGCAAGAGGCAGATTTCAGTCAGGTTTACAAGTGTAAGAGCTGAACTTTCTCTCAGGTATTTTTACTGTGGGCAGCTGTTTGGTACAATCTTCTGGAAACGCCACAGTCAGGGGTGCTGCAGTCTTTATTCACAAGTGACTATTACATATCCAGACATAGCAGTTGCATGGGTAGTGTTTTGTGCTCAAATATGAAAGACATATGTGATGCTGCAATATACTGCTCAAAACACATCAGAATAATGGAAATATTGACTTTCTTGTACATCCCACCCTATTACATTTATTTCCACCTGACAACTGTGAAGATATTGGAAGAGTCTTCTTTTAGAGTTTTAAGGTTATCATCATTGTCACAAGATATTTCCAAGAATCCAAAAACAAACCATCAAGGAAGAGCAAGATTTAGGCCAGACAACAGGACTGATGACACTCCTTTAATGTCAGGAATATTAATTCAAAAATTTACATATCTGCTCTCCAGCTGAACAATATTTCTGAAAACTGATTAGCTGTTTTTAGGGCAAGGACACTGTTCTGCCTGAAAATGCCAGAGAATGCTCAGGTGAGAAGCAGCAAGAGGTGAAAGAACTTAGTGCCAGCCTTGGCTGTGGATGTGACTCAGCCAAGGAGCTCAGCATCTCACAAAGAAGAGCATACTGAAACTTCTTATAGAACCACACAGAACAGGACACAGCACAGAGTATTTTCACAGCCAGCTGCTACTCTGCAAATGGATAAAGAAGTAAAATCATTAATTAAAAGAAAACAGTGACTGTGAAAGTTTGGGATTTTTCAGTAGAATATAAAATGTCTACGCAATATTCGCTGCTTTCAAAAGAGAGTCAGTGGAGAAAATCCGAAGTAACCATGACTAAGATTGGGAAGGAATGGAAGTGAAAAAGTTCAAAAAACTTGCAGTTCTGTATTTTTTATTTCCCTAAGAGTCTTGGCATTTTTCTGTGTTCACTTTGATTCATGGAAAGCTGTTTACATGATATTTATGCTGTATACTTCTCTGTGAAGAAAGTTATGCAACATATATGTTAGTTTATGCAGGTATTTATAACTGTAAATTTTACTTTTGTAGTTTGCCAAATGGAAAATACACCCAATGGCGTCTTCTTGAACCTGTAAATAAACTGTTTTCCAGAGCAGCCATCAAGCATATCATGAAAGGAAATGGCAGAGCAATTCCACTGACAATAGCATGAGAATTATTATGAACCAGATGTGAAACAATACAAATATTAGTGAAAAGAATAGTTTCTGTCCACCCAAGCATGACAAAGCTTCAGGAAACACAGTGATACGGATTGGATGTGCAATGAAAATAAGAGTGTGATTCTCTGACTGAAACTGCAGGCTGAAATTCTTCTGGATGAGCTCATGAATGACATGTTATTGGTATGAACACTATAAAAAGCCACTCATCCCTTTGACCAGGGCTGAGCTTTTCTTGCTGCCCATGGGCAAGGAGCCATGGCATCTCATCAGGCATCAAAGCCAGAGCTCCTTTCTGCCCCCCAACCACAATTCTGTTACAGTCCCTGTAGAGCCTGATCCTGAGGTGGCTTAGCAAGTTTACACCACACATGTAGAGGATTTGATTCAGTGTTTCAACCTTTGGTGTCTGGCTCTGTTTGTGATGCTGCAGGATGTCCCCAAGGCAGCTGGCTGGGAGTCAGGGACATATGGAGTGCAGTGAGTGGTGCACCATATCTACCAGCCCACTGGGGATGTCTCAGACACAGCAGGGCATTTTGAAGGGCACCAAGACTTATTGGGCAGCTGAATCGTGCCCTAGGTGTTTCACACTGCAGTAAGATCCAGCTAGCTTGAATGTGAATGTGAATAGCAATGCTGCACTCTGGGCTATGGCAGAAGGTTGAATATAGTGCAACACTGGTATTTCAGAAACAGAAGATAAGGTTTCGCTCTGGAATTTACCGGGATGCTGGTGCTAACATGTAAATTAGGTGGAATAATCACATTTTGTCTATTTAACTAAGGTTAGAGCTCTTTCTTATCAGCAAATGAAGTGTTTACCAACTGACCAGGTTTCTG
Source organism: Lepidothrix coronata (assembly GCF_001604755.1). Lineage (NCBI taxonomy): Eukaryota > Metazoa > Chordata > Aves > Passeriformes > Pipridae > Lepidothrix > Lepidothrix coronata. Next base: position 9,058,345 of record NW_016690184.1, read on the forward strand.
TTGAGACTGGGCAAAGGCAAAACAATACGATTAAAACCTCACACTTTTTTTTTCACCACTGGTGCTCCATGTGAGAACTTCAGCAGCCCATCTGGCCACAGTTGGTGGTTTTCTAACTTGCCAGCTTTACTTCAGCATATTCTGATAATACTATTTTAAAATAGTCACATCACTGAGTGTCTTTCAAGATGTGAAATATTTATAAAAATATGTTTTCCCGTTTCAGTTTATCCCTGCCATCCTTTACCTACCAAACTTGTGTCATGTGTACTTTTATTCCATTATTAAAAGGGAGATGTGAAGTTATGTGGCCATCCTATCACAAGCTTCTGCCAGCTGTAAACCTCATCACAGTTCCTGTAAAGTACATTTCCATGGATCAAGTTACTGCCAGGGAAGACTTTAACAATCTTCTACCCTACTTTCAACCCTCAACAATTAGTATTAGCAAATGGTCCAGGCCACTGCCTGGAATCACATCTGATTTCTATTCAAGAAAGACAAACTTTTATTCAAACCAGACCCATAAGCTAAACACATGAGTTTCCCTGCTTAAAATAATGAATCTGAAGTAGTTTCTATCATTCATTTTAAAAATCACTCTCACATTTGAAATCAAGTTGGCTATTTTCCCTTGTCTGTATTAGCCATCTGGTAAGGGTGACTTTTCTAACACTGGTGTCTAGAGCTAGGATTTATTCTTTACAAAAAAAAAAAAAAAAGACAACCTGCCTTCCCACTTTAGTTTTTTCATTTTTGGAGCTTGCCCTTGTTATACAGACGAAACTCATCCTATCTTTGAAAAGAGGAAAAAACCCTACACATGGCATAACTTCCTCTATAAGATTCTTAATATATTTTATAGACAAAATGTAGTTTTGTATGTGATGATTTAAGAAGACACACACATGCTTTCAGGTCATTGAAGTGCATTGTAAAAATAATAGAGAGACAAAGGGCTTATTCTCAAGAAAATATGCACACCCTCTTCTTCATGGAATATTGAAAATCTGTTTCATTTTTCAGTATAAGGCAAATTCAAGATGCTATTTCCTCACCACATACCTCAGCGATGCATGACCCCTGAAATAAAAAAAGGGAAGGGATTTATACGCAGAAGAAAAACCTTGACACTTCTTAGCATTTTGCTATTCTTTTTAAATAAAAGACCTTCAGAACAAATTCTCTTACTGCTGTTGCAAAGGAGTTATGTCAGACAGTGTGCCCCTCATTCTCTGTGGATTCTGAGCTGAATGAGTCAGGGAGTTTAATAGACACTGCTTTGTAACAAGCAGTAGTGAAACAATGTGTATTTAAAATGACCCTTTTTCCATACCTGACGACTGGCTGTTCACAATAGGTATGGAAGAGAGATGGTATGTGTGGTTTTGATGCACTAACAAGAACTGAAATTAAAATCCAAAAGCCAGAACATTTTTCCAATTAAGTATAGCCCAAGGTCTCTTAACAGGTACTTTTTGGCAGAAGAAGGCTGTCTATATGTTTTCCACGTCTTTTAAAAATATAAAATATCTTGATATATAGAAGCAGGGATCAATAAATTGCCTCTCCATGCAGCATAACATACACAGTATTTCTGATAGCGGTTGGTCTTGGCTTGCTGTCTGTCCTTGCAATGGTTCAAGGCTGTCCTCTATGAAAGTGTTGGTTGTCCCTGGGTGAGTGAATGGGAAAGAATTCAGCCTTTACCACAAATCTGCCTGTATCCCTGCCCTGTTAATAGCAGACCAATTAGATAAATTCTATCATAGAATCATAAAATGTTTTGGGTTGGAAGGGACTTTAAAGAGCATCCTGTTCCAACTTCCCCTGGCAGGGACACCTTTCACTAGACCAGGTTGCTCAAAACCTGGCCTTGAACACTTCCAGGGATGGGGCATCCACAACTTCTCTGGGCGACCTCTTTCAGTGCCTCACCACCCTCACAGTAAAGAATATCTTCCCAATACCTAATCTAAATCTACCCTCTTTCACTTTGAAGCCATTCCCCCTATGTTGTATGATAATCTGAGAAAGCAGAGTGTAATGAAATTTGGTAACAGCAGTCCTTGCAGGAATTCCTGGTGGTGTAGCAGCCCGTGAAGACATGTAGCCCTTAACTGAGGTGAAGATCTGTGCTGTGCATATGAAGGAGTCTATGACAGTTCTCTGTGTATCAGCACAGCAGCTTCCATGTGTCACACCGCTTGCCCAGACTGCACAGTGACACCTCCAACTGTGCATCAACCATCAGCATCCCAGCATGAGGACAGCAGGAAAGGGTCTGGGGCTCACAAGCAGCAGTGTGAAGGGAGAGGTAGCCCAGCCAGGGTCTTTGGTGCGTGGAGAGAAGACACTGAAGCCTTGGCCTCCATCCTACCATGAAGGGTGTCCAGCAATTGTTCATGGTTTCTGCTGGAGCAAAAATGGGCTCCTGTGCCACAGATTGGAGATAAGCAGTCACAGGTTTCAGGCAGGAGGATGTCAGTTTGTTTTCTAGCTAGTACATAGCTTTAGTGCAGGTTTCTAAACCTGCACGTCTAATCTGATTAATAAAGCACTGCTGGAAATGATGTTTTCAACATTTTGATCAATCAGAGAGGCAAGGTTTGTAAGGGGAGGCAATATCTTTTATTACACTAGTCTGAAAAAGCAGACAAACTTCCAACGGACATACCCTTCCTCAGATCAGTAAAGGTATGCCTAGAGAGCCATGAATGTTTTGGGTTTGTAATCATTTTTAGTAAAAAAGTGTCCTAAGATGTAAGCAAAGTTGAAAGCAAATTGAAATTGCACAGTGCCCCAGAAAGCTTTTCTGTAACACTTGTACCACTTGTTGCATTTTGGGAATCTGAAATTAATCATCACTTTAAAATCTCTTATGGATTCCTGATAATGTGAATAACCATTAACTCACCAATTGGCAAATACTTGGAAAGTGTTTGGAACATTAAAAAAAAATATTTTTAAAAGTGAAATAGTAAATAGACTTACTGTTCATAGAGATAGATGTGCTAAGAGTAGGAAGTACTTGCCACCAGCATTCTTGAGCTCCACAATGGTTCTTTATTAAGCAGCCATTGCTAGATATGCCACCTTGTTTATTTATGAGGATCTAGTCCACATGTCCCTGACGGAAGATTTTGTTTGACTGTTCACACCGTTATTACTGACATTTCCAGCTCTGGAGCTGTCACAGATGGGAAGGGATTTGAAGATCCACCAAGTGCAGATTCCTAGAACTCTTCTTCTCAGGCTGTGACTGCTGGTCCAGAACTTCAGTCCCACCTACAGAGTTGGTCCCCATCCTCTCCTATACTTCACTCAGACCTGGGATGAATTAGGAATATACCATTACACACAATAGCCTATTTTCAGTTGTATGTCTAGACCACTTGTTTGTGCCTTTGGCTCAAGTGGAGCCTTTTCAGTGTGATTGCTAGTGCATGCACACAATGAAAATGCTGGGGTTTCTGCAGGTGATACTTCACGAGTTGGGGTTGCATTACAAGGGGTTCCTGAGGATTACATGTTAGTGTATTCCCACTGGAGTCCTTTTCATTTGATCTTTGCTGGGACATTAAGCTTTTCTATTTGCTGCAGAGTAAGGTGTTTAGCAGTCTCCATGACCCTGGCAGAGCTGAGAGACAGCATCCTGCAGCCGAGGGCTGTTCCCTGAGCAGCCATGGTGGCCATCATCCCACCACGGGGCTGTCGCCCCTCGCGGGAGTCAGCAGAGGGTGCTCCTGCAACAAGGCAGCATGATCCCGCTGCCATACGCCCCTACGTTAAACAATATGCCCAATAGGAAGTATTGGTTTATAAATTATTAACCACAGCCCTCCGACACACTAGCAGACTCACATCTGTGGACGTTTTATGTAAAAGACAAGTAATGGGAGAAGGTGAGATCTTCAAAGTGTCTTGTAATCCAAGAAGGTCTGTACTGTATAAGCACAGGAGGCAGAAGGGATTACAATAAGTTGTGTTTGGGCTACAGCGAGAGCCCCTGCCCTTCAGCCAGTGTTTGATTCCTGGGGCCAGCACAGAGCTTTTGTCAGCGGCAGGTTTCCTGATGGCGATGCTTAAGAGAAACCCTGGAGGGAATATTTAAGCTGCTCTCTTTTGGGTGGCCAGGCCATGGCCAGCTGCTGAGTATTTGCTGGTTGCCACAGGATGTGTGGGAATGCACAGGGATGTACAGGGACACAGGAGAATTCTTGATGGGCGGGAGGAGCGCTGTGGCAGAGGGGTAGCATAGCTAAGAGTGGAGAGCAAGAAAGGGTTGCTGCCAAGGAGAGGGGGAAGATAAAAGCAGAAGGAGAAAGCAAAAGAGTAAAGGGAAGAAATGCTCCAGTGTCCACAAATACCTGCCAGCTTTGTTGTATTTTTTGTTTCATACTGTGGTTACTTTTCTGGCCATTTTAAAAACTATGTGTGTGCCTTGTGTGCATGTGAAAACAGGAGGTTGTAGGGATGCTTTGCAATGGGGATCCCAGAGCATGCTGTATAGAGGCTCAGTTTTATGACTTGGAAGTACCCTCAACTTGATGACCTGGAAGATTTGCTGTAGACAGCTAGATTCTGGGTACTTATCTCATTACTCATCTCATTAAAGCCAGTTAATGTACCACTGAGGTCATGAATGCTTCCTTCTGGCTGGCATTCTTCTACTCAGTTATTGGCCGGTGTCCAAGACGTTGGGAGTTTTAGAAAACAAGATTTTTTGTTTCTTAAATAATTTTTGCTATTAAAATTCTCACTTAGCATGTCTTCTTGTCATATTGAGAAAACCTACTACTATTATCAAGTATTTGGGTATAGGCAATAAAACAAAAAATAAAATAAAATAATTGAAAGCATTTTTTGTGCTATCTCACCCTTTTGGTTCCTGAGGGATACTCTCATAAAAATGAGACTGGAAACAGACATAAATTAGTCTGTAACTACAGGTGACTAAATAACAGCAGAGGTTTTTGTCACATAAGTTATTCAATTAATATTTTTGTGTCTTCAGCGGGAAGAAATTGCTTGACCAATATTGCATTGTTCTTTTTTCTGCCAATAAAACATAGATAAATATGGGCTCATTTGCCTGTAGTGACTGTCTGGCTTTGTCTTCATATTCTTTTCTTTTAATCACTTCCTTAAAATACACTTTTTCTAAATGGCATGTATTCTTTTCAAAGACAAATTTGCAAATCAGAGGAAAAAAATTACCCAAACTGGCCTGCAGACCTTTGCAATGAGCAAGGCTTATTCCAATGCATTTTTATTTCCCCTTCACTTGACCCATCTCTCCTATCAGGGGTGTATCTGCACTTTTTGTCTGTTTCTCTGTACAGGTAGACCCAGCTGCTCCTACTGGAGCCCCCTGATCGCAGAGGCATGCAGGGTGTGTGTGAGAAGATGAATCTGCTCCTGCAGACAGGGCCTGTAGTTGGAAAGCTGTTCCAGTAGTGACCTTCCCTTCTGCTCCACAGTAGAGCCTCCAGCCAGCTATCAGTGCTCACGGAACAGCAATAGCCACGTGCACCAAAATTGAGGTAGGTCAGCAATGATGTGTAGCAGCGTACATTGAAAAGTAGCTGCAAGTCAAAGAACATATAATAGTTGGGATAGAACAGGATTGTCTGGTGGATATGAGGAAGCTCAAGTCCACTGTGTCCATTGCTGTTGACAGTCTTTATAAGTGCAGATTTTTAGAAAGAAAACTAAGGTGCAATATCAGCTATCCATTAAACCAGAAACATTTCAGCTCCTGTTTATCTCAAATTCCTTGGATTATCTTCACCAGTGACACTATTAACTTGTCCTGCCTTTGAACAACTGCAAATCAGAAACCTAATTCCTCTGGATATTGCATTATCAAGATGAAACAGACTGTGTGAAGTGACTTTTTGTTTCCTGGATTCACATGATTAGCCAGGAGGATGTGGATTGTGAGAAATTTGGAGACAAAGGCATTTTAAGCCGTTGCAAATTAACCAAATTAACTACCTTTAATTTAAGTAGTTTCAGTTTTATCCCACTTTCATAGTGGATCCAAGCATATACTTGCAAGGACTGTAATTGCAACATTACAAAATGAAAATACAGATTTTGTGTGCAGAAAACTTTTCTGTAGCAGAACAGCAATGCTGGGCAAAAACACAGATGGCATGGTTATAAACATGTTTTCCTCCATGTTGTTACAGAGTTGACCTGACTCTCGAGTATCCCCCCACCACACCAGTGGAATTCAATGGCAAAATTCCCACGAACTGGGAATGGACCAGTACTGGGAAGGATAGAACTCTTGAAGCCAAATCAATTGCTGCAGTATCCCCACTGAATCTGAGGACTCTTCACGTGCATCAAGATTTGTTTAATGCACTGCATTAATGCACTGCATTAATGCACCGCTATATGTGTTCAACAAATTGCAGGCTCAACCTGCCTGCCAAATAACTAATGTAGGGTTGCAGCTGCTTGACTTAGCCAAATTCAGAGCGTACTGAGGTAGGTTGCTATGAAATAGCAATTCTGCCCTGGGGAGTCTTCAGGCTCTGACTCACATGTGGCAATGGAATAATATTGAGTGGCTGAAGGGGATCCTGCCCCCCAGCCATATGCTCTGGCTGGCTGAGGGGGCTGGCTTCTTATGGGAAGGTGCTACCAGCAGCCCATGGGCACCACCTGCCCTGCTAATGGCATTGAGGGGAGCTGGAGTGGCAGGGTTGGGATGAAGTTACTCCAAACCTAAAACACTCAGATATTTTTGGTGGATAACACAGTTAAAATCCTAAACCATTAGAAATGCTTATAGGTCTGTGGACTTTAAAAACTTTTCAAAAAAAAAAAAAAAGGAAAGATATTTTGGAATAAGATACTATATTTTAATTAGGAAACATAAAAATATTTTTATAAAATGTCACTGTGAACAATTAGCAATTTTTTTAATGTTTCCCAGTATATAAGCAATTTGTTTAAAGTGAAATGTGTTCATAAACTATATATTCATAAACCTTCTGTTGTCAGATCCAAATCTATTAAACCCCCCCCAAAAAACAAATAAATTCAATAAAAATTCCCTTTATTCATTATTCTAAAGTAAAATGCCAAAGAACATTTTGATGTTCCTCCTGTGACAAGTCCCTTGATCCAGCTGGAAGCTTAACTACTTATCGTATAGCATTAGGTACATGTGTAAACATAATTACACTATGGTTAAATTTCATAGAAACACAAACTTAGCTCTTTGTCTATTGCTTTATCAGTGATGACCTGAAATCTTAACTCAAATCTTAGATAGGTTTTGCTTGATACTTGCAGTGAATATTGTGTGTCTAGTCTGCAACATGAAACTGAAATTACAGTAAATAAATAAGCAGTCAAATTACAGCATGTTCTTAGTAGACTTGTAAATAGAAAAAAACAAAGAACCTAAAATCAGTAACGAGGCTGTTAGCTATGGCTAACGAAGGGTTTTTCATTTGCTTATTTCTCTGAAGGGCTGGGAGACGCAGGATAAATTAAAGAACCTGCATCAGATGTTCATGAAAAATGCCCTGAGTTTTATGGATTTTGGGTTGAATTCATATCTATGGATCAATGGCAAAATACTGTGATGTTACAACCATTTTTTTGTAGAATTTTGTTTTGTGCTTATCTAGTATAGAAGACAGTAACTGAAATGTTTTTTGAGTTTAATTCCATTTGGCTGTTGGCAAATTTTGTCTCCTGACAGTTGCAATTCTGAGTGTTTGCATGCTCTGCATGAAATTGGCCACTTTACAAAAGAATTACACAAATCCTAGAATTCCTGGCTTGCAAATGGACTGGAATGAATTATGAAGTTTTCCATAATAGCATGTCATCCTGGTTGTTGTGTATAAAATTAAAACCCTGAGTAAAGCAAAAGGACTTCAGCCAACCCTTTTCTGCTACTAGGCTCTTTCTAAGAGATCATGTTGAATTAACTGTTTCTTGAACTTCCAGGAAATGTAGTGGCTGGATTATTACAAAACCCTTGGCTCTATGAAACGGTGATCCTTTTGTTTTAGGAAAACAATAAGAAGGCTTCTTTTTTTTTCATTTTTATTTCGTTTTTAATGGACAGATTCTCCTGGGCTGAGCAGCGTGATGCCTGTGCAGTTACATCATGGTCAGCAGAGCCTAAGAAAGTGAAATGAGTTGGGTCTATTCCAAGCGTATTTATTCCTGGCATACTTATGTGGAGTCCCCACACACAGGAGAACTGAAGGGTCATCATAGAGTCTATGTGACACAAATGAAAATTTTGTTTCTTGAGTCAAATCACAGAGAAAAATCCCCTATTTGGGGATAGATAAGAACTAAACAGGATGTTTAATAACTGGAGCAACATTAGATGCACCACACAGATGAAATCTGTATTCTGGGGAATAGTTCTTACCACAAAAAGGGGTTCTGTCTTTATTCCTTAGAGGCTGAGGAGAAGAACTGGGGATTATGTATCACTTAAATGTGCCACACACATTGTCTCTGAACACTCTGGTAAAGAGAAAAATTCTTTCTAAGGCCATATCTTCCCCTTTCTTAGTTGCATAGCTTTCAAGAAAAAAAAGAATGAAAAAGGAGGGGACTTTTTACATGTTTCACATTATCTTTGTTAAACTGGAGTGTGATGTGTGGAAAAATGTTAAATCTTCAAGGCATCTTTTAATATTTTAGTTACCTGAAATATTAAGTGATTTATTAGGTTCTATGATATTGGATCCAGGTCAGTACAGGAAATACTCATCTGCTGTGAGTTTCTACAAAAAAAATAGGTCAGACTATCCATATATCTTATATTATTTGGAAATTGCTTCCCAGATAGAACTGTAAGTAGAAATGTGAGTTTTTTGCATCTCACCATATCCCCAGTAGTCGCACTGTGACTTCCAGCACATGCTATTCCAATGCCCCTCTGCCCTGGTCCATAAAAAAGCTCACTTCATATTCCCCAGAATATAATGAAATATGTAGACAGTGATATTTTCCAGTTTAGGAGAGAGCATGTTGTGAGATTCTAGGAAAAAACTCCTGGGTTACATGTTTGTGGAGTCTTAGCATCTCAAAGGCAAAACAGCTTCTAAAGCTAGGGATAAACAATATATTATTTTCATGGAAAAATATAAATATTTTTGAAAACACCTTGTATTTATTGTACTACCAGAATGATTTGTAGCAAATCAAATTCTACTACAACTTCATGAATTTGGATGAATTATTATACAAAACCAAACTGTACTATTTGCTCCAGAACCTTCTTTCATTTCATACTATACATGCACAGACAAAAAATCAAGAGGATGAGTGAAAAATCTGCAATGTCAGAGATAAAACGGTGTGAAAGTGTAGTCAAGAGTGGCTGTTTCAGGTACTGGTTTTTGCGATTCTTGTTTATCTTATCCCTTCTTACAGCATCTGGCAAAAATATCTCCAGATGCTCCTCTCATTGCACTCAACTGAACCTGCAGCTTTCTGCTGCTGTGTTGCAGCCAAAATGGAAAAGCAGCAGCTGGATCCCGAGTGCTAGAGTTCAAAGTCACATTGAAAGTCAAGTGCTTTAGCTCAAGCTAGTTGCAGCAGGATGTTGTGTAAGTTGCTGTCAACCAGGATGCTTCCTGCCCATCTTGATCATGCTGTACAATAACACATCGAAAAACCCTCCATGCCTTTAGGAGTAAAAGTCTAGAGGCCTAGGGTCAGTCAGCCTCATTTATCTCCACAACCCATTTTTGAGTGGTTATGTATTTCCTTGGATGCCTGAAAGCATAGAGCCAGTCACAGAAAAACCTAAATGCAGGGATCTATGTGAAATTAGGCTTCCCGAATCTGGTCCAAGGAACTGTAGGGAGCTCTTCCATCTCAAGGATGGGCAGGAAAACAGTTTTTCCCCTGAGTTATGAATCAGGTTCAAGGTGTTGATGCTTGTTTTCAAAAAAAGACAGGACCTGAGCACAGGTTTTCCGGAAGACTGGCTAAGAGGTCAGGAAGCAAAGACTATGGATAATTGCTGCTCTTCTCCCTGAAGACTCTTGGAGAGATAGGGATCTTTCATGTCCATGGAATAACCCATTACAGGAAAGGAGGATCATCTGCACCTGACCAAAGAGCAGGGTATCCGTCTATGACCCATTTGCTCCAACACACCCAAGCTCTCTGTTGTACTCCAAAAGCAAAGCAAAGGAAGATGCCAAGCAAAATAAATGACTGCCACATCTGCAACTCTTGTCCAGACAATGGGCCATATATGACAGATACCATCCTAAGGAAAGAGGCTTCCATAGTTGCATACTCTTGTGATGACCAAAGTTATGTGGAATATAACAGGTAAAGTGATTTTTCTGATGTCCAAGTCCAGTGTTTCTGCATATTTGGGGAATTGCTTTGCTTACACCCTCACTGTGGCCCAGCAAATGTTGGGTTCCTGTTATATTTGCAGACTGGGGCAACCTGGCATGCTGTTTACACAATACTATCTGGAACACACTTGTTTATACAGTTTTAGTCACCATATCATAGGAAGAGGATATAATTTGTCCATTTCCAAAAGCACAGTGTGCCATAATTTGAAGAGCAGTAGGTCTTTAGGAGACCTGGTGATAAAGAAAGGTTATATAAGCAACTTTTTTTTTTCCCTTTTTTTTTTTCTCAAAGGCAAAGGAAATCTTTGAAGTGGCTTTGTCTAGTAACTCTAAATTATTAAACAAAATTTAAACTGGTGAGCAGATCTACTACATTAAGCCCAAGTGTACCTCCTGAAAAAGAATTAGGCATTGTAATGCCCAGATTTTAGGCACTATCTAATAAAGATATTAATATTGGTACTTGTGCAGTGGAATGCATGGGACAAGTGCCTAAGAACCAAGATCACAAAATCCAATAGGCTGAATTGGAGTCATATAAACTAAGAAATAGTGCAGAGAGAGGTATGTCTTAAAGGCCCATCCTGGTGTGGAATTTAGATTATTAACTCTGGACTCATTAAGACTTGTAGCCTTTAATGTCACCCTTTTAATGCAACATCTCTGGTTCGGTTATGTGCAGCTTTGGGGATTAGCCGAAGTAGATTTTAATAACTTTGGAAGCATTTGTGTTTATTTGCCCCATTATGGTTTATGTCTTCTAGGTGAGAAGGTGATTCTGTGTTGTGGTAGATTGATGAGGTTTGGTGGGTGCAGGGATGACTGCATGGGAAATGTGCTCTATTTATCCCACAATTTACTAGATTAACTCAGCATGTGAAACCACCTCGTCAAACTGCTCAGTGCTTTGTCTTTTCACCTTTCCTATTTAAGGGTGTGGTCTTTCAGTGGAAAAAGGCCCACAGCATCTGTTAGCTTGGTGCTCCGTTAGATGCTTTTTGTCTCTAAAAGCTCAAATGAGAGGACTGGTATCTGTCCTCAAAGACCTTGCCTACATCATTTCAGCTGAACTTTTATTATTATTCTTCAACTGATAGAGTAGTGGTTACCTCATTTGGATAGGACAGAGTGGTGCTGTATTGTGGCTAAGGAAAAATGCAAGTAAAAAGAGTTTGCTCACTTCTATATAGGGCACTGGAAAGTTTACTCATTTGGAAAATTCGGTTAGCCACTGGATGAGTTGTCATTACTCAGTGGTGCTCCACACGGAATATCTGGAACCTCTCCAGTGGTGGGACATGTCTTCTGCATAGTGTCCAAGTCTCACACCTGCAAAGCAACATCAGCTTTGCTCACCTATCATCTGTGGAGAACTGGATTCCAGGCTGGCTCCACGCTCGCTGGGTGAACCTGCCAGAGGCCTTTCAGATGTGAGACATTACCCCTCTTTCAGTGCTGGCATGGCCATTTGCAACAGATCCAAGCTAAGTGAGAACCTATGGCTGTTAATAAGGAACCTGTCCCTATGGACTAGTTCCTCAGCATCAAACAGCTTTCTTTTCTAACGCATATATCTCCTTTAAAAAAACGTTGCCTCTGAATCAGTCACAGAGAACATAAAGATGTTATTTCTACCTCTGAATGTACACGTAATGAATTCTCATAGAATAAAAGCCTCTGTTTTCTCTCTTTCACATTGCCAGTCTTCCTGCCGTTTTATTCCTTGTGGAACAGAGCAGCTGTCAGAATGTGCATGTGTTTCACTGCAGTTACATCCACAGTGACAACTAAAAATAATACAGGAGGGAGATAATTAACATATTGCTACTTTTCTCTTTGTACTGTGCTGCTTACACATGTATTTACTAACATGCTGCTCTATCATGGCTCCCATTAGAGTTATAAAATTTTCCTACATATGGGCTTTAAGCTTTTCTAAGCATAAATTTGACTTTTATTAGAGAAACTTGATATAAGACAGTAATTTCAAAACTGACTTATTGCACACTTATTGGCTCAATTTGTGAAGTTTTATAGGATGCCATTATTTAATTCCCAGAGCCTGCTTACAGCTGCTGCTGCTCTTCTTGGAATACCTTTTTGCTTTGGCAAAATTGCATCCTATGACCCCCTCCAGTTGGTAAACACACAAACAGACCATTGAGTGCTGAAACAAAGTATTCTGTATGCTTCTGTAAGTGATCCTAATGCCTGCCTGAAGGGTTGAGTCAACACTTTCAAAAAACAGAGTTTTCTGTGCATGACCACAGGCAGTGGGTTATCTCTGGAGCCAAGATTGTCTGCGGTGAGTTTGGGATGGCGAGTGCTGCTGGAAGCATGATGCAGTGCAGGCATACTTAAGCCAGTTTTAAGCAAGGTGGCTGAGGTATTGAAAGGAGGCCAGAGGATGGGGCTGTGAAACCCAACAGAGAGGCTGGCTAAGACCATGGGCAGGCAGCCACCTTGCTCTCTGCACCACCACAGCTGCTTGTATGCATCATGCCACCTCCGAGCTTCTTGGCAGTACTACCTGATGCTGCTGCCACACAGAGGAAGTGGAGGAGGACCAGGGGTGTGCTGCAGAAAGACTCTGGCCAGCTGTCTCAGCAAGAGGCATTCCTCCACATGTCTCCACCTCAGGGATGATAGCAGCACAGCAGGTCAGATGTCAGAGTGGTGGGTGTTTTCTGCACCCCTAGCAAGCTCTCTGTGCCTGTGCTGGTCCCTAGCCACAGATCAGTAGGCTGGTGAGATTAAAGCTAGTTCAAGTGTGTTTCTGCTGAGCCTCCCAGGCAGGCAGGGATGAGGAACTGATGATATTTAGTAAGGCAAGGGGATGCAGTGTAGGGCACTGTGCTATGTCGTAAACCAGGACTAAGCAGATCCTCACTAGCATTTTCAGCCTACATCCAAGTTTTCCCTCAGTATAGAGTTTAAAACTTTGTCTGCTAACGTTTGTGGTGTGGACCATTTCTAAGGTCAATTAAACCTCCATAATTGTTTGGTGAAGAGACCCAAACTGGGCTGTGAAGAGGCTTAAATTTCTTTTAATTGCTATCATCTTACAACTTTTACAATAGATTGTATAATTACTGGCTGTTATAATAGATTTTTTCTGGAATTGTTTCCCTCGAAGAACCAAGCAAGCATTATGTTGTTTTGGGCTGGGTGAGCTAATAATGAAAGAGGTAATGCTAGTGCTCCTTAGAATCATTCTGCTAGTTAGTTGATATCATTTTAATCTTATTCACCTAAACCTGCAATGATGACTGGTAGCTCATTCTTGCTGTCTCAGCGATCTGACATCTGGTGCAAGATACCATAAAGAAAGCAAAACCATTACACTGCAAAAACCTAATGTGAAATGTTCTTGTGTGGGCTATGTATGTGTTTGTTTTAAAATATGGCCATTTAGAGAGGTGTAAGAAGGTGGAAAACAGTCAGATTCATTTAAGCAGACATGTGGAAGGATGCCTTTATTCAAAGGCTGGTCCAAGGCACTCCTTCACTCTCTAACCACTGAGAGCCTTGGGCTTCTTCAAAGGGAGGTGGAGAGCAGAAGCTTGGCGCCTGAAGTCAGGAGCTGTGAGTGTAGCTGCACCTTCTGGAGCTGTCTCTCTAGGACCATCCGCAGCACAGCTTTATTTTTTTTTTTACTTGACGAAACTTCAGTCTGAAATATGCTTTTGAAACTGACCCTCTAAGATGCAATTTCAGAACAAAGGTGCTGATGTAACTTTAATTATGCTTATTTTAATGCTAGTGATTCAACTTTATTGAAACATTTAAAGTAATTTCATTAAATATGTCCATTTATAGAGCGCATAGTCAGGGTAACCTGAATCTGTTGCTGCCCTAAGCGAAGCATACCTTATTTTCTGAAGCTCAGGGTAATTTCCTCTGTAGACTTGCCACTCTTGCACCAACTAATAAATAAAGTATGCTGAAGATTAAAAACACTGTTTGAGATACCAGGTGATAATTTGGCAATCCTGCAACGGGAACAAAAGTTTTCACTGCTTATTCATTTGTTTGCTTTGTACTGTTTCAGTTTATAACTTTATTGTCTGAATTCAATGCCTGGCAAGATGTCCTATGAGTTGTTAAGGTCTCTAGAGAGTATCAACACAGTTTTGGCATTGCAGAAAGCTGAAGATCACTCAAGCATCGTATCTTGTTTCCAACAGTGGTTGGCAGCAGGCATGAAGGGACAGAATACAAGGTATGTAGAGTTTCACCAGTCTTCCAGTCTTTGGTATCAGTGCCTTAGTGATGCCCTACACTGATATCCTCTGTAATTAATAACCTGAGACAGACCTACTTGCCATAAATCTGTTTGATTCTTTTTGGCTTCCATCACTTTACCACATGCACTGTTAAAAACTACTTCTCTACAGGCATCTTAAGCATCTGAAAATTTCACAGGTAGAACAGGGCAAAGAGTAGGTTCAAAGACATTGTGGCTCCTCCAAGCAATAAATAATGATTTCTTATTCATCTTTGCCAAGCCACTTACCATAATGTTGGTTGCTCTGTAATACCACTTTTCAGCTGCCACTTTTCCAAACTGAGGACATGTAACCTATGTATTCTCTTGAATGACAGGTGCTGTGTAAGTGATGCAGTTGACACACCAGAGGATGGGATGCCATTCAGAGAGAGGTGGACAAGCTTGAGAAGTGGGCTTATGTGAACATCATGAGGTTCACAAGGCTAAGTGCTGCACCTGTGTCAGAGCAGCTCCAGATATTGATACAGGCTGCAGGATGAAGGGATTGAGAGCAGCCCTGCTGATGCTGGTGGATGAAAAAATGGATATAAGCCAGCACTTGCAGCCTAAAAAGCCAAACATATCCCAGGCTGCATGAAAAGGAGAGTGGCCAGCAGGTAAAGGGAAGTGACTATGGAGTACTGCGTCTGGCTCTGGGGTCCTCAACCCAGGAAAGGCATGGACCTGTTGGAGCAGACCCAGAGAAGGGACAGGAAGATGATCAAAGGGCTGGAACACCCTTCTGATGAAGAAAGGCTGGGACAGCTGGGATTTTTCAGCCTGGAGAAGAGAAGGCTCTAGGGAGACATTATTGTGGTCTTTCAATACTTAAAGAGGGCTTATAAGAAAGCTGTGAAAATAGACTTTTTATTAGGGTCTGTGGTGATAGGACTGGGGTAATGGTTTTAAAGTAAAAGAGGGTAGATTTAAACTAGATTTAAGGAAGAAATATTTGACGATGAAGGTAGTGAAACACTGGAAGCCCCATCCTTGTAAATATTCAAGATCAGATCGGACAGGGCTTGTAGCGACCTGATCTAGTTGATGTCCCTTCTATTGCAGGGGTGTTGGACTGGGTGACCTTTAAAGGTCTCTAACAACCCGAATTATTCTAATGATTCTATGTGTAATTGTTCTGGTTGTCTGTCCTTGTATTTTCTCTAATTTTAATACATAGATTCACAACATTTGAGGACCTGGTCCAAAGATGTGTACTTATCCATACACTTAAAATTAATATGCAGGACCAATGCCTCGTTTTTTTGCTTAACTTTTTTCCACTGATATGTTCTCTCCAGGTCTACCTAATGGTTAATTTAACACTCCAGTGGATAGTATATGTACAAAACAGATAATAAACATCACCTCCTAAGGGCACAGGAGCAGGCAAACCCCAAATGCCTGAAGTCAAGCAGGCAAGGCAGAAGGCCAACTTTGCTGAACAGAAATCTTCTCTTGAAAATCAGGCAAAAGATGAAGGTGTATGCCCAGTGGAAGCAAGGTCAAGTGACATGGGAAGAATTTGGAGATGCTGCTTGCCATTGTAGGGAGAAAATTTGTGAGGTCAAAGAGTTCAAGGAGAGTTCGGACAATATTCTCAGGCACATGGTGTGACTCTTGGGGATATTCCAGTGCAGGGCTAAGGGTTGGACTCAATGATCCTTGTGGATCCCTTCCATCTCAGCAAATTCTGTGATTCTGTGATATATGTACACTTAAAAGTACAGGCAAAAAAATCCAAAGCTTCTTCCAAGACAATGGATACTAAAGTGCCGTGGTACCTCTTCAGCTTGCCCGATTACTTGCTTCCAGTTGTTTCTTCGGACTAATTCAGTAGTTTCAATTGCATTTCTGAATTTTCATTTGCTGTTCTCCATTACAGCTAATCCAACTGTGTAAATGTTTTCATAATGTAGGACTACATCTTCACATTATGTGCTTCATTATGAATGCCAATGCTGCTTTAAGGGCAGAAATTGTGACTTTTTCAAATCTCTTTGGAGATTTGAGTCTCTCCTGGTTGGTCATCAAGAGCTTCCTCTGCTGTTGCCTTCATTCTCTTCCTACAGCCATCGTGCTGTGGAAGACAAGCAGGTTAGGCAAGGGGAGCTCATTTCCCAAGCCCTCTCAAGGTCTTGTACTGCAGTCCTCTCTGTACTTTCCCTATTAGACCACTGTCAAGGGCTGCACTTATTTTTCCCTCCCAATGATAATATATTTTGGCACACAAATGCCTGCAAGGCAAACCCACCATCCTCAGACCTGCCCCCAACATGCCAATCATGCAGCGACTGTTTTCTGCAGCGATTGCGTTTCCACTTCAAAGCTATTGGAAAACTCAGAAAAGGATAAACCTGGTCCGAGGACTGCTTGGACCACAATTTTGTCTGGGAAAGGCTGGTTCCCCTTGGAGCTTTTTGGGACCTGCACCACTGCCCTTCTCTGTGCTTAATGAGGCCTGTGGGCATAGAGCTGCTTTACTGGAAAGTAACAGTCAGAGTTTAAATATGCTCTGATGACAGCTGAGTTTACTTGTTAGAGCTGTTGCACAAGGCTATTGCTAATGATTAAAGCAGATGGACAGGAGGAAGAAAGCAGAAAGCTCGAATGTGTGAGAGGTGAAAGGGCAGGAGAATTAGCCCAGAGATTTCCTGTGGTCTGTGGGTGTTTTGTGTTGAGCGCTAAATCAAAGAATTGCTTTTAATGAATGAAAGTGCTATACTTCAGCAGCTTAATTACAGCTAGTCCTCCTCTCCCGCCACAGTGGGAGTGGGTATTATTTTAGATGTACTTGTGGAGGAGTATAAAATTGCCTTTTCTTTACATTGGCCTTCATGTGGCCTTACTGCCACACCATGTTTTTAATTTTATAGGCCCTGTCCCAGCAGTATGCCTTGCCCATGCTCCCCATCTGCCTTGCAGGAGAGCACAGGAAAGTTTGGGCAGCATAGCCAGCTTGTATGCAAGAGTCCAACTCCAAAAAGGGCATGCTCTGGTAATGGAATTAGAGGCGTAAACAAGCCCAGGATGAAGCTCTGAGGTACATTTTTCTCACCATGTCTTTCCTAAGCATTACACATTGCATTTCTGCACAGTCTCATCATCTATATAAAAACCTCATTGATTTTAAGGCCAAACATAGTCTTTGGAATTTCTTGAGTTACACTCAAAGGGCCCTGATTCTACAGCCAGTTGTGTAAATGAACTCATAATTACATCATATTCTGCTTTACATGACCATGGTGATATGAAAATGTTCTTCTTTAGCCTCCAGTGAAGAAAATATTAAATATATCTTAATTCTGTGTTAAGACAAATTGCAGTACAACTGCTGCTAGGTTTATTCCAGCATCAACTGCATTATAAATTAAACTAAATGCATTCTTCTGTCAAGGAAAACATCTGCATTTCAGAGCAAAAGTTGTGTTTGATTTGGTGAATTTTAGTATTCAAACCTGAAAGAAAATTATTTTGTGCAAACATGAGGAAAAAATGTAGTGCTACCTGTCCAAGTTCTTTAAATTTTGCTATTTCATATCTGTTTTTGTGAGTAGTTGGCTACGTACCTGCATAAGCTTCAAGATATGAATATATTTAATTTTCAAAATATTTATTTCACTAGGAAAAAAAAATATTTAAAAATATCAATGAAACAAAGATAAAACTATTTGCAACTTGCATTCTCCAAAATCTCTGTCTGGAAAACAACATTCCACTTGATGATTCCAAATAATAACAATGATGATGATATAAGGAAGTGCTATAAATTTTGCAATCCATGGGAATTCCAGAATAGCAAACTTAACCTCTTTCCTTAATCTTTTTGTTGCTATTTTATTGTTGCTTTCACATGCCTATTCCCTGTAATTTAACATTTGGAATAGTAATTTGTTTTAACCTTTTCAATGAAACCATAAGAGTTTCCCTCTGTCTTTTTAGTTGAGAGTCTCTGCATATTTTAGGCAAAAAGAGTTCTTAGTTCTGGAAGAATCTATTTGCTGTGAAGATATCAACATTGACAAAATTGTAGGACTTCTTACGTTCTGGTGAAGATAGGTAAATTATGATCAGGAAAAAATTTGTAGTGAAAATCAGCATGATTTTCCATTTGCATATGTGCAGGCAGACACAAGGCACAGATAAAACATTTTATAGAGTTTGGCTTAAGATGAAAAAAGATCCAAACCGAAACAACTTTTGTTCCTGTGGAAAAAAAGAGAAACACCCCCCTCAAAACCCCAAAATCTTTTGTTCCAGTAATGTCTCTCCAGCTTTGATTTAAGCTTTAGTTTCATTCAAATTAAACCACTTAGCTTTGTCTGGTTTGAGAATCATAATCATACAAAACAACAATGTTTTGCCAAACACAATAAATCAGCCCAAGTTCAGTCTAAATTTGTCTCACATTTTTTCCAAATTCAATAAATATTTAGCAGGTTGGACCATGGTTTGAGGTTTCTAATGGATTCCCTGACTGTGTTTGGCCTCTTTTGATGGTTTGATGCAGAAAGAAAAGAGTTCTATTGAAATCTAGAAGGAGTTGACCAAGAGAAGCAGATGGAGATCCACACAGACATGTTTGTCTAGTCCCCCAGAATTGTTTAATACGTTAAAACCTCTGTCTAATGGAGTACTTTGGCAATAATTAGCCATGCACAGGGTAACAGGCATAAATATTTCAATGGCGACTGAAGTCCCCAGTTCCCCAGCTGAATGAACTATGCTTCTCCAAGTGATGCAAAGTTCAAGTCCTTTGATTTCAGTCAAAAATTTTCTTTTGTCTAGGTGATGCTGTGTAAAATTATGACAAAGTGACTTCTAATCTCTATTTATACACAGGATCTTCTTGATATTACTGCATTTCTGATATGTATTTACTGAGCCTGGAGACAATCTTCCCTATCAGTGGAACGATTTGTTGTTTGATGGATCTCATTAATTTGTTGAGGAAGTAGGGAACCATGGTGATCATGTGATTTAGAGATTGAAAAATCCTGATTTTTTGTGAAATTTCCTCTTAGGAATTTTGAGATTAGAGAGTATTAAAAACAAAATGAACAAACACGTGAGAAAAACAACACTATTGTCAGTAAAGTGTGAAACAATCGGAGAAAAATTATGTACATAGCTTCAATTCCATGATAAGCTTTTAAAGAATTAAATAATGTGGGTTTTTTTCCTACCATATTAAGTTAGTATTATTGCTACATTTGAAAAAAAAATACAGGAATGTTACTTTAAAATGTGACATAGTCCACTTTTGCTTTAACCAAACTACAGTTAAATGAAGAGACAAAATTACGGCAGGGAAAATAATATCTTTATTTGTTGTCAGTAGAAGTAGAGAGTTGATTTTAACTATTTTCCCTTACAAAACACACAACTAAAGTATACTTTTTAGTGAAAATTAGTCCAAGCTACTGATTGTGCTTGTTTATGAACGCTTTGGTTCTGACTTGTGCGGCTGTGAGAGACTTCTGCTGTATATACTGTGATGCAGCATAAGCAAATAGCAGAACGGATATAAAGCTATCTTTCAGTCACATTGCACATAGTAACATATGATGGCAATTATGGAGGACAATGAGCTTGCACAAGGCAATATGAACAGGTACTTGAAATATCCAGGCTGGCTCCAACCCTCCTGGTTTTGTTTAAACCCCATGCATTGCCTGTGCTGGGGATGCCAATGGGACCCCAAGATGGGGGAGAACTGGCGTTGGGATTGCTGGGCATAGTCTGATTTATGTTCAGATTCCACCTGTGTTCAGAGCTGTGCTTGTGTTACTGGTTTGAGTTTATCTCTGGAGAAAACAGTAGGGGACAACTGAATGTATCTAAAGCCAAGATGAACTTTTTTTAAGTCACTTTATAAATCTACCATTTGAGACAGGGAAACAAACAAAAAAGCCCCACTGTCTTTGCAGCTGTCCTTTGCAGCTGTCTTTGGAAGGAAGAGCTATGTAAAAAGCAGAGCAATTTTTTTTCCACAAAAGTTCCTAAAAGTCTGTGGCATTATTTTTCTCAAATTATTAGTTTTCTCACTTGATTACAGTTGCCCAGTTCTTCATTCATCTCAGTTTCATCCTCATAAGGGCAAGTATTGCCTGTAAGATAAATTGCATAGGCAAAGACCAGAGAGCACACCCAAAACTTTTGAAGGCAAGAGGGGAATCAAGAAAAATGAGATTCAGACATTAAAAGAGAGTCCTGGCACTTTAAATTCTGAGAGCAAGGAAGGTGTCAAAAGCAGGAAGGAAAAAAAAGATGCATTTTGAGCAACCTGGTCTAGTGGAAGGTGTCCCTGCCAATGCCAGTGTGGTAGGAACTAGATGGTTTTAAGGTCCCTTCCAACCCAAACTCTTCTATGATTCTATGATTATATGTTGCATATTTTATTTGACTTCTGAAATGGCTTGAGGAAGACATATGGATAAGATTAAAGGAGAATGGAAGGTGCCAGGACCATGAGAGGGAAAAACCCCAAGGCAAGAATATGATTTGTAACTCTGTTTTTCATCCTTTGCTCTGGAAAATAGGAAGGATGAGATGTGATACAGCAAAAGAGCCGGTGTGGAGGAATTGGCCCTGCTCAGAGATTTCCTCCTGCCCTGAACAGGGCATGGTGAAGGAGAGAGGAGCCCCCCAGACAAAGACAAGGGATGGCAAAGCATAACAAGTGCAGAAAGCCCAAGGTGGAAGTGAAGGCTGAATGGCAAGTTGAGACCTGTCTGTTCAGCGGGGAAAGCTAATTTACAAAGGGGAGAAAGGAAGTGAACAAAAAAGGGAGTAAAACATGTTGAAGACTAGACTGTAATTTAGAAAAAAAGCTCTTGCAGAAAGGGTACAGTGTTTGCTACATGTGGCCTGAGGGAACTAAGTGTGGATGTGTGGGAGCCAGTCCAAGACTGTAAGTTAAAAAAGGGTAAGAAAACATACCAGCAGAAGTGCTGAATTGAGATCAAGAACAAGCATCCTTACAGGTCACTGGAAAATCAGCATCGACCCGTCATTACCTCACTGTGACCACAGATATCTTCTAGCCAAAGTCTAAAGAAAAAACATATTAATCTCAGATATCCTTGAGTGTGAATTCTAGATACATGACGAATGCTGATGATACCAAGTAAGGTCCTTAGGTCTGATCGGCTGCAGTAGAGATAGAGCTTGAGCCTTGATATTGGCTTTTAACCATCTGCTCTGCCATTTCATAACATAAGTGTCTGCAGGCCTAGCTCCTAGTGGAAAAAACCCAGGATTTGTCCTGCATAAATAAAGACAGGAGAATACCCATGGTTCCACTTTAGAGAATGCAATGCTCTTCTGAGAAGAAACAGTTCACTTCCATGTGACAGTTGCTGCAAAGAAGCAAGTCCTTATAGAGCCTGCTGGAAGATGCTGGTTGTGGAACCAACTGCTGTTTTCTTGCATCTTGACAAAATTGCAAAAACAAATCACAAGCTTGGGACAAGCTGAAAATGAAATAGAGGCCTGGGCTCCAAATGTTCTTTGTTTCATGGGGTGTAGTGAAAACAATGGTAGAAGAAGTTGTAAGGTCATTTTTTAATCTTTTCCATTGTTTCATATTAATTTTCATAAATACTCAGTAATGTGACACAAAGAGTTGACTTGTGTAATAGTTTGCAGTATCTGAGGCTGCTTGGTTAACCTGATTATTTTTTCACTTGTACATCTAATAGAGACAAGCTGAATGTCGGTTTGCTTTGTTTCTCCATTTCAGTTACTCCTCTCTTTTACTTGCTTTTTTAACCCTGTATTTCCCCCCATTAGACTGTCTTGTAGAAGACTAGCTGAAGGAAACTCACACTGCACCCTGGCTTCTGCTTTTGTAACCGCCATAAACTTCTTATGTGCAATGTCTTCTTTCCATATTGTATGTGCTACACTTCATTTTCCAAGGCATCAGAAAGTCCAATGTATGATGCAACACTTGTAGAAGAAGATGTAGGGATATGTTTACTAAGCAAGTCACCACTAGCTTCATTTTCCCAATATTTCCTGCAAGCATGGAGCTCCCAATTCATGTTTCCCTGAGATATAAAGCCTTAAGTGTTTATTATTCTTATCATCAGCATTACTTTTATTATTTAAAGAATAGGAGTGGTTCAGAACGCTGTTGTCTCAACCACTCTACAAATAGGTGACGTGTTAGAAGAAAGTGCCTCTATCATAGACAAATGAAAAACTCGGTAAATGAGAAATGTTCTGATTAAATAAACGAAAAGGTAAGGAAACTGAGAAGAAAGATATACTTTCTCTGAAATGTTGTGACAAAGCTTCATTAGTAAGAAGAGAAGGCAATATGGGAGGCTTTTGAGAGCTGAGGGTCAAGAGTGCAGAGATGTGGCCAGTGTCCCATCTGCTGGAGACAAGCCCTTGTGCACCAGGTCACTGTTAGCTGAGAGGGCAGTAGGGACTTTGTTCCTCAGCATCATTCTGTATGCAAAGCTGCGATGGCTGATTGCCATTATGGACGGAAATACACAGGTATTAACTTGAGCTCTTGTTGGGATTCATTGCCTTAAATAAGATCAGAAACCAAGAACAGAAGTAGCTGTTTCTCACACACATGCATGCATGTGCCACTTCACGTTAGCTGAAAAGCTCCCCACTGAGTCCTTAAGAATTTGGTATCCTGTAGGTATCTTACACCTAGGTACTCAACAACCTCAACCCCAGTGCCAAGGCTGGCACTTAGCAGGTTGTGGCTGACATGCATCAGGACTGGTGCAAGGTCTGAAGATGGGAACCACAGTGTCATAATAGGGGTGTCTGTGAGGGGCACCAGCTCCCATACCCTGCCTTCATTACTCTCAATCCACGAGGAGTCCAGAGACAGATGCTGCTCAGTGACCTCATGCTTCTCTAGTGAGCAGCATCTCATGTATTTCTATGTGAACATATAATTTCTATGAAAGAAAACCCAAGTCTGCCTCATTGCCCATAAAAATTTGCCTGCTACAGGCCCAAGTAGTCTGTGTCCACTCAATCAGGCCCTCCAGTATTTAGGCTTTGTATTTTCTCTGAAGGCTTCATATGAACATCCTTGCTTATGAAATGAAGCAGTCAAGAAACTTGGATTGCAGTTCCACTGTACATGGCATGTACATTTGAGGAGAAGGAGTCTACAGCTTAGGCTTTATATCACATACACAGAATAGGATCCTTCTGCTATCAGACCAGCCCCAGCAAATGCTCATGGCTTGATTTCCAAAGTTGCTGAACATCTGTTGTTATTGCTGACTTTGGTGCGCAGTGCAAAAGCTCAGCAAGAGCTTAGCAAGGCTGAATGTCAGACTGGCTGCGTGACATCCTGAAGTTTCCTGCGGTACAGGGAGGTCCACAGCGGGTTTGACGCTGGCATGAGACTGGTTGTTTCATATGTGGGAAGGAAAAAGCACTCATGCTTTGTGGCCAAACAGGCAATTGATGGAGGAAATGCAGCAGTGGCACAAAAAATGTGGTGCAAGCTGAGGCAATCATCACTCCAGCAAGCACAATGAACACCTTCTGGCTACATATATGGCTACATGTGTTATGCGTTAGAGTTACACATGTTAACTATACCCATATATTTTTTCCTTCTGTAGAGATAGCCAAGCCCTGGTATTGAAGGCCAGTTGACTGACATAATGTGATCCACTGGTTTCACAAGTCTGTGGGCGCAGGAGGCCCAAGATAAGTGCTGAGCCGGTGACCGGTACTTGACCTCCGGTGACTTTCCTTCTCTGCTATTGCTGTTGGTCAATCCATTCCCTGCAATTGTAAGCTCTTGTTAGGAAACACCAGAAGGACCTGGAGGAATAGAGGTAGCTACTTCCAGTGGGTGCTACTGCCTGCTGACGATTAACTTCACCTTAGGAGGGTTGGTGGGGTTGAGCAGGATGGCTAAGCAGGAGAAACAGGTGTTGATAGAGATTTAGTCAGGAACACAGACAAAGGCCAAGCACAGACTTTGAGATAACAAGGGTGTGAGAAGCCATGGGAGGACATTATCCATCTTCTTGACTCAAGAGTTTCTGTGCTGAAATTCTATCTGACAGATGCACTTCTTCTTAAAAAGGCTTCTAGTACTAGAAATTGCACAATATCCTTCAGGAACACCTTCCAGTACTTAAAGATCCTTATGGCTGCATCATCGGATTCCTAATAACTGACTTCATTATTCCCTGCTCCAATTTAAGCACGTTACTTCTTGTCATTTCTAAAGGGACGTGAAAAAAGCGAGAATAAGTCCTTTCCCTTTGGCAGCTGCTGTTGAAAGCCTTCAAAACCTATTACCATTTCTCATCTCCGTTTTCTTTTTTTTCTCAGCTAAGCATTACAAAATTTTTTCTCCCTCCTTGTTTTCTCAGTCTCTGCTTGTTCTTACTGTCTTTCTCTGAGTCCCTCTCTTCACATAATTTTGAAGTGCTGCATCCAAGACCAGACTCAATACTTCAGCAGAAGTTCACCAAGTGTGCCAAAGGATGTCTCACAAATGTCACTCCTGTTTATAACTCCAGCATTCACCTTTTCTGCAGTTCCCAGCACCAGTCATTCACATTTGATGTCTAAGCCAGGGTCACCCATACGGTCCTTTTTCTGTTGGGCCTGCTCTGTAACAAGCTGTCCCTCCTAAGGAATTTAAGCTGCCAATTGCTAAGGAATAAAGTACTCAGGACAAACTAGAAACCCAGTGATTTGACACATGATTCATTTTGAAATGGACCATTATTTTCTGAGCAAGAGCTGGGGAACTCAGCACAAATAAAACTTCTCCTAAGCCCATGGAGATCTGTCTGGCCCCCAAACCATTTTGATTTAACCTCCATTAGCCAGGCTCTTGTAGCAAAGAGAGCTGCTGGAACAATAGTAGCAGCTGTAGCAGCGAGGAAAACAGAAGCAGCGAGGTTTGCAGGATCTGGATGCTGGCCATACATCTGGGCAAGCCCACTCCACACAACCTGTGATGCAAGCCCTGCGCAATGCAAACAGACATGTGCCTTTAAGCCCAGCCTACATGTAAGATTTTAGCAATTGGAGGATCCCCTTGAGTGTCTCTATTCAGCGTTAGGGGACCACATGATTTCCGTGTTGGAACATCATGGAGAAGGGCACAGCAAGGGTATAAGGGAAGAGTCACAGGTTCTTGCCACCAGAAAGGAAGACTCTTTGGCCTTTTGGTAGAAACAGAGGCTTTTTTCCTTCACTCTTTCTGGTCTCTTATTTGGAGAATAGATTCAAAATCTAAAATAAATCAATATAGTGAAAAATAAGTAGTTTGAAGTGATGTTTTACTTTCACTCAGAGAACTAGCAATAACCATATTAATGGCAACACTTCAATTGTTCTCAGTTTGAAACAACAGTTTGCAGAAAGTACTGCACTGCTCTACATAAAGTTCACTGTTTAAGGCTTACTCTTTTCTTTAGTTTTAAATAAAACACAATCTCTTGATACAACCGTGGTAAAAGAATACTCTGTGTGTGTGCATGTGAGAGTGAGAGAGAGAGCGAGAAGCACACAGTGGTTTTTATTTTCTTACTTTTAATGGGGCTATTTTGCGAGGCTGAAAAAAAATTGTTAAACTTGCCTTAATTGATTGTTTAAAGTACCGTGGTGGATTTGTCTTTTAAACATAGCCCGTGGTTAAAGTTCCCATTGCATTGTATTTGAAGTTGGTCCTTTGTGCTTTAAAATGAAAACTGTAAAACTTTTGGTGTTTAAGGCTTTCTGACTCCAAGTTAATTGTTTTCCTTTAATATGAGCAGAATTAAAGATATTAAAAATCGACTGCTGAAGCACATAATTGTGGCCTCCCATCTATTCTTCTTGTGGAAATGAAAGGAATATTGAAAGAGTTTCTATTTTACAATACCAGAGGTGGCCGTGCATTTACAACTCTATATATTCTTTTAGTTGAATTCTTCTAAACCTCACGCCTGGCTAGCAGTTTTCTCCCAGACGATTTTCATTTTCAAAACATTCACATCCAATAAACTACACGAAACATAGTGTGAGAGAAAAAAGGGGACAGGAAATGGCTCTGTTGCATGGTTATTACATCCTATTGCCTGTGGGTTGCTTTGTTATGAGTTTTAACTATGTAAATATGACGTATATGACATCAGAATTTAATCTAAAGCTACTAGGTGGGAGATAGAGTGTGACTTTATTGTTAAGGCTAAAATCAACTGGGTGTTGACAGGTCTCAAAAGTCACTGAGTATAAGCTTGAAAAGGAAAAGCTCAGACTGATAAGCTGTTCCTTGATTGACAACTTCAGGCTTGACTGCAAGTATTGAAAACAGTTGAGCAAATGGAGGGAAAAAAGTTTTATTTCATAAGAAACTACACTGGGAAATACAGGAGGATTTATAGGCTGACGTAGCACAAAAACCTAAGAAAAACAGGTGTGAGGTTTATAAAATCTGGAAACTGGGAAAGCACATTGTCCATGAATGATTTCCCCATTATGGTTTAATTAACCTTGTAAAGGTCCCTATGCAAATATAATGCCAGAATGGGGGTGGGGGTGGGGGGGTAAAACACTGGTGTCCACTAGCTTTGACTTTCAACAAATCGTATGTCAACAGCTCATGGCAAGGAGGCGGGTTAAAAAAAATGAGAAGAAAATAAGAGAAAAGGATTTCAGTGGGAAATAAATGCACCAGGGAAAACAATGCTCTGATTTTTCATCTTTCCAGTGAAGTCAGACCAATTTTTGGCACTGTAAAATCCATTATGGATACAATAAAATAAATACAGTTTAAAGTAGCAATCGTGGGTTGATTGAAATGTTATGATAGCTACACATGCTATATCTTATCAAATATTATCCATGAGGAAGCATTCAATTCATATTGTGCCAATTATCATACTCTGTGCATCATAAACTTTTATTGCTTGTTATGGAATGCCACTCAGCCAACTTTTTCTTCAGATATTGCATCATCTGATTCAGATGGAAAACATATTCTAATGTGGCAAAGTGTTAAAGAAATCTAATACTCTGGGGCTGAATGAAAATGTTAAGGTTCATCTCCTGGATAAGAAAAACAATTTATGAATGCAATATTCATTTCCTGAGGTGGGCATAAGCAAAAACCTCATCTGAAACTTAAAACCAACGTGTTTGCCTTCACTAGTTTCCTTAGTTTAACTCATTGATGGTACTATGGACCACTGCTAAGACCACATCTGGGAAGGACTCCTTTTTTTCCATTCTCCAGGTCACTTTTACAGGGAACTCCTTGTATAATTGCATGTGTTGAGATTTGAACCTCAAGGCCCAGTGGATCAGGTTTCACTTTTAATATATTACTGAACAATATCAAAATAATCTACTTGTTTAATCTTGATCATGCCAGCCAATTAACACTTTGACACCCTGAATCACAGATGTTAAGTAGTACAGGGTAAGGTTTCAGTGAAGTGTACAAACCATAATGACGCTTTGTGAAGTTACATATCTGGGGTTAATATATTTACTTAAGCATTTGCAGTACACAAAGAAGTGTTGTAGCTATCAAAAGACAACTTGGACAACATTCATGAGAAGCACACATTGTACATGAGGGTAGGTGCTGAAATCAGCAGGAGCTTTCTGGGACAGGATGGGAATATGCTTCCTGGAGGAGGTGACAAAGAACTTCTGATTTTTCTTTTAGGGGCTTCATAAGTGAAGCAGGAAGGGTATGGTAATAAGAATTCAGTACAAAGGACTCCAAAGGACTGGATAAGGGACTTGTAATGAAATCTCAGACCATTTCTGATGCATCTCCGACACAGAAACAGTGACACCAGTAAACAGCATGACTACCCAGACCTGCAGGGAACACTTAGAAGGAGCTAAGCCAAGGGAAACCCTGAGTAATGGCCCCAGCTATAACTGGCACACCGAGGACCAGATTGAATTCTGTTTTCTGATATACTGAGTCAGTTTGCACAATTTGTAGAATTCCTCTTTTCATCCCATCAAAAGCCCCATCAATTTCATTGATTTCAATTACAATTCACAAAGGCAGGGTGATTTAACACAGCCCTAGAAGAATATTTTTCTGAAGAAGATTTGGATTATTTTCTTTCTAAATTCCCATGGTTTTCACTTGGTAAATTTACTGACACCAACTGTGTAGTCTGGTAAAAGCATCCCAGGATCATTATAGGTGTAAAATATACAACAAAGTATCAAGAAATGAGACAGTAGGCTTGACTTTGACACCCATATTGATCCAAGTACCTGTTCCAGACTTTATTCATCTAGATCATGCTTCTTTGAGAAGAAAGAAACCAGAGAGGGGAGGCAGTATATTATGGCCAATTTATCTAATGTGTATGATGGAATAGGGAAAGATCTGTACTTAGCTTCTTCCAAGCACTTCTGCAGGAAGTGCTTCCTGCAGAAGTGGACACTCCTCCACTTGAAGACAAAGCTGAGGTATCTGACTGTAGGAGACCTTTCTTCCAACCATTGGACAATATGTACCTGTAGGGGTTAAGGCTGATAGCCTATGTGCTAGCCTTCAGTCTCTGTGTAGAAATTCTGTACTGCCATAAGCATTTCCCCCATGGAGACATCTGAGTCAATGGACAGTGAGTAGGGCAGGAGTGATTCTCATAAGTACAGTGAGCAGGGGACTAATTGTGGGTGTTTCTATGTCTGCTGCTCCCACAAGGAGAGTGGATTTATAACAAAGTCTCCAGCCATCCCTCATGCCTCACTAAGTATATAAAGCTCTTCACTTAGGTGAAAAGTCCAGTGTATATACCACATAACTAAATGCCAAGGGGAGAAAGAACACTGTAAGGGGGCAGATGCTCTGCAGGTGTCCAACTGTTCCACTAGGAAGGAAGCAACCAGGATCCTGGCAGATTTGGTGACTACCAGTTGCTGTAACCTCTGATGGGCCCCTTATTCCTGTCCCTGCACATCCCAGTTACCCACCAAAACATTGCTGCTGCCATTCACGCAGAGCAGTCTCAGCTTAGGAAAAACTCCTGCGATGCTTGTGAGCTAGATGTGCTTCAAGAGTGGCCACTTCTGTTTCTTTTTCCACTATTTTATTTAGCTGTGCTGCCTGCAGTAAGAAAATAGCAGCCTACTTCCAGAAGTGCATATTTCCATTCTGTGAAATATGACCTCCTCCCTAGTCCTTGCTCTCTCTTTCCCACATAAGAATTCTTAGCTATTCTCAGTTTACCTTGAAAATTGGTTGGCATCTATAATGTGTGCATGATACCAGGCTCTGCTGCTATAATGCCTTTGACTCACTGTTGCATTCAAGTGCTTTCTAAACAAAAAACTAGGACTCTAGAGATCCTCCATTTCACCTTCTTTACATGACCCATTGCTCTCATAGGGCTGCATTTTTCTTTCTTCCATGACAATTAAGAGCAAGGTTTGCAGAAGATCTCACCAATAGATTATTTCTGTTCTTTTTGAAGTCAATGGGATCAGACTTAGGCCAAATTTGAACATTTAAAAAACAATCCTAAAAATGGATAGGCAGAAATAAATAGTTTTTTAATATGCTATTGAATGTAAGAGTTGCTGCTCCTTCTGCTCTGGCAACATACTGGGAAAGCTATTGTTCTTCCTTCACACAGAGAAATACTCTCTATACCTTCTTCCCACTTCAGCGGCAGGCAGACAGATCCCATGTATTGAAAAATGAGTTTTGTTCTGCTTCGATTTTTTTCTGGTTTGATTTGGTGTTTTTGGTTTTTTATCTAGTGGTTTGTTGCTGTTTTTTTAATCAGCTGGTGTTTGCTGGTCACAAATACAGCAAAACACCAAAGTCCTAAACACAAAAGAGAAGGGATGCAATCATGTGGCTTGGGCTGTTTGCCATCCCAAGGGTCATGATAAATGAAAGTTACTTAGGGAGAACAAAAAAAAAGAAAGTACCCCCATTGCATCTCTCAAACTCTTATTAGGGCTTATTCATTCACATTTTGAATGCATTTGCCCCCTTTTTATTAGACCACAGTGCCAGAACTCCTACCTCACACGTCTGGACTCCCTTGGCAGTGTCATAAAAACAGATCCATCAGCCATCACCAGATCCGGTCCAACATACCAGTGACAAAAGAAATATGAATATAACCCAAACTGGTTCCTCGGGCAACAAAAAAAGAGCAAATAATGGTGCAACATGTTGCACTTTTTTAAAAAAAACTTCTTTTTGCAGTAAGACTATTTTTCCCATTCAGTTGTGCTTCAAATCTGACATACTATAAAGAAACATTTATCAATGAATTTCATAATCCTTCTGACAGAATTTACCACTAAGTTGCTGCTGTTGTTACAGCTGCAGGAAGACTAGGGGCCTTGGTCCAAAACTCAGTAGTAAAAAAAATGTGGGAACTCAATACTAGAAATTATGTGGGAACCTCAGCCATGCAGAAGAGCCAAAAGGGGAGAAGGAGAGCATCTGTTTACCTCTGTTTGTGCCTTTCCAGAAGAGTTGAAGGGACACTGCAGTCAGAGCAATAGGCCAGAGAGCCCAGCATTTCCAACTGATGTGAGTTTGATCTGGAAATAAATACCTTGGTGAACTGTATTCTTCAGTAGCAAACTAATGTTTCTGAAGCAAATATTTCTGGCTTCTCAAGTGGTCGATCCAACCTATAATCAGCTGGGGGGCAGACACGCATACTGCACTTCTCAGCAAATGACAAATGTTGATCCCAGCTCCTTGAGCCTCCAGCACTAGGGTAAGAAATGAATGGTTCAGATGCTCAGGCAGCAGAGGTGGTTGTAAGGGAAATGTGATCATATTCACTGAGGTTATTAACAGTTGTGTTGTAACCACTGTATTTTTAATGCAATCATCCATCTTCGCTCTTCCTTGTGCATAAGTAATGTTCCCTCACAACTATGTCTCATTTTTGCCAGTAAAAACAACTCTGCCTAATCCTTTTGCCAGAGTAAAGTAGTAACAAGGGCCATGTCCAAGCAGCTGGGGTAGTCCAAAATGGGTGTGATGGCTCCATCCGCTTCATTCCTAACTCTCTTTTAGTTCCAGGGTCTCTATGTAACCAGTAGCTTGCTCTGGGGCTCAGCCATGAAACAAACCAAACCATCTTCTGCAAGAAGCAGCCAAAACATGAGAGAATTGCTCGTGCTGAGATCCTCTCCTTCCAGACTGACAGTAGGGATGTAACGTGTCTCTACCAGTGGAAATCTGGCAGGGATCCCCAGAAAAGCTTGGGCATATTCTCTAAAAATCAGCCAGCCATATGAACCAGTATATCTCAGAACAGAGAGTAACTTAATGTGGTACCTGTGCAAAGTCTGGTCTCTCCACTGATCTGGTGTGAAACGAAAGGATTTTGCCAGTGGTGGAGCAGACCAACAATGCTGCATATGTATGATTAATGTAACAGTCTCCAATAGCAAATACAAGGGGAACTCTGTTCCCTCTCTTCCAGCACCGAGAGTTAATAAGCAAAACCATCTTGGTACTTGCCCCTTCTCCTTCCCCTAAGCCCTCCTCATGGTTGGCTGTCAGGAGGTAGCATTGTTCCACACTATGTTGCTATTAGCAAATTAAGTGGACCGTCCTCAGGCATTGAGGCCAGAAAAAGACACGGATCAAGTTATTCTTGTACTGTTCAGAAGAAAGAGTGTGGAAACCTTGCATTTCCTTATTTTAACAATATGTAGAAGCAGAAAATTTCTTTTTCCTTGAGTTCCATATAATAGGAACTTTGGGTAAAACATCATAGTCCAACGAAGCTTGTCAGCATATAGAGGCAGGTTCTTAACTTTGAAGCCTCAGGATTTACATTTCTAAGTAACTTGTTGAAAGATACTATGGCCTCATCAAAAAAGCCTTTTTTTTTGGCATATTTACTATGCCTATGTGTTGTGGGCTTGGAGATGCCAGGACTGTGCACACACATTTTGAATTTTAGCTCTTTGTTACACACTACAGTGTACAAAGTGAGATCAATGCACATCAGTTTGGTTTCTGCAGTGAATACTGAAATGCATAAACAGACAAACTGTGAGCATGTCAGCTGTGTTTGTTTAAGGATGTTAAGCATAGCTCAGTTTCTAAGGACAGACATATCTCTTGTCCATTTTTTCTTCTGTCTTCTTGTAGATGCTTGGTTATTCTGAAGGGGCTTAAACTATATGAAGAAAAGGAAAGTAGAAGGACACAGGAATCAAGAAATAAAAGCGGACTGAGGACATCCTGCTTTTCTAAGCTGTATGCTTTTTTCAACATAAGGAGCTTCATAATTCATTAAAAGTTATCCTCAAAAATGTAAATAGGAAAACAGTGGCTTATTCACTAAGTCTATATCTGTGGCAAAAAACTGCTGTAAATAGATTCATTTATTTACTTCCTGACTAAACTTTGGTCAAATTCTGCTTGGAGTTACATCAGTGTAAATTTGGAAGGAGTCCATCCATTTTCGGTGAGAGCAATTTTTCTCACTCCCAAAAGATCATTAGCTTCCTTCAACACTTATTCTGTATTTCACCACGATAAAGATTCAGATGTTTTGATTTTTCAGTTCCATTTCCAGAATGCAGTTGTTCTATGTTCTGACAACATATGGCATGAATATGTTCTTTTCTATTTAATACAGGAAAATTATTCAAAAGTTTAGACTTGCTTTAATGTTTTTCATTCCCTTGTAAATGCTTTAATTTTTTTTGATTGCTTTCTGAGCAATGTCAAAAGCCAGGACCACATTAAAAAAAAGGCCTTCCACTGAAGTGTCTTCCTACTGAAGTGTCAGCATGCCCAGTAAAGCAAAAATTTAGGAAAGGAGCATTTTCAATGCTCACTTTCTTATAAAACAGGTATGCCTTGGTAGAGTTTTCAACAATGAAATTATTGTACATATATTTGCTCTAATGCCTCTGTTGTTATCATGTTTTTTTAATGGCAGTGTTGGTTGTTGCCAGATGTTCTGCTCAACAATGCTTCAGCACACATGGGAATGCTTGTGATGGCCAATCAAGTGAGCTGGTAAAATAGAAACAGATGGTCATGGATGTGTGCTCTAACACATCTTTAATGAAACTGAGTCCTTGCATAGACGATTACATTGCACTAATTACCATTTGCTTATCTTAGACCCTGCGCTTCCCGTTCTAGACCATCTAGTGTCCTAGTTCTGAATTACAACTTGTTTATTCACCTATTCTAGTTTTAGCTGCATGGGACACTAGCAAAAGACGGTCCAAGCAGGAAAAACTGCATGAAAATGCTGGGTTAACAGGGGCAGATGTAAAAACTACAGTCTGGCTTGAAAAGTGCACAAAACAGACTAAAAACATGCTAATTATTTATTGTCTGCCTTTTACCTTTCAGCGGCTTCTATTAAATAATGTAGGGGCCATGTATTGTTGAGCTGCAGTTTAGGTCTGGATCCAAAGCCACTCATGGTCCAACATTACAGTGAGAGTCAAACATTAGTAGATGCTCTGTGAGAGCAGAGATGTGTGCCAAACCAAACCCTAGCAGTATAGCTTCCTTTGATTTTCCTAGGGCTCTTTAGCTAAACAGTAACTAGTTTCAGATGCAATCAGATGGGCTCAGGAGGGCAGAAATCTTGTAAAAAAAGCTGATAAGTTGGTACCTCCTGCAAGGTAATCACATGATCTTTCAGTTTTTCACTGATTTGGCATTGAACTCCAAATTAATTGCTAAACTCAGGAGAATCTAGGATGAATTACATACTTTGTCTCATCTATAGGGAGGCTGTGTATGCTTAAATGTAAAATAATTTTAGTGACTATAACGTTTAAAACAATCACCAACCTCCAATCAAATACCCCAAACCATTTGATTAAGAAAAATTATGGGTCTGTAAAGGAATAACAACTAAGAAGATTTTACATCTGCATCCAAAATAGGGATTGAAGATTTCTGGCTTTTCCTTGCAGCCACAAGAACTAGAAACTAGAAAGCTAGCTGAAATTTGAATAATGAAGGTCTCCACAGACATCCTTAGGAGGCTCACAGTAGCATGGTGACTTCAGACATTTCTCTACCCAGTAAGTACAACTTTGCCTGGTGAGGAAGGGTAAATAAGAGGGGGGAAAAAAGTTTTCTGTTTTTTTCTCCATTGCTCCTACATGTTGCTGAGGACCTTCAGACACATGGGTGCTGTTGATTTTGCCTTTGTCGAGGCAACAAAGTGTTTCAGCATTGCCTCCCAAAGGTTAAATATGGACATGATTTTCAAAAGATTGTTAAACAAGAGTTGGAGAAGGGACAGAAACATTTGTCCTCCATTTAGTAGAGAACTACACAAAGCTGAGGGAGCATGGTGGGGGACGTTGAGCACGCAGCACTTGGGGGACACCAGGTAACATGTCCAGGTCCACAGGCTGTGACCACCAAGAACTTGGTTCCCTCCCACCCTAGTGCCACTGTACAAAGGCATGGCTTTTAATGCTCTTGCATTGCACCTAGGGTAACCCCAATGGTCACAGCTCAGCATCTTCATCCTTCAGTGTACCCAGGAGGCACCAGCCATTCCCTATTCACATTTAAATTGTTAATATATACTTTGTCTCTCCTGCTTAGTGCTTTATGGAAATTTTTTCACATTCTCAGTGACAAGTTTTATGCAAGGGACCTATATGTCACTTTAAACTCTTCATATTTTTTTTTTTTTGCATATCTTACAAAGAAGCAGGGAAACCTTTAAGCCCCACAGAAACAGTTATTAACAGGTTATATCTGGTATAAACTTGCTTTAGGCCAGATGTAAATGGACAGTATTCTTTTAAAGTATGTTCTCAAACCTTCTTTGCACTTTTCAAGTGAAAAAGGCTCATGTATTTTTGGAAGAGTGCAAACAATGGAATGCCAGATTTCAGTTACTGCTCTTAATATATTTAACCATTCAGCATACTGTAATTGGCTCAATCAAAAGTTATTTCCCCAAGTAATACAAACAAGACCCAAAGGATGATGAAATAATTCTAAAATGTCAATCTTTCAAGATTCAGATATGTTCTAATAACATTACAGAAATTCCAAAGGTCTCTATTTGGAAATAACAATAATCCTGAGTATAGGCAGATTTTTAAGGCAAGAGCTAATGAAGTTATTTGTTCTCTTAACTTCCATTTTGGACTAAATCTTCCAAATTTCATGCTAATATAATTCAAAAATATTGTTGCATCTAACCTTACAAGGAAGAAGTGGAGTCACTCGTTCCACATATACAAAACTGTATTTATATCCTGGCTTTTCACACTTAAGAACATGACAGAATCTACTCTAAAGCTCTTCTGAGTTCCTTGATGTGTTTTTTTCCTTTCCTACAAATATCACTACACTAGGTAATTCAGCCCAAAATTATTCATTAGGCTTTTAAACCGCAACTATATTGAATCAATAGAAGCATATTACCATCCATAGGTGATGATAATGTCCTATTCTATGTAGCTGCCAAGGATAATATTTATTTTACCTCTGCTATTCCAACACATCCTAAGATAAATTAAATGATTACACAGCTTTTTCATAAGCATCTTGGAAGCTGGAGAACAGTGACTTGGAAGGGCTTGAGTCTGGTAGGTGGTGGATGAGTGGACTTTCCATTCTTTATGCTCAGCAGGGTGCTGGGTAGATTTAAATTTACTTCCAAAAATACATAAATACCACTGAATGGAAAAAAGAGATAGTAGAAATCATAGTAAACTCAAAGGATTTGATTTTTTACAATTCCAAACTTTCACACTGCTACAAACAGCAGAAACAAAATTGGCTCCTCAACTGCACTTTTGCATTCAGACACAAGACTGGAATCTGGGTCAATACACTTCTAAAGTATTACCTCAAATACATCCATGGTTTTTTTCCCAGTCCTTATAATCTTCTCTATTTACGCATTGAAACTATGAGTGCTAGGAATACTTTCTTTCTTCTTATTTTGTTTAATGTTAGAGGAAAAGTTTGTGAAGAAAAAACAGGAATGCCCCATCCCCTCATTTCCAAGGGCTAGTTCACATTTCTTCTGGATGTTGTTCTAGTTTTGACTCTGACGGCACAGATTTTTAATTTTTGTGCGTTATTTCAGAAGAGATCTAGGAAGGGGAAGCAACAAGGCATTAGCATGATGAATATATATTCATGGGTTAATTATATGTTAACATTGAGTGGTCTTTTAAAGGGCCTGAAAAGCTGTTGCTCAAAACTTGTGTAAAACTGGGATGTAAGCTATGGGAAGAGGAAAATACTTCAAACAGTGGTCATAACATCAATGTAGAATAAGAATATCAGTACCTAGCTCATTATTTTCTCTTGTGTAGCCTGTAGCTCACTGGTGCTGACGCTTGAGCAGCTGCAGCTGTGTCAGAGGCTCCATGCTGGGTTCTGAGGCATGCCTGGTATTGACCTGGTCACATTGGCCCTCCTAGCCATGGCCTTTAGCTTCAGTTACTAAAATACAATTGCCTGAAGGATAAATTTCCCACTTCAATCACATGGGGCTTCAGTCAGCTTTTCAGCACGGCCAGAAAATAACAGTCTTTCAGTGTCATTTCTTACATAGGCTAGTCAGAAAATTACTCAGTATTTATAATTGTCTACTGCTTCAAAAACTGAACTTCAGCATCGTATGTAGATACCTCTGCAAGTGACTGCTGGGGCCTTGGTATTCTTGACCACCCACAGTTCCCATGCTCCTCACAGAGAGTGTCCCTGTCAGGACTGTGAACAGCATGCTATTTAAGCTTCATCATTTGACCCACTACAGTACAGGATACTGAATAAGCTGTGGCCTTCATATACTATCTGTACCTAAGAATCAGCTGGCATTCCAAGATGGAAAGGACTGATACATGCTCTCCATGGCTATGCTATTAACCAAACCAAGTACAAGAGCACTGGCCACCTCCACGGGCTCAGACTGTGGAGTAGTTTGGCCAAAGCAAAGGATGAGCTCCAAATTCATTTTCTGTGAGAGCAATTGGAAACTAGAGGTCCTAGGGCCAGGCAACCTTAGCAAAGACTCTCAAATGCAGGCTGCTGAATGGCATCCCAGATTTGCACATAGTTCATGCTAGTACTGTTGCTATGGTTGCTATAAATTGCAATTTTTATTTTTTTTTGTGTGTTATTTGTGCTACCAAAACACCTAGAAGCTCTTGTGATGAATCAGGGCACTGACATACTTGGCAGGGCAAAATCTGTGCCAATAGCTAATGGATGCAGAAGAAAACTAATTTGGAAGAATTAAATCATTTGCTTTAGAACTCTGTTATGGTTACCTTCCTTGTAACACCACCACCTCATAACAACACCTTAGATGCCTGGGATAGTTTTATGATGAGAGCAAGCTCAAGTATATTTATAACAAGAACAGGTCAATGGTCCAGAGGGTAGTTTCCTATTATGGGAGGGATAAAATAACTAAAATCAATAAATCTCCAGATCATAAATGTAGCTACAGTCTGGGCAAGGTTGAGAAAATTATTAGCAGAGCCTCATGATGTCTGGATATTGTAGCTTGTAAATTTATACATACATATGTGTGTGGTTATGTACACGCTTGCTATTCATCCCCCACAGAATTCATTGAAATGCTAAGAGGAATGTGCATTTGGTGCTTCTTTCAGTGCTGGTAAAAGACAAAAGCAAGAGAAAAGTGGGGGAAAAAAAAAGAAAAGAAAAATAAAAAAGAGAAAAGAAAAAATAAAATAAGAAAAATAAAATAAGAAAAAATAAAATAAGAAAAAGAGAAAAGGAAAAAGTAAAAAAAAAATAAGAAAAAAGAGAAAGAGGGAAAGGGAAAAAACAAAGAGGCAAGAGAAGAGAAAAACAGTAATTTCTGGTGAAAGCACACTGCTTAATGGCTCGTACCTTTAGACTTATGGTGCACTTTTTCATATAACTGACTCTACAGAGGCATGACAAAATGGCTTCATGTATTAACCAGAGGTCTGTATGCTTTGAGGTGCATAAACTGTTGTGTCTTGTTTAAAATATATATTAACTCTCAGGAACCATTCCCTCCACTAACACCTTTATTGTGAGCTATCACCCCCTTTTATAATTTCCTAAATTTTATTAAAATGGAAGGGCTTCATCTCTTCAAACTTCAGATATCTAAAGGTTTGTTGTTTAAGTATATTCATTTAGGCTCCCTTTGTTATCTGCCAGAAGAGGTAGCTCTGAGGAGTGTTTGGTCTTAAGGGTCTAAGATAGGTTTTACCCTAGACTCATTTCTTCTCATACTTGTTTACACAAGCAGTCTTAGTGATTAGTCTCTTTCCATAGTAGATCAGATAAATCTCACCTACTGAGCCTAAATTGCTTCCTGTTTTGATGTAATCATAATGAACAAGGTCTTCAAACTCCAGCAAATATGCAAAATGTAACTGAAATGCTATGTTCATGCTTTAGTTAACATGAATAGCTAGGTGATTTCTGCCATGTAATCATAGCACTGTTTAGGTTGGAAAAGATCAAGTCCAACCATTAACCCAGCACTGCCAAATCCAGTACTAAACCATGTTCCTAAATGACACACCTACATGACTTTTAGGTACAATGACTCCACCACTTCCCTGGGCAGCCTGTTACCATGCTTGACAACCCTTTTAGTGTAGAAATTTTTCCTAATATCCAATTTAAACCTCCCTGACAAAACTTGATGCTATTTTGCTCTATTGCTTGTTACTTGGGAGAAGAGACTGAAATCCACTGTCTGTCTGTTACTCGGCAATAATGATGTAAGAGTATAACGAGGAGAAAAACCCAATAGTCTCAGCTGACAGAGCAGATAGAAAATATGAGGTGTATGAACTGTGTTTTCCACAGGCTGTTTGATGTATTTTCTAGAGATGAGCTTAATCTAAATCTTGACTGAATTCAAATACTCACTAATTTGAGAAAAGTATGAGCCTTGTATTCAGATGTGAGCTTTGCCCCCCAGGCAGCTCAAAGATTGAACTGATTAGGCTTTCAAAGGACATGACTGGTTTGGAAAGCTTTAAAAAAATAAAGGAAAAACTGTGGAGAAAGTCATGATGCTCTGATGTAGCTGGTGATTCCAAGGCCATAGTCACCCATGTTTTTATTGATTTTGTGTTTGCTAACCCCATTATTGTGTTCCTTTCTGGTTTAGATTAAAAAGTTGTTCTGTGAGAGAAGAAATAACAAAGCCTGTTTTCCTATATATTCAATCTAATGCACCCATGTACCCTTTCTGCAGTTTTAACACATAATCTCACCTTCCTATTAGTCTTTCTAGTGTACATTGCTATGTTTTCAGCAGTCCCCTATAACCCAGAGGTGTCTCCCTGTAACTCTGTTAAATCCCTCCTACATGCCCATGACCCCGCCCCTGGCAGTGCTTGTGGTCTTCCCCCATTGGTGAGCACCTTTCCTCCTTGTGTCCCCAGCACCCACAGGGCAATCTCCCTGCCTTACCTCCAGCCTGTACCATGCCCTAGGGTACAGGGCAACAGAGCCCCTGGCTTGCCCAGAGATGTGAGAGAAGGCAGGCAGTCATGTAATTTCTTTTACCCATTTGCTGGTGCAAACTGGACCATGCGTACAAAAGTCACCAGGAAGAGTGGTGAAGAGGCAGATGGAGAAGCCCCACCACCAGAAATATTTGCAGCCATTTGTTGGTTATAGTAGATACTGCTCTTCAACACACCACCACAGTATATTAAAATAATTACCAAGAGAAGAAGATACAGACAGCAGTATTTCATAAGCCTGAAATATGCTCTCCAGTTTGCAGGGTATGATTCGTTACAAAAAAAAATTTAAAAGATCAATGACTTTTAAAAAGGCTTTAGGTATTTGTCTTAACAAACTGTTAGCAGTTATAAATAAGGAATGTGTTAAAACTCTTGCCAATTATCCCAACCAATGTAAAGCTGTGTATGAGCCTGGAGAGGCAAGAATTTCTCTAGCTGAGGCATTTTAAAGGAACTTAGTTTAACAAGGGTGTAGAAGAAAGCATGGAAAAGGAGCCAGAAAACTTATGACTAAATGAAATACCTCAATGTTCAGAGCCTAAGTTGGTGTTTTTAGGAGCTGTCAGAAGATTTATTAAGTCTTTTAACTTTACTACATGCAACAGAGAAATTCAAAAATTATAGACCAAACAGGGGCCATAAGGGGACTTGGAAGAACCTGCAGGCTGCAGAAATTGCATGGTGCTGATCGGTCAGGTCTCAGACAGTCAAGGATTACCTTGGGACAGCTGTCAGACTTTTTCAAATGACAGTAATAAATTCATATAAATGATTGCATTGTAGAAACCTGGGTCCTGTCCATCCCTATCTCTTAGGGCTACAGTGGTGTCAGGTCCCAGGGAGTGGAGAATAGGAAATAGTAATAATCTGTGACCTCGTTAAGTTATCTCAGTGGCCAAACACTTCCGGTAAGTCTGGAGCTATCCTGCTGGAAAAACTTCCCCTGTTGATGGGGTATAAACCATGAGTGACAT
Organism: Lepidothrix coronata; assembly: GCF_001604755.1. NCBI lineage: Eukaryota > Metazoa > Chordata > Aves > Passeriformes > Pipridae > Lepidothrix > Lepidothrix coronata. Next base: position 9,099,444 of record NW_016690184.1, read on the forward strand.
CCCTGTCCCAGGCAGAACCTTACCAGGGTCCCACCTGCAAAAGAAATGAAAAGTGTTTTCCACTTTGAAGAAACATGAGGAGGGTTTGAAAGGCCACCAAAATCACTAGGAAAGCCAAGGATACAAATGGCAGGAGACTCAGAAACAAGGACGGGGGAAAAAACAGTGGAATGATAGAGCAGTGATGTAGCCGGAAAAAAAAAAAGGTGCTGTAGAAAGTAGAAATGGGAAATGTATTTAAGACCAATTAATGTTGATTCAAAAGGACCATGAAAGCTCAATGGGCTAGCTATAGTGTCTATAACAGATGAGCAAGAATTAAAAAATAATAAAGAGAACCTTATTGGAAATTCAGAAGAAAATTAAAGAATTGTGGGTGAAAACTGCAAAATGATGGGCATATATTTGCAAATCAATAGCCCGGGCGGGGGGAAATTACAGTTTCTTGGCTTTACCTGGAAAATAAAAAAGCTATTCTGAAGAGTACAAGACACTTCCCACGAATCCACATGGAAGCAGGAGTTGTAGATAAGATGAAAAAAACCCCAAAATCCCGACCAAAAAAAAGCCCAGTTCAGAGAGAAATACTGCATGGAACAGAAATTTAAAACCATCAAAATGAAATGCATTTGTCCTTTCACATAGACCTGAAACTCAGTGGAGACATTAAGAAAATTGTGCAGATGGTCAACTAGTGAGTATGGAACTGGCCAAGAAAGGTTACACTAGCCTTTTGAATGAGTTTCTAATACATGTTAGAAGTTGATAAGTCTCTCTTTCACCACAGATGGGTAGTCTTATTTACCTACCTAAGTCAACAGATAAAACAGGGAATGTATTTCATGAAATAACATCATCAGACAAGCAGAAGATATTTCGGCAGGTAGTAGCATTCCTTCACTGATGTGTTTCCCGGAAGTGGCTGGTTGTGTGTTATTTCTTCAGTGAGAGCCTGCTCTGGTGTTTGGCTGCCTGGTAGGAGGTCTTTGCTCCAGCAGTGTGAAAGCCTGTGATGTGAGAGGCGTGTGTAGCTCTCTGAGCACAGAGAGACACCGGCATCATGCTTTGAGGGGAGATATAGATGCTGTCATCCTGTGGAACACATACTGTAACACTTGGGCAATCCCAGATACATGTTCCTGGGAGGTGTGTGGCATCCAAATGCCTTGGTGCTGCCTTAGGAGAGGCTGAAACCTCCTCCCGGCACTCTCAGTTGGTTGTACAAGTATTGCTCCAGATGAGCATGAGAGACAAGATGGTGTGGGTGGTCTTCAGCTGGTCTCCAAGACCATAGCTGTAGATCCCATGGGAGGTCACTGTGAGCACAGATGTTAAAATTCTTTCCTGAAAGCCAAGGTCTGCTTCTAGTGTAGCAGGACAGCACATGAGGCTGCTAGACTGGCAATTCTTGGGTGAAGCTGGTGATTATCCCCCTATTAAGTTTTACCCTAATCTATTAAACTTAATCTTTTTCTTTGTAAGTAATGTTAAATACTTGAGGAAGCAGCTGGCATTCAGTCTGTTCTGTGGTTTGTACTAATTTTGCATGGACATGAAGTAGGAGCTTTACTGAGTTCATCCCGTTTACCTCCATTTATGAGCATGTGTTGGGTAGAAAGAGACTCAAAAAAGAGACCTTCATGGTTTTGGAGAGAGTCTAAGTTTTGTTGATATTGACCAGATTATCTTACCTCAAGATGGCTGAAACTGTACCCAGGGTTCTCCCTTTCAGCCTCTTCCTTCTCCTTTTTTTTATGCAGTCAAAATGATAGCTATGCCCCGCTTTTTATGCCACTGACTTTCACAGTAGTGTCTGATAGTAAACTTAAGAGTACGTTTAGTGGACTAATGTGAGAAGCAGACACCATTCAATTGTGTTCGCTTCATGGTTGGATCAATGCCTTGGGTGGGAATGTAGGATTTCCTGAATGTGCTAAGGAGTACTTTTCACAGGCACAAAATGAAATGCTGCAGAACATGCTCAATCCTGGCATTTCAGGATTGCTCAGTAAACTTTTCTGGGAAGAGCTATGTAAAGTTACGTAGAAAAAGCTTGTATAATTATGAGACCACGTGTAACGGAATGGAACGGAGTCAAAGGAACACTGCTTTTGAGCCTAAGGAGCAATAGTTGCAAAGCAGTTTCATAGGAGACTTTGTATGTCTGCCTGAATTCAAGCTACAGAAAATACTTGATGAAAATTCTACCTAGATGGTGAAGGCAACTTATACTTTCTTCAAGAAAAAGACTTAAACCTTTCTGGACCTTAACCCTTCATGGTCAGCAATACTGGCAACATCACTGCTTCTCTTCTTGGGCTTTGGTTGCCTTTGTAAACTCTAGTACTTTCTGTATCTCCTTGTGGCATCTTCCATCTGCCAACAATAAACTTCTTCACAGTTTCCCACTCTCAAAGCTGTCTAAAAATCCTGTTCACCAAAGAACAACTCTGAAGCATACATTGGGACAGCAAGTACAATCTGACCAAAACCCCATGCAAGGTCTCCCAGGTACCAGAAGGAAGCTTAAAGCCTAGTATCTCAAAAACGAAAATGCCTTTTCCCTGATGCTGTAGGAACTAAACAATACCCACTTGTTGCTTTTCTTGAAGTCCAGAGTACACACTGTAATAGAAATGTCGATAAAATCTTTACCAAATCCTGGAAAATCCAGTGGAGAAACTGGAAAAGTCCACTCATTGCAGTAACGATCAGGCAGAAATCCAGTCAATTTAAAGCAATGTATTTTCCATGTAGTGATTAATGTTCTTTAACTAATCTACATGAAATGTAGGCTTTTTGTTAATATAAACAGATTCTTCCCTATTCCTTTGTAAACTCTAAATTTACATTAAAATATTAGATAAGGTTCCACAGAAGACAGTCAAATTGTGGAAGAAACCAAAATCAGGCATTATGTGTCAGAATTATTGATGGTATCTGTGCCATACTATTGATGAGTTGTTATAAATTATCATTTTACTGGTTTTTTATAGAATCCAGAGGCTTCAGTCAGAACTAGAGCACTACTTTGTAAGTCTACATAAATGTATATAAGTATGTATACACATGCATCACATGCACAAAAACAAATACAGAAATGCAAAGTGTTTATTCTTTCGAGAAGATCAGATATTGTTAGAGCTTTGAACTCTCACGTTTGGCTTTATACAAGTATGCTTTTATGAAAACCAAGACAAAGAGAAAGGGAGATGAAGGACAGGAGAAAGAGCAAGAAATCAGTAACCATCACTTACAGATCACAGAGCCTGGAGAAGTAAGCATGAAAAATTACTGGATTGACTCTTGAGGTACTTAAAACCAACAAACACTGAACCTTTTAGAGCAATTTAACTACCCAGATCATTATTTAGTAAAAAATATAGCCAAAGCATGCATAATCAAAGAGTTCTCTAAATTGCATGGAGACAGCTTTATGGTATTTGGCTTTTACATCAGAGCACTGGCCTGTCGCCTATAGATGCATTTGAGACATTTGGCAAAGTAAATAACAAATAATAAATACTCTAGCATTTGATGTAGGGTTTTATAAAACCTTGCCTCAAAATTAGTTCAGAATTGCCTGGGATAGGAGAGACAGCTTTCAAAATATTCATGAAAGAATTCAAAAATATTTACAGTGCTTTGCTTTAAAGCAACATCATCTGGAAAGCGGGGAAACCTGGAAAGTGTTAATACTACACAGGGCTGGATGCAGTTGTGGTGTGGGTAAGGAGGTTGCCAGGAACATGGCTGGTCCCAAGACCCCCGGCATGGGGGCTGTGCTAAGGACAGCTAAAGGAGAAGCCAAAAAGGAGGTGTGAGGGTTGCCTTAACTCTTAAGACAGACACATGCTTGTTGAAAAAACTTGAGAAGGAACTAATTAAAACAGCACTTCCAGCACAGCTGGGCAGCAAAGTGATGTGAAAGCCACCCTCATATTTTATATATGGAAGGATATACTCTCCTTGGAACTACACCCTGATCTGTTGTGTGCATTTCTAGGTCTCCCATTGAACAAATGTGCTGCATATTGAAAGGCATCAAAGGAGAGCAGCAAAAGAGACTGGAGTAATATCAAGGCATGTTGGTAGGTCACCCGTGCTTGTGTATATGCACATGCAGGGAGATAGAGGGAGGTGGGTTTTCTGGCTTGTGTAAATTTGGCTGCATGCCTCATGCTCACACATGCAGATCATCGCAGACTGATGCATAAATCCTTCTCCGGCTTATTTATAAATGTTTCTACTTGAGCACACTTAAAAAGAAAATTGAAATTACAATAGTTTGCTATACTTTCCAGCTTCATTCTTTTTCTGGAGGGGTGATGAATGTGAAGACTTTGACCAAAAATTAAAAAAAAAGGAGAAGACAGAAAATAGTGAAGATGTCACATGTCTAAGGCTGATCTGTGAGTGTGTATGTTCCCTACTGGACAGAAGGCTTCAGAGGCAAGGACAGTGCAGATTCAAAGGAGGTTTCCTTTGCCAGTCTTTAACATCACCTTCCCCTGATGCGGAGAGGATGGACATGAGGAAGGAGGAGCAAAGAAGCAGGAGCTGCCTCCCTGATCTTGACTGCATTTTGCTGCTAGCTGCCTCAGAACAGTTCCCTGGCAAGATTTCCCCCAAAGAGCATCTAAAAAACACTGCACTATCAGGATATTGTGTGCAGTTTTGGTCTCCACAATATAAGAAAGATATTAAGCTCTTACCGAGTGTCCAAAGGAGAGCAATAAAGGAGAGCAATAAAGGTCTTGAGGGGAAGCCGTGTGAAGAGTGGCTGAGGTCACTTGGTCTGTTAAGCCTGGAGGAGACTAAGGGGAGACTTCACTGCAGTTACAGCTTCCTCATGAGGGGAAGAAGAGGGGCAGACATTGATCTCTTTTCTGTGGTGACCAGTGACAGGATCTGAGGGAATGGCCTGAAGTTGTGTCAGGGGAGGTTTAGGTTGGATATTAGAAAGAGGTTCTTCACTCAGAGGTTAGTTGGGTACTGGAACAGGCTCCTGAGGGAAGTGGTCACAGCACCAAGCCTGACAGAGTTCAAGAAGCATTTGGATGATATTCTCAGGAACACAGCATATTCCAACTCAGCATATTCTGTGATTCTGTGATTCTGTTGCCTTCAGGCAGGAGCAGTGCTGCTCCTCTTCCCACACCTGTGCTTGAGACTGAGCTCTAGAAGAGGGTCAGAGACCTTTCACTGCCCCTTGAATGTGAGGAACCCTGCAGCCGTACCAGCACTCCACTTCATCCTGGGGAAATATGGGTTTTGGCTGTGCTCAAAGCTGTCCCAAGGGCCTCAGTGTTTAGCACTGTCTATAGCCCCGTTTTGCCATGTGAGTGAGGAATGCAGAAGCAGTTTCTGTTGGGAGTCGTGGTGCAGAGAGCCTGGGCTCACAGTCTGCCCTGCGCCAAAAATTGCGGAGCTACGTGTTACATGCAAGTTATTAAAGATTCTGCTTACTTTACAATGGTCTGTTAACAGCTCTAATGTCTTTAACATGTGCAGCCCATTGACTTTTAGGCAACATTTTATTGAAGTAACTGCCGTGGTTATTAGGCAGTAAGATTTACGCTTCATTTTCAGTCCTGGCTCTGGAAATCTGGAAAGAAAAGAAAAGAAAAAAAAAAGAAGGAAGAGACGCAGAGGGATGACATCTACCAAGAAACAGGGAAGTTGCTGCTTGGGACAGCACTCACCATGCACATGTGAGATACCATCCCCATATTCGCAAGGAAATGATTCCTTCAAACCAGGGGATGCTGAGCAAACTGCTGACAGAAGAAATACACAGAGCAACCTCCTCCTTGGTGGAACTTCAGTATGAGTTGCTTTCTTTCCCCCTCTTGGTATGAAATAATATTTGCAGATGTGAACTGTGGGAGAGGTTTTGTGGCACATTTACATTGCAATGAGGTTTGCATTAAGGAACTGGCACTTGACTTTTGTTCGTTGAGGAATTAGTGTAAATCTTGAGCCTTCATAATCCATTGGCATGGGCGGCAAATGGAGTATTTCAATGCAATGCTGTGTGTTTCTACTGGCCGGGTTTTTTCAAGTCTCACGTCTTGCATAAATCTCTTTTTAATGTGAAATGAAATGTTTAAAATAACTCATTAAGCAACAATGCTCAGAGATTTTTTTCTATCTGGAATTTTACGAGGTGTGTTTTTTCATTCCCTAAACTGCTTCTTTCAGTTTTGTCATTTTTCCGAGCCACGACTTTGAGCTGGCTGGTGCACCCAAGAGCTGCAACCGCTCTCTCACAACTTTGTAAAACCAGAGATAAGACATTTTTGTACATTTATGGTAAAACAGAGATTACAACCTACTAGCTGGTCTTGGCCTGCTTTAGTTCCTTTGTTTTCAGAGATGTAATCTTTTCTTTTTCATCCCATCACCCATGTCTGAACTGATGGAAGATGATTGTCTGTCATACTCCAGGCTTAAGTTACTAGCCTCTCAGCTGCACAGAGGCCTTGAGAAATGCACTAATATATTCACAACAGGAGGAAACTGCCAACAGAAACAGATCCTGAACTGGTTCCCAAACAGGATGACAAAAAAAGTCCACTCGGACCACACACAATCCCTCTGCTTTGCATGTGGGTCCCATTGCACACACTCGCTTTGCCTTTGCTGTATAAACAGCAGACAACTGAAGTCTTTATGTTGGTACATAAGAATGCCTCAGTTTTAATGAAATATTGCATTTAACTCACCACCTCAGAATTTGCCCCACTAGAAATCCCTATTTCTCATGAAGATGTTCTATGCCCTTTGGAAAACACCACCCCAACCTCCTTTCAACAAAGTCCCCAAATTCCAGAGTAGGGCAAGGCACCTGCACACACATTATGTTTCCTACAGCTCTGAGGAAATCTTTGATCTTGAGTTGTTCTTATTTATATCACTGTGGCTAAAGCGAAGCAAAACCAAAACAACAAGTCCATATTGAACATATAGAATAAACCCAAATTGTTCTCTTTAAAGCAATGATTAATCAAGCTGTTTAGGAAAATATTGCTTTGATGATGCCATGTATTTAAGCCAGACAACTATCTGGAGGGAGAGGTTTTCAGCACAGGTCCTTTCTTCAGCATAAGAAATAAAAATCATGGGAAAGCAAAATCAAATATCTGTGAAAAGGGATGGTGAATCTAAGGCACAGAGGCACAAACTGTAGAAGTCTGAAGTACCTGCAAAGCGTCTTTCTGGTTTAGACTAATTGTGAAAATGCTCTGCCTTGTGCCATGCAAAGAAAAGTTTATTATGGACTGAAAATGCTTGACTGTTCTAAATTCCCAACCTAATATAAAGCCTCTATAGGGGACTTTTCCAGCACTGGATAATAGCCTAGCCCAACACCTTTAATAAAATCAAGGTGACAGACCATGAAAACATTTGCTTCAACACTATAAGCAAATCTGATACTGTTGCTGAAAGATGCCTCAAGGCATCTGTACAAGTCTTCAAGAGAAGTGGTGGTGTGCTGGTGTGTGTGGGGGCTTCAGACCAGTGCCTCATGGACAATGGCTGTAACTTTGAAATTTTAAACTGGCTTCAAACACAAAGAACTGGGCTAGAATCCTATACAAAGATTACGGGTCAAAAATTGCCATTTAAGCACAAAATTTACCATTAAAATTAGAGTATTTTTTAATGCTTGATCACATGAGAGATGTGGTTTCATAAATTAACACTGGTAGAACATAAGGAGTCCAAGAAACAAGCATGAAATTATTTCACACAGCAGTTCACAGCTCACACTTCATCAAACCCAACACTGCAAGTGTAAGATATGCAACTTCCCATCTAAGGAAAGAAAAGACTAAAAATAACTAATACAGCTCACTTTTGTTACTTTCAAATGCTGTTTACCATATAAACAAGTAGAGCAGGTTTTGTAAATCCCTGGACAGGAAGCTGGCAATAATAAACCTTTAGCTGAATTCAGAGTTCTTTTGGGACAGGGGAGTTCTGTTTAGTTAAGCCTCCATTTTTGTGTTGAAATCTCGGTCAGATTTATTTTAAACAGCCTCTTTATTTTTCTGCCTTTTTCTTTCCCACATGTATGGTCCCATCTTCAAAGCTCAGATATTTTATATGATTATACAAAAAGTTTTCAGAAAGATCTCTTCCCAATTATTTTCCTTTCATGTAATTTCAATGAATGTCCTTCATCAGATAGTATCCCAGTCTATTGGCATTACATAGTAGAGGTGAGACTGACAGGACAAAATGCACACTGAAGCATATGAAATTCAACATTAAAAAATACTTCAAAAATCTATTTTAATTTTAAGCAAATTAGCAGTCAGACTTCCACTGATTTGTAAATAGTAACTGGACACAATTTTTCCTAGTTCCCACCTTAAGGACCTGCACAAGTCTGATGGTCCTGAGAAATAATTTAAAAGAAGAGGTTTCTCAGGGAAAACAAGGGGAGGGAGGATGGTGGACTGTTGAAATTGTACTAGAATTGTAGTTTTGCTTAAACAAGCCAACTTTCTATTTTTTATTTTTTTTATTTTTTTTATTTTTTTGGTGTGTGGTGTTTTGGTTTTTTTTTTTCCAGTGAGATAAACAAAACCCATGTAGTGTTTCAGAAGGAAAGGAGCAAAACAATAATCTGGTATGCCAAGTGCTAGACGTATAACATGTACTATTTAAGGATGGGTATTAAAAATGCTAATGCAGAATGTCCTTTTTAATCTCTTTCTAAGATTTTTATTAAAGGAAGGGTAGAAAAAAAATTATTTTAAAAGATCTAAAATGCAGCTGAACTTTCTGTCTTGAGGCCACTATGAACTTAAAATTCAGCCATGTGTAGGAAAGTCCCACAAGACCTATAAACTCCTTAACTCCCTCTTAATCAGTTTTTTTGGAAGTTTTAAGAACTGCTTAAGTTTTGGGCTGCTCCTCTGTGCAGAGATAATGTGTCCCAGACAGAAGGTAAATTGCAGTAGGTAGACTTCCTCATCAGGAATGAAATTCATCATGTGACATAGCAACATTTCACATTTATTTCCAGTTTCTGGAAATCCCCTTTTCTTATTCTTTGAGCACTAAAAGCAAGATAATGAATGAGTGAGGAATCAGTTGTGTTATGGTGAGGAACTGTGAGCATAACAGACTCCCTTTCAGGTTTGGTTTGAACAGCCCTGGATCATCTTTATGTAGAAAACCACGTTGTGTGCACAGACCCTGCCTGTCACCATCAGTGCCTGGTATCCTGAGGCAGGGGAAAGTGGGACGTGACTTTTAACATTTTGGGCATTGGAGACCCTTGGAGACCTGTTGCCTTCTCTGCTTACACCTCCCTGCACTCCAAAGAGCATGACTGCAGCATTAGCTACTTTGCCACTGGGCTTTCCTGCTCATGCCATGAAAACATAGCTGTGGAAGGGGTTAAAGTGTATTTCCTGCTGCCTAAATCATGCTAAACATTTATAGCTGCTGGAGATGGGCACTCCTGTGTGGTACTCAGAGACTCAGATACTTTGGGACAGAGCTACAAGTGCGTGAAGAAGTTAGGGAGCTCCATCCTTCCCTGTTATTTACTAGGGGTGTGCCTAGGTGTTTCTCCCACTTTCAAAGCAGAAAGTATAATATGGCCCTTAATATCTAAGATGCTGTAGGTTTTGTTCTGTGTTTTTAATTTAAAACATCATTCAAATGTTCTGCTCAAAGACTGTGTGTTAGAAGTGGATGTGGCTTTTTTTACCTTTGGAGCTCTGGTTACTTCTGCTCTCGCTCAATTTTCTGAAAAGGAGAAGATGAAAAGAGAAGTTTCATTTTAATATGAGGGAAACCCAGTTCAAGCATTTGAGCAGCTATGCCTCTTCCCTTAGCTTTTTAGAGGAGGTGTTTTATTTTTCCCTTCCACTGCTTTGTGGGGTCAGCAGGCACAAAGCACCTTGATCTGAACGCTGTGAGAAGTGGGGGCAAGGAGTCATTGTGATTGTCGCTATTTTGATTCCTTTTAAAAATTTTATTATGGATTGAAATGAGACAAGGAAGTTCCTGGGTCTGGTTTTAGGTCTTCATTCACTTGTTTATTATTTTGCTTAGCTTTGAAAACACAATATTAAAGCTGAAGTATGGCGGGGTACTATCTATGTCTTTATCTATTTATTTTAAACTACCATTAACTCCTGCCCAGCACTGGGATTTTTAACGGCAAACAGTTCTGGCCAGCATCTAATGCAGATTATGGGAAAAGAATAAAATAAAAATAACAACATTTTAATGTTTAGAAACACGTCAAGTCAAGCACACTCTTTCAAGTATTTTTTCCATTGAAGCTGCTGTGTAGATTTTAACATGTGACAAGCTCATTGCTGGGAGCAGCTGAAAAGCGCTGAAATGTAAGTGCCTGCGTGTGCTCACGGCAACAGTTCCTTGCACGTCAGGTCAGACCTCGTCTTTTAAAACCCTGCAAATACATATTTATTCACATATTGTTTCTGTTAAAAGTCCAAATGAGGCTTCAAGGTCTATAAGAAGAATATGTGCTGGGAATCCTATTTAAATGACTGTTTATAGGTACAGGCTGGAGAGGGAGTTTGGAAAAATCTGTATGTGTGTCAGTAACGGCATTATTTTGCAGTGTACTTCACAAAGAAAAAGGAACAGAAGGGAATGGAAATATTCTTTCAGTTGCAGACATCAACAGCAAAAATATTGCTCATAAACAATTATGTTGCCATAGCGAAAGGTCTAACGCAAAGTATTTTAAATGGGAGATATATTGCATGATTTACTCTCTTTTTTGTCAAAAATATACCATGTTATATGTACTGAAGTACATCTCATTTATTCATCAAAGGGATTTACTCCACAGTTATACTGATATAAATGATCTGAGGAATAGCTTTTTAAACTAATGAAAATCAGGTGTAACTTTAAGTTAAATACTTTTCCCCTGGAGTTATTTGCATTTATATTGCTGTAAGGAAAAAAAAAAGGCATGGTTAAAAAACATGCAATTAAGTAAGGTTCTTCATGCAATAATATTTTTTTTAAAAATAATTTTCTTCTGTTAGTGTTGGTTTCTGACTTGCTTGGAGTTGGAGGGAGATTCTCCTGCATTTCCACCCACAGATGGGAGCTGGGAGCTGCCGAGAGAGGCACTGCGAGTGGGGGAAAACTGAACCATGTCAGAAGCTTTTTTTTAAGATTGCACGTAAAAAGCAGTCCTTGATTCCTGTTACCAAGTACTAAAATGACATCGAAATTCATGAAGCTTTTCAAATGTCTCACATGTTTTAGTCCAGGAACCAGGGCAGTGTTTACAGCTTGAGCTTTTGCCACTCTGTGTCCCTACAAATTTCTCCCAGCAATTGCAAACAAGGGAACGAAATTCTTTGCTTCATGTCTAAATAGATTTAAAGTCGTTTTTGCTGCTTTTAAATGAGACTTCTAGAGACTCAATGCAGGCTTTTTCTCATACAAATATTTCTACAGACAATCTACACTAAAAAGTGAAATGTTAGCATCTTGAAGCAATCTCCTTTTTGCTCACTCAGTGTCAACATTTACAAAGGAAAAATTGCAATAATGTTGAAGATTACCCTTTATTCTCTAGCATCTGCATATAGGATAAGAAACAACACCTGGCACTTAGCCAGTAGATGAAAGCCATAACACTGAGGCAGGGCAACCAAATGAATCTGCAAAATCATTTTACTAAGTATTTTCTGCCTTAGTTCTTTTTACTATAACAAGATCTTACCATGCAAAAAATGAAACAAAGAAATGACATAAGGAGTTTCCGTGAAAGATGGATTTATAGCTAATAAAGCCAATACAATTGCTATTTTTTTTCAGAGTTAGATTTGAAAATACGTTCTTTTCAGTAAAATCTCTGGGAACATCACAATGCCAGGGAAATTGCAGGTAAACGAGTCACTCGACCTCATTCCCTCCTCTCACCATGTGGTGGCAGCCTAAGGCATGCGTTCACCAGGCATTTTCAACTTTGTGACCGCAGCCAGAAATACATATCCAAATGTCGCTCCGCTGGTGCTTTCCCACTGAAGGCAGCAAATGACCCGTTTGTTGAAATGCTGAGCCATATGTCCCATCTCCATTAGTACAGATTATTCTCTTTTAAAGAAAGGTGAGACAAAATTGAGAGATGAGATCAACATAGGCATAGCATCCAAAATCTGAAGAGAATCTACTGAAATAATCCTGGAAGACCACTGACACAGCACCTTTGCTTTCCACTGTGGTTTGTTTGTACATTGACTGAAATCTTTGGACATGCTCATGAGCTGTTCCCTCTCTCCTTCCCCACCACACCCTGCTTTTTTCCATTTTTCCGTTTGCATGCGGTTTGGTTTTTATTCCCCCCACCCCCCCGCCCCCTGCCCTGCCACCAAAATATTCCAGTTCAGTCCCAAACTACAAGCAAGTCTTCAGCCTTTGAAGTGGAGCAGACCTACTTTGTGTTCTGAGTTCTGTCCCTGTGCAGTTGCAAAGCAGACTGCATGATACTTTTGAGACTGCTCCCTTTATGTTTGTCTTAGGTTCCCTATGGAAACAGTTCATGGAATTCAAAAACAACAACAAAAGACAACCTCTCTTCAATTTTTCAACATCATGAAAAAATGTGTGCCATCTTGCTTTAGATCTCAAATGTGTAGTGAGAGAGTAAATATTTTTAATTGAATCTGCTCATGACATGCTCATTTTGGGACATCTGTGCATGTCACTCCTGCAATATCTTTGCCTCTGGCTATTCAGTTTTCCCTTTTTCCTTTTTCAGTCTCATCAGGCAAGCTCACTGCCCCTGTTCATTTTTCCATCTGTGCAGCTTTTCTGTAAAGTTAATGCTCTTCTCCTATAAAACTTCCCCTTTCATAGCCTACTAGAACCTATGTTAAATGTTCCTTAACTAAATGACATACATATTTGATTATTTGAACACCATTTCTGTGTTCTCCTAACAAATTCTATTGTAATTCCTTGAGTTCTCACCAGTGCTCACCTGAGCAGATTGAAATAGGTGACTACCCCTGTCAATGTACTATCAGTTGATGGCCTGCTTAACTTGACCTCCTGCTTTATATTCATTAACAATAAAGTTAATCCTAATTTACACAGATGTACGCTGAACATTTCTTCTTGCCTTAATTCATTACAAGCTGATTTAAACCATCTTCTGATATTTTTTTGCTCAGGGTGCATCGCTCAGTTTCCATTCCACGTGACAATAATCATATCCAAACGGGAAAAGAATTAAATAAATGTGATGTGCTGTGACACGCTATATCAGATGCTTTTCTAAAGTAAAGGAAGCCACCCACGGTTTCAGAACCCCTGCTAGGCACATCACCCCTTTCTTCCTTTGAAGCCAAGAAGCCAGACATGGATCCGTGGTGCAACTATCATGACTCCCAGCCCATCCTTGGTGCCAGGGTGGGCATTGCATGCCTTGTCCCGCACCTTAATTTGTGGGTAGCTAACACAACCCAGTGATGATTGTGTGCATGTCCAGTACCACAATGTGCCTAAATTGCAGGGTATTGGTGTTGGTATCTGCACAGCGTTAGTATTGCTTTTGGCTCAGCATGTGCCCACACTGCTCCCTTGGTGCTCCAGACCCTACAGCAGACCATAGGTTTGTTAGCCTCAGTGAATGGAAGGGTCATGGAGGGGGCCATCCCTGGGGTCGTCAAAGTGGGAGAACCAGCTCTTCCTGGCAGGAAGGGGCTGAGGAGGGGAAAGAGCTCCAGTTCCCACCTTGGTGACTCTGAAGTACCCACTGAAGGGAGCTCCGTGCTGTACCATAACTTGTATGCATGTGGCTCACCCTGCTCTGTACTTCCAGTAATTCAGTCAGGACAGTCACGTCGTAACCATGTGGAGTCAGTTACCAAGTCACAGTGAATTACTGAGGAAAGGATTTCATAATTAAAAGGGACAATAAAACAAAGAGCTTTCCACAACAGTGGAGTCCAGAATTACAATTATGACATATGGACTTGGTTTAAGTCTGGGCAGCACCTCTTCAGAAGACAACCTGGTCCAGTTCTCCTCCCAGTAGCCTGCAGAAAGAAAGGGGTGACAAAGAAACAAATTGGAAAGCGAAGGTGGGAGGAAGATGTCACCTCTACCCTTGATGGTTAGAGAGAGCAAGACGTGCTGTGGAGTGATCAGATGGAAAGTAGGGACCAAGACTTGATATCAGGATTCAGAGAGGAAGAGAGGTGCATTTAGGAGAAAACACATCTGCGAGAAAGCACAAAGAAAAGCAATGCTAGCAGTGAACATTATGATCCAGCAAATCTACTGCTGGCCCCCGTGCCCAGACCTACAGAACCCTGTGGAAGAGTTGTGTTTCAGGTACCGTCCGTCTTCTTGTACCACATCTATTGCTGTGCTATCCAAAAGCCTTTGTGCCAGCTGGCTTTGAGGCACCAAACTGAATGACTTTCCTGACAGGGTGAACAGCAACAGCAAAAACACATGAGCAGAGTTGGACTCAAGCTATCCTGCAACGATCTGCTTTATCCCTCAGTGCAGGTTGATGCCTTACCAAAATTTCCATGAGGGGACCATGCCAGGTCCTCACCCGTTCCTCCTTGATCTGTCCTATCGGGGCACATATGATTGCAGGCGAAGTGAAACCTGTTTGTACTGAGTCATAACCTGTTTGTACTGAGTCATATCTTCTTTTTAAAAAGAAAATCAAAAACCAAATCAAAACAAAAGAAACCACAAATACCAACCCAAAAAGTAGATTAGATGATGTTAGCTGCTTGCTTTACATGTTACATTCTTTGCTGACAGCTTATATATCCCTGTGTGTCATAGATATGGTCATCTGCTGTTCAGGACAGAATAGCTGGGACAGTTGTTCACCTCCGTTGGAGCTTCCATATGGAGTAGAGAACAGAGTATTATACAGATCAGGAGACTTACGTTTTATCCACACCTTTCTTAATGATGAGGAAGTCAAGGTCTCTCAGTTACGTCTTCTAAAATACTTGGAAAAGTTATTTTTATAGGGGAATCTGAACTTCTTCAAACAAAAACCATTAATGGATAATTATTATTGTGATGCCCCTAGGCAGTCATGGGGTCCAGATACCTACACTTTATACTATAATAAAAATGCTGATTTTATGTGGTAACATCTGTTTTCTCCTTTGTTTCCTAGATTAAATGAAAACACTCATCTGAAATCCAAATCTGGAATTAATCCTCACTTTTGAGATGAAAAGGAGGTGAGTTGTCTCCTTATCTGATTATTAATCAACTGGGCAAAAGACCTGATTTGGCTCATTTCTTGATTTGCCTTGGAGCAATTCCTTGCAGGCGATAGTCCTTCCCACACTGTGAGAGACTGTCCTACTGAGTGGAAGACCTTATCTGTCTACAAAGACAATCATGGAAAGAGATGACCTCCGTAAAGTGCCAGCAATAAGTACTAAAATGCTAACTGTGCCCCTAGCAGACAAAGAAATAGGAAGAAAAGTGAGCTCAGCACTGCATTATTTTAACTGGAGAAAGATCCCAAATTTCAGAAGTTGGATTGTCACACTGGAGACTTGCATTTTCAGATCTTCTATGTTGGGAGGAATATTGTACTCTAGTTCAGCATTTGTTCCTTAGTCAAGTATCACTAACATCGTGTGAGTGAATAATTAACCTAATTACTTATTACCTTCTGCATTTTGTAACAATATTGCTTTGTTGATAGTCTCTCACAGTTCTTAACCATTCCCATGTAAAAGTGAAACAATTTTTCCTATATAATGAAACCTATTTACATCTTTCAGGGAACAATCAAAACATGCTTACATTTTGTAGACAGGGTTTTCCCCATGCAAACATATCAATGAATTATCCAGGTGGCTTACCTAAGACAAAAACATTAACAATAAAAAGATAAATAGAGTTGATTTCTGAACTGAATGCCAAGAATCTTACATGATGAAATCTCTCTCAAAATTCAGTTTAACTCAGTGTTGACTATTGCTCCTAATACTAGTGGGGGAAGTTCTACAAAATTTAAAGCCTGAGGCATTTGAAAAAAATATTGGTTTCTAGACAACTAATCAAATAGAGCAAGATCTCCTCCTGCAGAACTTCCCAAGATATCCTAGTGATGTCGATGCCTTTCATCCACTGAAGTGGACCAAGTTCATCTAATGTATATCTGCACCCACTGCACTTTCTTTAAGAGCGTCACAGGTAAATGTAGCCAAAGTGAAACACTATTAAAGGTTCACTTTGAAACCTTCAGATAGGACTGCCTGGCATGCACAAAATAAAGCTTTGCTTCACATCTCAGTGAACATTGTCAAATACCGGCTGAGGTTCAGATTTATAATAAAACCAGAAACCAGGGAAATATTACACATCTTTAATGATAAGTCCTATTGTTGCTAGCTATTACAGAATCACAGAATATGCTGAGTTGGAAGGGACCCACAAAGATCATCAAGTCCAACTCCTGGCCCTGCACAGGACCATCCACAAGAGTCACCATGTGCCTGAGAGTATCATCCAAACACTTCTTGAAGTCTGTCACACTTGTGCTCTGACCTGGAGCTTCCTAGGGAGCCTGTTCCAGTATCTAACTACCCTCTGGGTGAAGAACCTTTTTCTAATGCCCAACCTAAACCTCCCCTGACACACCTTCAGGACATTCCCTTGAGTCCTGTCTCTGGTCACCACAGAGAAGAGATCAGTGCCTGCCCCTCCTCTTCCCCTCACAAGGAAGTTATAGACTGCAATGAGGTCTCTCCTCAGTCTCCTCTTCTCCAGGCTGAGCAGACCGGGTTACCTCAGCTGCTCCTCATACAGCTTCCCCTCAAGACCCTTCTCCATCTTCATCTCCTTTGGACACTCTCTAAGAGCTTAATATCTTTCTTATATTGTGGTGCCCAAAACTGCACAAACATTCAAGGTGAGGCCTCACAGTGCGGAGCAGAGTGGGACAATCACCTCCCTCAGCCAGCTGGTGATGCTTTGCCTGATGCTCCCAGGACACGCTTGGCCCTCCTGGCTGCCAGGGCACTGCTGACTCATATTCAACTTCCCATCAACCAGGACCTCCAGTCCCTTTCCATAACACTGCTTTCCAGACTCTCATTCCCCAGACTGTATGTACATCCAGGGTTGCTCCATCCCATGAGCAGAATCCAGCACTTACCCTTGTTGAACTGCATATGGTTGGTGATTGCCCAGTCCTCTATTTTGTTGAGGTCTCTCTGCAGGGCCTCCCTGCATTTGTGGGAGTCAATAGGTCCTTCCAGATTTGCTGAAATGAATGATACTATGCTTTCCTAACCCATTAGGACAATATTTAGAGTGTTAGTTGTATTAAAAGATATGCCATCTATTTCTCCACCCAACTGATGTAAGAATTCACATTGATTCTTTTAACACAAAGTTGCTGTTATCACACCTTAACAATTGAAAGTGATTACCTGTTTTTCCAGATGCCCTGTGAAGCAATGCAGTACCTTTAAATTCAGTTTTTAATAGCTGGTAATTCTAACATCTAAGTGAGAAAAAATGTATAGCAACATACATTTTTCTCCTTGATCTCATGGACGAGTGTTGTCTGAAGACTCTGAAACATTCAACAGTGCATCCTCTCCTGGATCAAAGAAAACTCACATCTGCCTCTCAGCTTGGCACAGTCATTTAAAACATCCTCTCCCCCCCGGCTCCAGAAAACAACTCTGAGACAAAACCCATACACAAAAGCCACTAGAGTTTGTACAAATTAATTTTTGTTGGCATTTAAAACAAATTCCATGGAACTGACCACAAATATTTGAAATCTCTCTCCTGGGTAATGGTAGCACAATGGGAGTGGAAAAGGAACAGCGCACACCTGGATATACAAACTTCCCAAATCAAAGGGTTAAAAACAAGGGATCATTTGTTCTTAAGGAATCCAAAAAACACATTCACCAAACAGCTGCCTGTGACTTGAAACAAAAGCTTGCAAATGGCAGGTTTTAATGTAAAAATATGAAATGAGAGGGAGGACAAAACATCTCTGATCCTCACATACCTTAAAGCTTTAAATCTCTATTTTTTTCTCTGCACCAGTAAGAGCACAAGCATTAAGTTTGTCTCCTTTTGCCTGACAAGTTTGCCTACTTCTTTCAAACAACTGCAGCTGACAGACACTGACAGAGCTGAGCTACGGCAGCTTGCACCCGCTGCAGATAGAAGGATGTTAGTGCCTGGTTTGTGACCACTGTAGTTAAACACCTTAAAGCCTATAAGTAAACTTGTCTGTAAATCAAAAAGGCAGAGAGTTTTCTCATTTCATCAAGTGTAGTTTTAACTGTCTGCTGTCACCACAGCTGTCAGCAGGATGCTTAACTGCTCTAATTGTCTAAGGGCTCATTCCCTCACCCTAACTAATTGTTTAGATCTGCTAATCTGCATCCATCATCTGTGAAGGAGCTAAGGCTGTTCTCATCTTCCAGTTTTTAGGAATCAGCTATAGTGATTCCTTAACAGGAACTACTACCCTGCTGCTAGCAATTGGGTCATGATGTCCTGTGAGCTAGTGAGGATGAGGAGGATAAAATCTGTTGGAGCAGACATCCGAAGTGTGACTTATCAAGAAATAACAAGCACAGTAAACTGCTACAACCTGTAATGTTGAACTCAGCAAGGAATGGATAGGGGGACTATGTCAAAACTTTAAATTACCAGCTCTTACATAGATCTCACTGTATTTGTAATGGTGTGTGCTTTGTTAGTGTTAGGTATGAAAAATTAATGATGTGAGCATGCATTGCTTCTGTATATCAAAACTTTTTTTTTAAATGATTCATTGCATTGCAAAGGACTTTCATCTCAACTTATTTATACAACTCTCCTACAGTGCATGGCACTTCATTCAGTCAAATATTTATCAAAATCCATTTATTTAAAGACCGATACTGTTTACATGTGTAATGTCATCATTTTATGTGGAGTTTTTTCCCCTTTTTTTTTTTTTACTACCCTTGGAATTAAGGCTTGGGAATCTTTAGGCTTTTCTGGTTATTCTATAGGAATTTCCCTTGAGTTTTCCAAGTATTTGTTGTAAATAATATTGAACTGAAATTATCTGAACTCTAAACAGAATTCTGGCTTAAGTGAGGCCCATCCACCGGCCAGCAAATCCCAGGTTGCTTCTGTTAGCAGTCACAAGTTACTTGCTGCTGGTCCTGCATTATTCTACCAGTTCAGACAAAAGGGTTGGTTGGGTCACAGAAAATTATTTTTGTGACCATTAGTGTCAAGGTTTACTTACATCTTCCTTCAGATATTTCAATCTGCCTAAACTTTAATTCTGATTCATCACTTATACCTATTACAAAGCTGGGATCCCTACATGAAATTCATTGCAAATATTTGCTCTGGCTAATTGTCAAGTAACCTCTTTTCCCTTATTTCACCTGTTCTCTTTTGGACACTGTTTTCTGCTCTTGCTTGTTCTCGTTGCCTTCTTTCCTCTGGGTCAGATGCCACAGCTTCCTTGAGTGCCTGACTGAGGATGATAAGCCAACCTGAAGAAGCCACATGAAGTCCCCTAGAGGGATGGAAAGGCTCTTGCCAGGCTGAGGAAACACATGAATGTTATTTAAGGTCTTTGGCCTTTGACATTCTCTAGTTTCTCCAATTATGCATGTGCAAGCATTAAGGCAAAACCACAAGATACTTGTCATATCTGACACTCTTCTTTTACAGTGTCCTTTCCAGCAATTGGAAAGTCCTGCTCCAAGGAGCTTGCAATTTAGTTTATGTAGATATGTTGAGCATGTGAAGGAACCCTGACAATTCATAAAACCCAGTACTGATGGGTTTCTCTGAAAGATTAAAGACTAAATAAAAAGAAATGTGGAGAGCAGGGAGAAAGAAGCTAGAACATTCCTGGTTTAGGAATGGGGAATGTAAATGCTTAAACCTCATACTTATAAACATTAAAAATTAGGGGAATTCTCTAAAGTTAGTATTTAAAAGATTCCTCTATTGACAACCAAAACAGGTAAGGTTTGCTACATTTGCTTAAGTGAAAAAGACAACATAGGTTAAATGGGCTCCTAATCTCAGCACTTCAACTAAGTTCCTGAACTGTGATGGGATGACTTTTGCCCTAAGAGATTAACTGAATTGGTCTCACACAGGAAATCTGTGGCAGAGCCAGGAAGCAACTTTACTGCAGAGCCTTACTTCTAAGACAGGACTCCATAAAATCAGTAGTCATCATAGCCAGGAGATGACCTGTTCTCTCCTGCGTTCACTGTTCCTCTGTAGACTTTTATTTTCAGGGGAAGTGATTAGAGAAAACTCTATGAGACCTCATTCCTCATTTTATAAATGTTCAAATCTTAATAAGGGTACAATTATGAGAAAGAAGGTTTTAAATGAACCAAGTCTGTGCCAAATAGATGAAGGAATCTTTGAAGTGATCCCACCTTTGATTTATGTACTGGCTAAACCTTGAGTTTCAATCTAGATTTCCTCAGCAAATCTCTTAAATCAAAAGTTTCATTGCACTGCCTTTCAGGAATTAATCTGACTGTGAGACTAAGGGGAAAAATATTGTACCACAGAACAGTAAACCGCTGTAACTCTGAAGTTAAACTGAAACTAAAGAAAAACATGCTTTGCATTATTAGTATGATAGGGCTTTAGCCAGCCCGCAACTTCCTCCTGACTCTTGACCTGCACCCTTGTTCTCAGGGAGGTTTCTGATTTTGGCCAAATGTTCACTGAAATATGCCCTCTCTTCATGGCTGGAATCACAGGCTCCAATCAGCCCAATGTAAAGACAGAGCAGTATTTTAAATTAAACTTATCCAAATATTATTGGTATATTATGTTTCATAATTACTTTGGATCTTTTTTCTTCTTAACATAGAAATGTATTTTGGCTCTACGGCCACACAGTCCCAACACCTCAGACATAATGGTTCTCATAGAGCCAGGAGGTGGTTGTTGGTCTCTTTTCTTTATTAACCCAGTTTAGCAGAGCATTTAAACAAGTGTTAAAACTCATCTCTCTTCAGGAAAATGCACCGGGTAAGCTGACCTCAGGGCAGTGAGCCTGGTGCTGAGGGCTAATGAGCTCTTTTTGAGCTACTATAATTGCATAGTTTCTGGAAAGCAAGAGAGTTGAGTTTGAGCTTTGCAAAGGCAGGACCTGAGCCCCAGTCTTTCCCTCCTGGGAGAGTGCCCTTACCATGAAGGCATGTGAAGCATGATCAGTGCTATTTGGAGTATGGGTCAGAAAGACCATTATAGGAGTAACCTACATTCCTAAATCTAGGCAAAACTTTTAAACCTTTAATCTTAGGCATGTTCATCCAGGATATAGAGAAGATTTCAGAAACAGCCTATCTGGGGCCCCTCAGCATGTCATGGGTGTCTCCAGCTCTTCACATTTATGAAACCCTTTTTTCCTGTCTTTCATCTCTGAAGTCTTGGCCCAGAGATGAGCTTTGCAGTCCCTCAATGGGTCTGATGCTCTGGTACCTAAGGTCCCCAGGAGCAAAGTGATGCTAATAACATTTGCAAACTAGTCACTTACCAAGATGAAGGCTACCATTTAGAAATTGAAGACCTGTATAATTCACAAAGCAAATAAAGACATTTTAAGTTGAATTTGAAAATATTTCCGACTATATAACAAGTCAATAAGTCTTGCAATTGCCTCTAACAGTTTCCTGTGCCAGTCTTGACATCTGTAGTAAATGGCAAGAAATTTTAGGGTGAATAGACCATCACTTACCATTAATTCTAACCAACAGAAGGTTTAAAAAACTCATTGAAAAATAAAAAAGTCTGTATTTAAGAATGAGAAAAACAACTTGCCTCCATCAGATGCAAGATCAGCTGAGGGAAGACACAGGTTTATTTCTGAGACAATCAAAGGGATGGTATGTTCAGTGAACCAGATGTCCTGTGCTTGGGTTGTTGGAGGAAAGAGGTACCAGCATAGGAAAGGTGGGTGAGTGCAAAGAGAAACAGTTTCTGTAGGAAATCCCAACCAGAGTCAACTTGACAAATGTATGTGTGTTAGGTATATATGGAGCAGCCGAAGCAGTAAAAGGTTGGCTTTTTTTCAGAAACTGAGTTGAAAATCTCCAGGCAGTGTTGTGCTGCTGATTTGGCATGAGTACTGGCTGGTTTCCCTGAGAGAGGGTAGTTTGAATGGGCATGTGAAGAAATAGCAGAGAAGGAAAGGAATCAGCAGGGGCAGGGGACCTTCACAAAACATGACTGAATATTGCAGCTGTGCAGCCTTTGATCAGTAGTCAAACTGCAGAAACATTTTGTGCCATCGACTTGTGGGAATAAATGTTGAAGATGTCAAAAGAGCACAGTAACCTCCCTGGAGCATGCTATATCACCAGACAGAGGAATCCAACTTCTCTGTTTTATTAAATTCTACTTTCCTGTGAGCAGAGTGTCTCTTAAGGATTCCTTGATGCTGTTTCTCTTAGAATTGTATAAATGCAGTGAGATTTCTTTTCAAGTCTTCTCATATACCACCTGCTGCCTTCCAAACTGGTCAGTGTCCTCAGATGTTATTATTGTGGGAGAAACTATATAAGAAAAATGAAACACATAAGAAAAATGAAAAATTTGGGAGACAGGATAGCTGGAGCAGTTTTGAGATACAAAGCTCTTCAGGTTGGTGGTAGTTTTATATTCAGGACTCCTTTGTGCAGGGCCTTCAGTTAACTTTGCATGTTGTTTACATGCTTTTGATGTTATGTGTATTGCTGAGATGAGTGAGGAGTGTTATACAGTGTATTCATTCTTAACTTATTAGTGCCTGGATATAAGTTTCCATGACAAATTAGAACGTTTGAATGACACGAAACTAGTTTTTTTTTTTTTAGATGTATTTGTACATATTTCCTTATGTTTTAATAGCAGCAAGTGTATTGATTACAGGGCCATTTTAGTGGCTTTCTTTTCCTATGTGCAAATCTAGCATTATTAATTGTAATGTATTTAAAAGGTACAGGGGAGTAGGGGAGAACCTCAGCTGTATTAGCCAGCAGTGTTTATGGGAGCTGTAGGCTCCAGTTGCCTTTGTAGCTCTGTTGTCTCTGGTGCTACTATGTGAGGAGTCAGGAAAAACTGTCTCACTTTTGAAAAATATCTCTGAAAGTGTTCAAAGCCAGGTTGGATGGAGCTCTGAACAACCTGATCCAGTGAAAGGTGCCCCTGCCCACAGCAGGGGGGTTGGAACTATTTGATCTTTAAGGTCCCTTCTAACCCTGACCATGCTATGATTCCAGGGGAGTGAAAGCCCTAACCCAGAAGTCCTGTTACTTCATCTGCAACTCTGCCTGCAGATACTGGCACATATCTGCAGGTAGAGCTCATAAACAAACAATCACCTGAAGTTAATTTTATTATCAATAAAAATAAGTCAGATCTATATCAGGCTACTTTCTTACTTTGGCCTACTTTGGCTTATTTCTGAGCAGCAAAAAAATCTACTAGTGGAAAGCCAAGAGGTCCTGATTTGATGAAGTATGCTCTGAACTCGCTGAAATCCATCCTGATTCTTCAGCACATGGATACTGGATGCAGAGAAGACTCTGTGATGGGCTGAGACACTGTCTTCAGGAGTCTCAGTGCTTTTAACCAGGATGATCAACTTCATCACAAATCTGGGTGCTAGCGTGTTTCTCCTACATGATAGGTATCCAGGTTTGCCTGTGTCTGTCATAGCAGTTTATTTCTTATTACACTACTAGCATAGCTCAGTGTAAATAAGCAAAGCCTTAGTTTCCTGGGAAAAATGATGCTTACATAGCACTTACAGTTCTCAAAGAACTTCTGTTCGATCTCCACACTAATGTGGTTTCACAAGGAGACTGAGATTATTTTATTGCCCCAGGATGCCAGGAAATTTTCATTTGACTTCCTCAGATCTCTAGGATAAAAGTGGAACAGTAAAAAAAAAGAATTCCCTTTGCTGTCTTAGATTTCTGTTCTTCAGGAAAATATGTTATGTTTTCTAAGATCTGATATTCTATAGTTTATTTTTAACTTAGTGACAGTATTGTTTTACTTTTTTTTTCCACAGAGGAATATCTTGCCCTTTGCTGCTTCCTGCTCCTGGCCTTTTTTATAGGCTTCTTTTTCTTTTTTGGAGTGTAGATAATGCTTTTCACACTTCATTGATTTTATTCAGTGTATGTTTCCTGTCTTTTTAGAAGACAAAAGAGTCAATAACCCATAAAGTGCATAAAATATAACTATCATTAATAAACTGCCAAAAGAGCAATATGAGACCATTTGTTCTCCAGTGTTATGTGAACGGTTTGGTGTTGGTGAAAAAGTTACACCTTAATAAGCTGTTAGCCAACAGGGGGTGTTTCTGAACAAAAAAACCCCAAAGCAAATCTACACCCCACATTTTAGCCCAATATGAATGTCAAGGGCAAATCTTTCCAAAAGCTTTACTCTCCTATTCAAACCAGGTTCAAATGGTATGGAAAGAATCAGGACCGGTTTGCCTCAGCATCACAGAAGCATTTATGACACTTGCTGCAGGAGTACCAGGCAGCAGGGAAATAATTTCTGCTGCCTCTTACTGCTCTTCCAGTCCCAGAGGACTTTCCTTTCCACTCTGATAGTAGTTTCTGCAAGAAGCAAGGACAGCTTGTTAGAAAGCAGCAAAAGCACCTCCAGGCAGAAGGGTGCGGGATAGGTCACTGCTCACTGCCTCAAGCCACTTGGAGGTGACATTGTGTTGCTAAGGTCTGTAGGTTCACAAGAAACACCATGAAAGCAGGACTTGTGTGAAAAGAAGTAATACTGGAGGTTAAAAAAACCTACCAAAACCGAAACAAAAGACACTTAGAAGTTGAGTGATATAATTTTTGGAATCCTTACTGGNTTTTTTTTTTACTACCCTTGGAATTAAGGCTTGGGAATCTTTAGGCTTTTCTGGTTATTCTATAGGAATTTCCCTTGAGTTTTCCAAGTATTTGTTGTAAATAATATTGAACTGAAATTATCTGAACTCTAAACAGAATTCTGGCTTAAGTGAGGCCCATCCACCGGCCAGCAAATCCCAGGTTGCTTCTGTTAGCAGTCACAAGTTACTTGCTGCTGGTCCTGCATTATTCTACCAGTTCAGACAAAAGGGTTGGTTGGGTCACAGAAAATTATTTTTGTGACCATTAGTGTCAAGGTTTACTTACATCTTCCTTCAGATATTTCAATCTGCCTAAACTTTAATTCTGATTCATCACTTATACCTATTACAAAGCTGGGATCCCTACATGAAATTCATTGCAAATATTTGCTCTGGCTAATTGTCAAGTAACCTCTTTTCCCTTATTTCACCTGTTCTCTTTTGGACACTGTTTTCTGCTCTTGCTTGTTCTCGTTGCCTTCTTTCCTCTGGGTCAGATGCCACAGCTTCCTTGAGTGCCTGACTGAGGATGATAAGCCAACCTGAAGAAGCCACATGAAGTCCCCTAGAGGGATGGAAAGGCTCTTGCCAGGCTGAGGAAACACATGAATGTTATTTAAGGTCTTTGGCCTTTGACATTCTCTAGTTTCTCCAATTATGCATGTGCAAGCATTAAGGCAAAACCACAAGATACTTGTCATATCTGACACTCTTCTTTTACAGTGTCCTTTCCAGCAATTGGAAAGTCCTGCTCCAAGGAGCTTGCAATTTAGTTTATGTAGATATGTTGAGCATGTGAAGGAACCCTGACAATTCATAAAACCCAGTACTGATGGGTTTCTCTGAAAGATTAAAGACTAAATAAAAAGAAATGTGGAGAGCAGGGAGAAAGAAGCTAGAACATTCCTGGTTTAGGAATGGGGAATGTAAATGCTTAAACCTCATACTTATAAACATTAAAAATTAGGGGAATTCTCTAAAGTTAGTATTTAAAAGATTCCTCTATTGACAACCAAAACAGGTAAGGTTTGCTACATTTGCTTAAGTGAAAAAGACAACATAGGTTAAATGGGCTCCTAATCTCAGCACTTCAACTAAGTTCCTGAACTGTGATGGGATGACTTTTGCCCTAAGAGATTAACTGAATTGGTCTCACACAGGAAATCTGTGGCAGAGCCAGGAAGCAACTTTACTGCAGAGCCTTACTTCTAAGACAGGACTCCATAAAATCAGTAGTCATCATAGCCAGGAGATGACCTGTTCTCTCCTGCGTTCACTGTTCCTCTGTAGACTTTTATTTTCAGGGGAAGTGATTAGAGAAAACTCTATGAGACCTCATTCCTCATTTTATAAATGTTCAAATCTTAATAAGGGTACAATTATGAGAAAGAAGGTTTTAAATGAACCAAGTCTGTGCCAAATAGATGAAGGAATCTTTGAAGTGATCCCACCTTTGATTTATGTACTGGCTAAACCTTGAGTTTCAATCTAGATTTCCTCAGCAAATCTCTTAAATCAAAAGTTTCATTGCACTGCCTTTCAGGAATTAATCTGACTGTGAGACTAAGGGGAAAAATATTGTACCACAGAACAGTAAACCGCTGTAACTCTGAAGTTAAACTGAAACTAAAGAAAAACATGCTTTGCATTATTAGTATGATAGGGCTTTAGCCAGCCCGCAACTTCCTCCTGACTCTTGACCTGCACCCTTGTTCTCAGGGAGGTTTCTGATTTTGGCCAAATGTTCACTGAAATATGCCCTCTCTTCATGGCTGGAATCACAGGCTCCAATCAGCCCAATGTAAAGACAGAGCAGTATTTTAAATTAAACTTATCCAAATATTATTGGTATATTATGTTTCATAATTACTTTGGATCTTTTTTCTTCTTAACATAGAAATGTATTTTGGCTCTACGGCCACACAGTCCCAACACCTCAGACATAATGGTTCTCATAGAGCCAGGAGGTGGTTGTTGGTCTCTTTTCTTTATTAACCCAGTTTAGCAGAGCATTTAAACAAGTGTTAAAACTCATCTCTCTTCAGGAAAATGCACCGGGTAAGCTGACCTCAGGGCAGTGAGCCTGGTGCTGAGGGCTAATGAGCTCTTTTTGAGCTACTATAATTGCATAGTTTCTGGAAAGCAAGAGAGTTGAGTTTGAGCTTTGCAAAGGCAGGACCTGAGCCCCAGTCTTTCCCTCCTGGGAGAGTGCCCTTACCATGAAGGCATGTGAAGCATGATCAGTGCTATTTGGAGTATGGGTCAGAAAGACCATTATAGGAGTAACCTACATTCCTAAATCTAGGCAAAACTTTTAAACCTTTAATCTTAGGCATGTTCATCCAGGATATAGAGAAGATTTCAGAAACAGCCTATCTGGGGCCCCTCAGCATGTCATGGGTGTCTCCAGCTCTTCACATTTATGAAACCCTTTTTTCCTGTCTTTCATCTCTGAAGTCTTGGCCCAGAGATGAGCTTTGCAGTCCCTCAATGGGTCTGATGCTCTGGTACCTAAGGTCCCCAGGAGCAAAGTGATGCTAATAACATTTGCAAACTAGTCACTTACCAAGATGAAGGCTACCATTTAGAAATTGAAGACCTGTATAATTCACAAAGCAAATAAAGACATTTTAAGTTGAATTTGAAAATATTTCCGACTATATAACAAGTCAATAAGTCTTGCAATTGCCTCTAACAGTTTCCTGTGCCAGTCTTGACATCTGTAGTAAATGGCAAGAAATTTTAGGGTGAATAGACCATCACTTACCATTAATTCTAACCAACAGAAGGTTTAAAAAACTCATTGAAAAATAAAAAAGTCTGTATTTAAGAATGAGAAAAACAACTTGCCTCCATCAGATGCAAGATCAGCTGAGGGAAGACACAGGTTTATTTCTGAGACAATCAAAGGGATGGTATGTTCAGTGAACCAGATGTCCTGTGCTTGGGTTGTTGGAGGAAAGAGGTACCAGCATAGGAAAGGTGGGTGAGTGCAAAGAGAAACAGTTTCTGTAGGAAATCCCAACCAGAGTCAACTTGACAAATGTATGTGTGTTAGGTATATATGGAGCAGCCGAAGCAGTAAAAGGTTGGCTTTTTTTCAGAAACTGAGTTGAAAATCTCCAGGCAGTGTTGTGCTGCTGATTTGGCATGAGTACTGGCTGGTTTCCCTGAGAGAGGGTAGTTTGAATGGGCATGTGAAGAAATAGCAGAGAAGGAAAGGAATCAGCAGGGGCAGGGGACCTTCACAAAACATGACTGAATATTGCAGCTGTGCAGCCTTTGATCAGTAGTCAAACTGCAGAAACATTTTGTGCCATCGACTTGTGGGAATAAATGTTGAAGATGTCAAAAGAGCACAGTAACCTCCCTGGAGCATGCTATATCACCAGACAGAGGAATCCAACTTCTCTGTTTTATTAAATTCTACTTTCCTGTGAGCAGAGTGTCTCTTAAGGATTCCTTGATGCTGTTTCTCTTAGAATTGTATAAATGCAGTGAGATTTCTTTTCAAGTCTTCTCATATACCACCTGCTGCCTTCCAAACTGGTCAGTGTCCTCAGATGTTATTACTGTGGGAGAAACTATATAAGAAAAATGAAACACATAAGAAAAATGAAAAATTTGGGAGACAGGATAGCTGGAGCAGTTTTGAGATACAAAGCTCTTCAGGTTGGTGGTAGTTTTATATTCAGGACTCCTTTGTGCAGGGCCTTCAGTTAACTTTGCATGTTGTTTACATGCTTTTGATGTTATGTGTATTGCTGAGATGAGTGAGGAGTGTTATACAGTGTATTCATTCTTAACTTATTAGTGCCTGGATATAAGTTTCCATGACAAATTAGAACGTTTGAATGACACGAAACTAGTTTTTTTTTTTTTAGATGTATTTGTACATATTTCCTTATGTTTTAATAGCAGCAAGTGTATTGATTACAGGGCCATTTTAGTGGCTTTCTTTTCCTATGTGCAAATCTAGCATTATTAATTGTAATGTATTTAAAAGGTACAGGGGAGTAGGGGAGAACCTCAGCTGTATTAGCCAGCAGTGTTTATGGGAGCTGTAGGCTCCAGTTGCCTTTGTAGCTCTGTTGTCTCTGGTGCTACTATGTGAGGAGTCAGGAAAAACTGTCTCACTTTTGAAAAATATCTCTGAAAGTGTTCAAAGCCAGGTTGGATGGAGCTCTGAACAACCTGATCCAGTGAAAGGTGCCCCTGCCCACAGCAGGGGGGTTGGAACTATTTGATCTTTAAGGTCCCTTCTAACCCTGACCATGCTATGATTCCAGGGGAGTGAAAGCCCTAACCCAGAAGTCCTGTTACTTCATCTGCAACTCTGCCTGCAGATACTGGCACATATCTGCAGGTAGAGCTCATAAACAAACAATCACCTGAAGTTAATTTTATTATCAATAAAAATAAGTCAGATCTATATCAGGCTACTTTCTTACTTTGGCCTACTTTGGCTTATTTCTGAGCAGCAAAAAAATCTACTAGTGGAAAGCCAAGAGGTCCTGATTTGATGAAGTATGCTCTGAACTCGCTGAAATCCATCCTGATTCTTCAGCACATGGATACTGGATGCAGAGAAGACTCTGTGATGGGCTGAGACACTGTCTTCAGGAGTCTCAGTGCTTTTAACCAGGATGATCAACTTCATCACAAATCTGGGTGCTAGCGTGTTTCTCCTACATGATAGGTATCCAGGTTTGCCTGTGTCTGTCATAGCAGTTTATTTCTTATTACACTACTAGCATAGCTCAGTGTAAATAAGCAAAGCCTTAGTTTCCTGGGAAAAATGATGCTTACATAGCACTTACAGTTCTCAAAGAACTTCTGTTCGATCTCCACACTAATGTGGTTTCACAAGGAGACTGAGATTATTTTATTGCCCCAGGATGCCAGGAAATTTTCATTTGACTTCCTCAGATCTCTAGGATAAAAGTGGAACAGTAAAAAAAAAGAATTCCCTTTGCTGTCTTAGATTTCTGTTCTTCAGGAAAATATGTTATGTTTTCTAAGATCTGATATTCTATAGTTTATTTTTAACTTAGTGACAGTATTGTTTTACTTTTTTTTTCCACAGAGGAATATCTTGCCCTTTGCTGCTTCCTGCTCCTGGCCTTTTTTATAGGCTTCTTTTTCTTTTTTGGAGTGTAGATAATGCTTTTCACACTTCATTGATTTTATTCAGTGTATGTTTCCTGTCTTTTTAGAAGACAAAAGAGTCAATAACCCATAAAGTGCATAAAATATAACTATCATTAATAAACTGCCAAAAGAGCAATATGAGACCATTTGTTCTCCAGTGTTATGTGAACGGTTTGGTGTTGGTGAAAAAGTTACACCTTAATAAGCTGTTAGCCAACAGGGGGTGTTTCTGAACAAAAAAACCCCAAAGCAAATCTACACCCCACATTTTAGCCCAATATGAATGTCAAGGGCAAATCTTTCCAAAAGCTTTACTCTCCTATTCAAACCAGGTTCAAATGGTATGGAAAGAATCAGGACCGGTTTGCCTCAGCATCACAGAAGCATTTATGACACTTGCTGCAGGAGTACCAGGCAGCAGGGAAATAATTTCTGCTGCCTCTTACTGCTCTTCCAGTCCCAGAGGACTTTCCTTTCCACTCTGATAGTAGTTTCTGCAAGAAGCAAGGACAGCTTGTTAGAAAGCAGCAAAAGCACCTCCAGGCAGAAGGGTGCGGGATAGGTCACTGCTCACTGCCTCAAGCCACTTGGAGGTGACATTGTGTTGCTAAGGTCTGTAGGTTCACAAGAAACACCATGAAAGCAGGGCTTGGGAGAAAAGAAGTAATACTGGAGGTTAAAAAAACCTACCAAAACCGAAACAAAAGACACTTAGAAGTTGAGTGATATAATTTTTGGAATCCTTACTGGTCACCACCATGCAAAACATCTTGTTTCTTTCTGCTGCTAAACAGCATTAAGAACACTATCCCATGTCAGCAACTACCGACATAAATCCACACTTATTCCATAATTGCTCAATCTGGTTAAAAACTATATTTAGCCTGACAAATGGTATTCTTACTTGTCAAGCTAAAGTCAGAAAGATCTTGGATCTCTCTGTGCCCTTCTCCTAAATATCAGTTCTTCATTGAAATATTCATAGATTTACTGATTTCCTGTACTTTTGGAGGTGAATGTCTCCCAGTTGGCAGCAAGGAGAGGTGCATGGGCACTCTTTGGCTGTATGCTTGGGGTGTGAGAGCCTGGCAAAGCAAGGTGGGTGGCCTTTCTGCTGTTGGGGGTGGGTGAGAGAGGTGCTGGGTTGTGGGGTGACGGATGCTTTTGACTATGAGCTTCAGTAGTCCCTGGCTGTTGGCCACAGATTTGCCCTTTGCTCCCACTCTTGATGTCAACTCAGCCCCGGACATCCTCGGATCACAACTCAGTTGTGTTTGGATGCTGAGGAGCAGGAGCCTTCTCTGTGCCTGTTCCCATCAACTGAGAAATGCACAGAGGTCCTCGGGATGAGATTAGCAGAAGTAGTCATGGCTCTCTTTAATTCCCTTCCAAGTTAAATCATTTGCCATTGGCCCCATCAGGCCTGGAGTTAGCTCAGTCAGGAGCGTTTCTAACAGCCCAGCTCACAGGCTACAGACAGAGGCTTTCAGCTTAATACAGCCAAAAAGGCTCGCAGGTCAGTTTCTTTTACAAAAACACTTTTTATTGACTTAAACATTCTCCTACAGCTACACTGTGCTCCTGTGTGGTCACCTATCTTGTGTCACAGCCCAGACCAGAACAAATGATGAATAGCGAGCTTGGAAGAGAAACATTCTATTCCCTAGTACATGCCAGAGCCCTTCCCCCATCCCTCCTGCAACAGCATGGTGAAGAAGATGAAACCTCTGGGACACAGACTTGTCTCTCTAGGTGTTTTCTACATCATCGTGTGTTGTCCCATTTCAAACATCCATATTTGTTAATATAGTAATATATTGAGTCAACATCTGGACTTTTGCAAAGACATGTGAGACCAAGATCTTAGGTTGTAAGAAGGAAATAGAAAGGTGTATCTGTGAGTCACATGCATTCTCTCCTGCTTGTTTTTTGTCTAGTTTAGATGTTATAATTTTTTTAACTTTTGTATTGCCCCTTTTCTCAAAATGTTTGATGGATTAATTACGGATAAAAACTGAACTGTAATAATAAAAATTCTGTCTGTGTTTTCACAAGCCTTTCAGAGATTAAGTTGAACAAGAAATGAAAGTCTTGAGCTTTGCCCTCCTACGAGCATGATCCCACCACACCTAAAATCCATGTCAGGCAGTAACTCAAATTTGATTCCTCTGTGCATCTCTCGTTTGTGTACGGAAGCGTCTGGATAATCTCCTGTCTCCATCCAGATTTAGTAGCAAAGTGCTGCTGTGGGACTTCTCACTGTAACACCAAGACTTCCTGTATGTATTCTATTCTATTGATTTCACTGAAATTCCATTATAAATTAATTTAATTTCTCTGTTTTTAAGATACGTTACCAGTGTATTTATTTGGTATTGCTAAAGGAACTCTATACAAAAATTTTTGGCAGTAAGACTGATAGAACCTAATATATTACTTACCAAACTGTTTAAAGATAATATTACTTCTCAAAGGAGTAGACTTCTTCCAGGCAGCACCTTTTGCCCACTGATCTTGTTATCCAAACAAGTCTTTGGCTTTGAAATGAAAATGGTTTCTTCTAAACAGCTGTATTAGGATTTCCATGAGCCCCAAAAAATCTGTCCCTCAATTCTTCATGAAGGAGTTGAGATCAGCATGTTGCATTTCTCAAGTACTGGGTTTGCTTCTGTATTTTAGTTTTGGGTTTTTTTTACTTAGTTAAAAAAAAGAAACATTTCACTGTACAGATGAAAGAGCTATAAAGCAGGTACAGTACAAAGTAGGCAAAAATAGCTTGATATTGTAATCGGTTATCTATTTTGACTATTATGTGGTTTTAAAATGATAGACAAAAGATCTCTCCTGTGCCAGATAAACTTCCATCAGAGGAGGCTAAAATCTTACTCAGGTTATGGTATTAAGTATTACATTACTTTCTCATGTTAACATTTGTTCAGACATGTGTTCTTTTCCTTCAAATCTTGTCAGACTTCTTATGCCGTTTTTATAAGACAGCCTTGACTCTGCACTAAACCATGCCACTAACACGTTACTTAATCTAACTGGCACATTGTAAAATTTTACACATGCGCTCATCCAGATAATTACACAATTAATTTTCACTTAGTACAGCTGAAACGGGGATAATGAAATTTCCACTGGTGTACTGTTACGTCCGGGTGTTAGAGGTCAGCTTCCTGTTTGGATAAGGGTGAGTTTAAAGAGGATTTCTGACAGTCTCCTTACTTCAACTGAGTCTAAAAACACTGTAATGGAATTTCAATTTACAGCTAAGTTCAATGGAAGGAGCAGATGTTGGGAGTGTGCCACTACCATTCTGGGAGCTCTTTCTATGCATGTGTAGTCAAAAGTCAATGTCCTTCATCCTACTCTTCGTATGAAGACAGAGTTTAGAGTTAAGCTGACACTTGATATTAATTTCTGCACTGAACTGTAGCTGCTCAGTGCTTTGTAGAACTATCCCCAGCATGAACAGTCACGGAAACTTTTCCTCTCTTGCAATTTTGGCATTTTCAAGGGCACACACAGGTGACAAGACTGAGCTCTTCCCCCTGAGGATGTGTGGTAGGAAAATCACCACAATATAACACGACCAGAAAGAACTGAAACAAACGTCCTCATCTTTGACAAGACCCCTGCTTTGGCAGTATACAGTACATAGTGGCATATAAAACCAACAATGCTTTGATATTGAAATGCAGATTTTGAGACCTTAAAATAGCAATGTTTCTGATGGTTCCTCATCTAAGCTGGAATAACAAGTTCAGTTTATTGTGCCTACACGTGCATATTTGCTGTCACACACCTTTACTGTCCATAGATCCCCTCAGCAGACATGCTCCTGCCTGCAGAGCTTTAATTTTTCTGATCCCTACCATCTCAGACAGCTGACCTTAGCTGCAAGTCACACTGGGGAGGTGACAAATCTCCCAAACACCAACTGTGCCATGTAAGCAATGGCCCAAGGTGGAAAGGAGTGCAAAGCCAGGCTCAGCTTTCGAACCAACCTGTCCCTGGTTTACACTGATGCACAGGACTGACTGACCTGCAAGAAGAGCAAAGTTTTTTAAGAGGTACTGGAGCTCAGAGCCACAGGGACACAGCTTTCACTCTCACCAGGTTTCCACAACACGCTGGCAGAGGCAGGAGGCTGGTCAGAGATGGCTCTGGCCAGATCTGGGTAACTCACCCTGCCTCAGTGCCAGCCCCAAGTCAAGTCTTTCCATCTCATAGCCAAATAATAGTAATGCTAACATTTCCATC
The DNA here is from genome assembly GCF_001604755.1 of Lepidothrix coronata. NCBI lineage: Eukaryota > Metazoa > Chordata > Aves > Passeriformes > Pipridae > Lepidothrix > Lepidothrix coronata. Next base: position 9,133,792 of record NW_016690184.1, read on the forward strand.
AGTATCATGGACTACAGGATCAGGTCCTAAGGGCAGAACACTGTCAGCTGTCAATGAGTGCGTAATATGTCAGAGCACATCTCTTGTGAACAGCAACTTCTTGTGATGTGTATTTCCGTGCTGCTACTAGGTCGTGATCATGGGCTACATCTTCACCAACTTCGAATAATGCGGAAGAAAATAATTGCAGAAAAGACTGTTCACGCAATGATGTTTACACAGTCATTGATTTTGTGCATTTCTTCTTTCTCTTTCTGTCTAGCTTCTTCAGCAGGTTTTATACCATGCAGTTCAGAAAGCACTAGCACTTCTTATGGTAGGCCTTGTTTCTTCATTCCCTTCTTTTCTTTATTTTAATCTCTTTTAAGTTTTGTTTGGTTTTTTTAAACTCATTTAGAAGTCCTGCTTTATTCAAAACTTCAAGTTTCATGCTGTTTTCCTCTATTTCAGTCTCTTTGATGCCTTAAACATACTTCACATTTTTTTAAGGCATCAAAGTGTCTGAAATTATATGCTCTCCTTCCTCAAGTAGCAAAAGATGTAACTAATAAAATCCCTCCTCTGTAGACCACACCTTATGTTATCAGTGCCTAGAGACCAGCTTCAGACACCTGGAGCTACAGATGGATGCACTATATAAACTCTGACCGTAAGACATGTCTACACATTTATAAAGAAACGTGGAAAACCTCCAAAACAGATATTTCAAAAGAAGAATAAAAATTCAGTTTTATTGATCCATTGGGAAAAAAGACACCTGAATTGAGTTTAGTAAAGATCCATAGACAGTCTTTGCATCTCCTTTCAACATCAAGGGTTACCCTGACAGGAAAGGCCATGTATATGTTTTACAAAGGGAAGGAGATGATATACTGCACAACAGACATTGCTGTTTGTTGTTAGTCCTGTCTCAGAGTGCAAAGCTTCAAGTGAAATCCATATGTATGACATTAATTGGGTGATCAAGAATGTACATATTGACCTCCAAACAAATACAAGCAATGCTTTTGTTACTGAAGTTTGGTATGATTACCAAACTTGATGGTGTTGCTAACTAAGAAAATGTAAGTTGTATTTCTAAGCTAGTAATTAAACATAAAAAATACACTACCGATAGAAAATGTGTGTGTTAAGAAAGAATACAAAAATACTTCTTTTTCATTTTCAGATTTGACCACCTTAATTCCAAAAGGGAAACATTTTCAGAAAACACAGTTGTTTGATCTAATGTTTTTGTTCTAATATTTGTTCTAATGCTCTAGGCATTAGAAATGGTATCTTTTTTCAAGAAAACCAGCAATATCAAATTAAAATTATACAACACAATCATCACTTTCTCTTGTAGAAATTAATAATATAGTAATGAACAATATAGTAATAGCAGTAATGTAGTAATAAGTAATATTATAGTGATATGCACCCTTCCAATAGTCTACATTTTCTTCCCTGATGAACAGCATCTTTCCTATTTTCATTATGCATTCATCAAAAAACACAGTGTCTGCAGCTACATATGATTTGCAGAGCTGGCTGCAACAATTTTTGCATTGAATACCAGGTGTGAGCCCAAGGCCTTGCCTTTGGTCAGTGATCCCACCAGGCTGCTGCTGTGCACAGATGTGCTGCAGTCACCTCTCTGCAAACAGGGATGCCCTCAGTGGGGAGGCAGCGATGGGCTGCCCTGTCCCACAGCTGAGGGGGAAGAAAAGCGCAGAGGCCTGTCCTCTACTCTCTCCACTTGAGATTGTCTTACCTGACAACATAACTCACTTTGTGAGTTTCAAGGAACCCGGAAGTACCTTGGATGGAGCCAGGACGCACATTTGGAAGGAAGAGTAATCTGAAATGCAAACTAGCCCCTGCTACGCTACACACCCCTCACCCCATCTTGTGCCCTTCAGAGTGAGAGGCTACCACAGCAGTTCTCGTGATTGGTTTATAAGCTTACTTTTAATGATATTATCGATTTTTTTGAGTACTATCTAGGGTTAACAGTCCTATTCTTAACTCATCTCTGAGCCATGATTTGCCAGTGAAGAAACACAACTTTTCCATCTTGGGATTTTATGGCTCTGGGACATGATAAGACTTTGATTAGCAGGTGAATTTAGGCACAAACCTGGGTTACCTGGTTCCACATGTTCAGGATAACTTATTTCCACAGTTAGCAGGCATTTCCAAAAGCATGTGTTCTATTGTTCTCTGAGTAACCTTCATTTCTTCAAAAATTTCAGTTTGAAAAAAAATATTTTCATTTACTCTGTAATATTTTTTTTACATTGTTGCTCTTTTTGAACTGATGTGAAATAGAGGATCACTTCCATTTTAATTCATTACTATAATCGCTGCTCAGTCATCTTTCTTGCTTCCGAGGTTTCTGTTCTACATAACTGGCTGTGTATTGCCTTGACCATCTTCTGCCACAAACTATGCTTCAGCGGATGCTCAGCATGGGAGTCAGAAATCCACCCACTGTTTCAAGCACTCAGTCAGTGGAGGAAGATAGGTTGGGTCGAGAGGGAATTATTTCTTCTTAGGATAATTAATTAAAATAAGGAAAGAATTATCCCCCTGAGTTTTCTATCAATCAAACTGAGACATCAAAACAGTATGTCCCACCAGCAGCCTAAACTTAGAGGGCTAATTTCCAGTGAGATCTATCCCACTGTTATGCATCCATCTTTTTTTACCTTATCTTCTTAGCTTTACTAGTTTCTCCCTATGGCTCCTTAAAAGCCCCTGCAGAGATATCGTCTCCATTCCCACTTCTGCAAATGATCTTTTCTTTAAGGCTACTACACCTCACACATGGTTTGAAAGGCAAAATGGACTACAGCTTTCCAGTCATTGATACAGCAGGTATACTGTCCTTCTGAAAATTTTTTTAACATTTCTTGCTTTCAGTACGGGAAGTTCCTATACACAGATGCAGCTTAATGGTATCTGTAACAAATTGCTATCTATTTTAACAGGTGCTCCTCCTGTTGCTCTGCTGCTTCAGAGTTCATTCCTCCTCTTTCTCAGGCATTTAGTAGATGTGCTGATAAAGCTACAGTCTTCTGCTAGGCAGACTAATGGGGACAAATTGTGCGATCATAACAAAAAACAGTAGTTATACGTTGATTGAGACTACTTTACTCACGACAGATTGTCTATGTTTATATCTCTGTTTCTGGTTACAAATACATCTTTCTTATTTTTCTGACTTGCCCAGATTTTAGAAGTCTGTTATTTCTGGCATTCTGATGTCTCTGTGTTTCTCTACAGCTTTACCTTTTATTTTCTTTTTGTTTCTTTTTTTTTTTTTTCAGTGTATTTGGTGGTTGGGGTTTTTTTGTTTATTTGGGTTTTTGGTTTAATTTTTTTTTAGGGTATTCTCTTCTCTCTTTTCTCTTCTCTCTTCTCTTCTGCCCTTTAGTCTGGCAGTCCTGGAGCAGGTCTATGTGTGAAATTCTCTAATAATGTATTGATTGCATCACTGTTTTCAACTTTGTTTTCCTCCCAAGGAAAACAATAAGAATAAGCTTTGACTTTCTTTTTGATATTTTAAAGAAACCTACAAGATAATAAAACTCACATTCTCCATCTATGGCCATTTATGGACTACATCATGGCATTTAGCCAGTGACCATCATGAAAGGGTATAAGAAAGCTCCTTCCCTGAAAAGCTGTCAGTGAGGCTGTCTTTGCAGGACCACCTTATGCTCTTCTGGACCTTGATAAATGGATGTGGAGAATGGAGAATACTGGATGTTGCAGAAAAAAAGTGGGAGAGAAAATGTCACCCCAGGTGTCCACAAAAATTATAGCTCCCAGTGCAGAATGGCAATTCTCCCTGCAACATAAGGAAAACTTATGGAGGAAAAATTGTTGCCATCCCTCTTGGACAACTCAGCCCAGCTAAATTATCAAAATTTCAAATGCTTTAAGTACGCTGTGTGAATTTTATGGTGCTTTCTGACACACAAGTCTCAGGAACAGCCACAACATATTTTTGGCATTGTAGTAGTTTGAGTCCCTCTCTTTTTTTTAAGCAAACTTCTGTTAGGAGAATAACATGAGATCCTTCTGTTCTCTCTATAAAAGCAAAACTTCCACTAAGCACACCTGAACATCAGCCACAACTTTGTCTATATCCTGACAGCTGGCTTCTGTTTGCACTTTTTCAGGAGTTTTAGCTGACTGCAGCACTGATATCCCTTCTGACCATCCCATTGGAGGCATGCTATCATGGGTAGAAGATCTTTTCCTGGCTACTGTGAACAGCAAACTGCTGGATTTCAGACCTGCATCACCTGGACTTGTCAGTAGTTGGGACCTCTCAGAAGATAAGGTTAATGTGCATTTGAGCAGACATGTTGAGGGATCCTTGGCACCACCACACCCCCAGGTCCAGGCCATTGTGTCTGACTTCTGGGGAACAGAGGGTTGCTGTATCCAACGCTCAGGAAAGTCAGGCAGGCTGGCTACATGGAATATAGATGTACAAGTAGCAAGCATCACTCATTTTCTTATGACAGGAAACAAATATTTGCCAAAACCACCTCTGCAACTAAGGAGCATTTTCTCTAACTCTCCCTCCCAGTGCTGCAAATGACTGGATGAGTCATGAGTGATGGGGCAAAGAGGAAGTCCCATAAGTGCCTGCTTTTCTCTCATGACTCTTATCTTCTCCCCTAGACTTTTCTTTTGGGTAGCATTGGAGGCAGACTGCTGGCTCAGATGGACTGTTGGTTCAGTGTAGTACAGCTAACTCATGTTCTCAAGAGAACAGCACAGATAGTATCCTCCTGTGGTGAGCATTCTTCTTCTGATATATACCAACACATTTTTATGCTACTTTTAGGCATAAGCCCTCCATCTAAAACACTATCAGATCTAAAAATGGGTTTACTTTGAACAGACATCTGCAACTCTTCTCTTACTGCAGAGACATGGCATTGGGGAAAAAAAGTTACAAGATTTTCTGAGTATTCATTCTTGAAAGACACAATTTTTTTTCTGAACCACAATTTAGTTTACATATCTAAATGTGGTCAGTCGATGTTTGTCATAAGAATGTGGAATACTTTGAGTGTAAATTAACAGTTTTAGCTTTACTTAGTGAGAAAAAATGCTCATTACTCCCAAGTAATTTATGAACGATATTATTATATGAACAAAAAAAAATGTAATGTAATCTGGCATTTATGACTTCCACAAAACATCAGTTGCTAAAGCAAGAAAACAACGAAAATACGCCTTTTATTCACAAAAATCCTTAAACTAATAAGCATGTTCCTAATATTAAAATCAAGTCAGAGATCCTATTGACTTTCATTATGTATAATTTATGACACTTAGATGTAGTTTAATAAGGTCATAAAAATGTCAGTTGTGGTATCTCATAATACTTTTTATAAACTGATTTTACAGTCTACCCTTTGTTCCAAAGTTCAAAGTGACAACTGAAATGCACAGGTTGCCCAGGGGTTCAGACTTTTGCCAGAAATACTGACTGGTGAATACCTTAATTTCTAATATATCTATATATTTTTTCAAAATCTTGGTAATTGTGGGGAACATTCCTTTCCTCTAGATGTGCCAAAGCTGATATTTTTCAATTTAAAGAAAAATATCAATAATTCAGTAGAAGGAACACCTTTTATTGCTATACACTTTTTTCTTTGCTTTTTTTTTTTATATGATATGAAATGAAAACTGTGCAACATTTATTCCTAAGCAGGTCAAATTCAAACAATACTTCTAAGTGCTGTTACAATAGTGGCATTATATTGTCCCTTGTCAGCTTTCAATTACTTCATCCACCTAGCTGATCACTGACTTATTTCCTGGCTTAGGTAAATAGGACTTTTGGTGCACTTCCCTTAAGTCATTTCAGAGAAGATAAATTAAATAATGATTGCAATTTAATATTGTGATAGTGCTAAAATATTTCCTTCAAGGTTCAAGTTTGACCACAAGTTTCCAATAATATACTTTTTTTCACTTGCTAGCTCAAACCTGAGGTTTTATTAAATTCTACAGCTGCAGTCAGTATTTATGTTTTCATCTAGCAAATTGGACATTTTAAATAATAAAGAGCATGAAGTTATATATATAAACAGATGACACTTGCAATTCATTTAAGGTGGAAACTTTATTTAAAATTAATAAAATTCTGCACAATATGGCACAGACGTCCAAATTCTTAGTTCATTATACTGAAGTAAATCTGGGGAAAATCCACTGACTTTATTGAGGTCATTCCAGGACCATAGCCAAATACTCAAAACCTTAGCTGGGTGTATACTCCTAAGGGATGCAGAACCCTCTGTGCACAGGGCCCTCAGTGTGCAGAGGCTGGTCCATCTGAGGAAAGATGCTTTCAAAGAAGGGGTTAAACTTTCTTGATACACTGGGAATTGAGACATTAGAGGAGACTTTGCGGTGAAGATCTCGGTTTCATGGCTGATCTTCTGCAGGGCAAACTGAGGACTGAAGAGGAGGTAAAAACCTGAAGTACAGCTTTAGAGGTGTGTGCTGGAACAGTCCTCTTCTCTACAGATAGACACAGTCCTCATTTCACTTTGTCTTTGCACTTTGATGGTTCAGCTGCATGTTCTCTTCAGGAGAACAAACTAATAAGCAATAAAGTATATGATGTATGCCATTTGCAGATAAATGAGGTGTGGAGTTCTCATTTTTCACTTTTCAATTGTTAATATCCTCTTCTATTTATACTGTTTCTGACCATGTGTACACTGAAGCACATCACTGCTGCTTTGGACTAGAGGAGTTCTGTAAATGATACAGCTCCATGTAGAGTAGCTGCTCAAGGGGCAAGAATGGACCCATGTTGAGAAATTCCTCTTACTTTTCTTCCAATGACTCCACAATGTCTTGCCTTTGCTGTGATGATAGCTGTGTTTACTTGTTCTGACCTTGTGTGTGATAGCTTGTATGATAGGTTCATCTCAGATGTTAGCTGTAGTTTTCCAAGAGGGAAATTCCAAAATAGTGATTTCAACCCAGTGCCCCAAAGAAACACTTTAGCATCAATGTGTTGGGTTAACTAGCTTGGACAGACAAAAGATTTGTTGCAGATGAAGTTCCTAGGGAGACAAATTGCTACAGGTCCTGTTCCTTACAGGAACTTATAGGATGATGCTTAAGGACAAAACATCATCCTAATGTGCTGACATTATGTAAGCTCAGCAGTAGGCTCTCTCCACTCTCAGAAGCCTGCAGTAGTCATGGACCAGTCAGAGGTGAGTGAGGACAGGGTGATACTAGTGACAGGACAGCAGCAGCTGCTCACTGGCAGGTTGAGCAAGGAAAGAGCATAGCTTAGGTCTTCTCCTTTCAGACGTTTTTTTCCTATGAAGGCATCTGTGGGGAAAGCACACCACCGAGCAAAGGGAGATTCATCCTACAGCTGGTCTTCGACCATTTGAACTCTGCTATTTCTGAAAACCACAAAGTCTTCCACTGGTTTTAGAAATGGTGATTAAATAAATAAATAAATAATTAAAAAAACTCCCCTATCACCTTTTCCTGGGAAAATAACACCAGAGTCTTACAGCTGATCTGATCTCTCCCCTTCCCAGTGTCCTGCAGGAAATTCTGACTTTATTTTTCTTTCTTTAAGATACTAACTTTAAAAACAAAAAGTAAAGGAATCCCAAATTCGAGTCACACAGAAGCAGTTCAACAATATATAATGCAAATGATTCCAGCAGATTTGCAAGTAGGAGGCTAAAATAAGACAAAAGACTAAAATAAGATAGAAAATAGCAGAGAAAATTCTGGTATTTACATGGATACAGGCCTTCCACTCATGCTACTGTAGAAGTAGGAACATAAACTAATATTTAAGTGTGTTGGGCCAAGCTCAGGCCTGCAATAATTATATTCTATGTGTCTAATAGTGGAGCAAATCTTGGAGATATTTGACATATGAGTAAGGAAACACCATGTATGAAGGAGATCTTCACCAGGCTGACCAAGCTGAAGGTCAATTGGGTAGCAGTAGAGGAGAGGACCTGGACTTCAGCTTTTGCAAGCATAGTCATATCTCATACATGGAAACTTCAGGTCATCCTCCTTGTCCTCCCCTTCAGAGGATTCTGGGAATCCTGCCTCATCTCTCTGCTCTGCACAGGGGACACATGCAGAGAAATGGTAGAGACAGAGGACAAGCAAAGATAGTAGACTTCCTCTTCCTAAGAAAGTAAAATTATTTTTGTGGATAAAGCAGTTAGGCATTTCTTCTTGACATGGTCTGCCTTGATGGCCAGAGTGCATATCCTAACCTCTTCTCCAGGGCACAGGCACCCTTTCAGTTGGTAATAAAAGTCTCTGTGAAAGAACTGACCTTCAATTTTTCAGAAAGACTGTGAGAGAAACAAGAAAGGCAGTTGAACTTCAAGAGAGATTTTCCTCTGTCAAACAAACTCCAAGAGGAGCTATGCATGCATAAAATACCTCTCTGCTATCATTTCCACTGACTCCTTTGGGAAGATTCAGCATTTTGCAGCCAAAGACCCATGATCAGCAAAGCATATGGCCTGCTAACTCTCCATTTGAAGTCTAAATTCCAACTGAAATCAGTGGGGAGTTTAAACAGGAGTTGGGAGATTCAGTATTTTGCTGAGCATTGGCCACCAATATCAGTGCACTGCTTAACTCATAAACTATATTTACAATTATTGCTCATGTTCATCCACTGACACATTTCAGGTGCTTATAGATGCTTCTAATAGTATGTCGTAAATCACCCTAAAGAGCTGGGATACAATTTTTAGAGTTCAGATGGGAATACTCACTAGATGTGTGTGTTTGCAGGATAAGGACCTATTTTCCAGAACAGGTGCTTAAATGAAATGATGAAGTCATTATAGTTGAGCAACTTAATACAGAGAAAAAGCTCACATTATTCTAGTGCTTATAGGGCCCTGGCAAAAAACTTGAGAACTTATTAGGTAGGAGGATTAAATTTGGCATTTCACTTGGAGAGCATTTTGTGGATCTGGGGAAGAAAAATATTTTATTTTTATGCATATATAGGTCTTTTTTTGCCACCTGGAAAAGTTGCATGGTTTTGACAACACTTCCACTTATTTTCTCCTTTTCAGTTTGCTCCTTTTCTATACTGCAGACCTCTTCAGTGCCATGAAAATCAGGGTTTGATCTTGAAACAGGCATGTGTTCAGGAAGGTACAAAATGTCTCTTGGAAAGGCAATATAGTGCACCCTTTGTGGTCGAGAGTGTGGGAAACTCCATTCAGTTCATTTTCATGACAGAAGCACTGAACCACATTAACACAGAAGGAAGACGTAGAAAACATTCAATGGTACTGCAACGCTTTGTTTATTCTTAGCTAAGCCTACATGGCTTCCAAATGAGCCCACTATGCAACATGACTACATAAGGTTAACTGCTGGGTACATTAAGCAAAATACTCTCTCTTAGATGCTTGTTTAAGTCATCATTTCTGATCATTTATCAGACTTAATGTGCTACAGCAGACTGCAGGTCACAATGTGTCATTTCCAAAAGAACTTTGACTTTTCCCATTCCAGGGTCAGGAGCCGGTAATGTTTAGCTGAAATGACTGCATTACACTTCATACCTTCCAGTATATCCAGAGGCTTTGGAGAGCCATTCTTGATAGACCAAGGTGCTGGCTCCAGGTATTTGGGTATTAAAATCTGAGGGATTGCTTAAGCACAGGGATTCAACTGAGATTGAAGTTGGCTGCAAAAAAAAGCCCACTTCATTTGTTGTGAAAAGACTGTGAGAGGTACAGGAAGGATAATTATTTTTCCAAACTGATAGTGGGAGTTCTCTCTGGAGAGAAAAAGCAAAACCAAGGACACACATGCCCCTACCCCATGAAGGTTATTTACATGGAATTTAAGAACAAATTGAAAAAGCTTGGGGTTCAATTCTTAACACTCTATGTGAGCATTTTCCCAGTTCAAGGTAAAACAATAGGGCTATTTATCTGGTGAATTCTACAGCTAAGCAAATTGTTTATGGTAAAAGAAGTTTGTTCAATGACTTTTACTCTCCTTTTTTAATCTAGGAAGTATGTACATTTTTCAGGTCTATGATTTTTTTAACAGGCTCAGGTTACACTGGTGGGGATTGGACAAGGCGTAAGATGGGAATGAATATTTTCTGTTGTCTCCCATTTCCTTTTTATGTGCTGTGCTAAAGTCTGTTTTCAGTTGCATTTGTGGCTCCATAGTAGACAGAGTAAGACGAGTGACTGTACTAAAAACATAAATCACAGAACTAACATGATACGCTCCAGATATCGTGACACACTTTTTTCCTATGTATCAATCCCATATTCGCATCCTACGTGGTTGCATAAATATTGTAGATTAGGATGGAACTACTATTATCTATTATCTAATGCTTCTCATTATAAGAACCTGCTTTTAGCTGCTAATAGTTTTACCAGATTTTCAACTATTCAGAAATTATTTTTTTCTTTCCAGGAATACCTTCTTGATATCAATTAGTCTTTGGAAAAGTTTCAGCTAAGATGTTCTGGTGTTTCTAAGAGGTTCGGGTAGAATACATTGTTTTTTGAAGGCTAAAAGAAGTTCTTCAGATAATTAATTGACAAGCATCACATAGCTGTGCCTTGGGGAAGAGGCCTGAGACTTCCATCAGGGATGTGCCTTTTGCTGATCCTGTTACAATTTGCCTAAATACTAAAATAGTGCACCTGTAGAGGATGACTGGGCATGTTCCTGTCTTGGACTGTGGATGCAGGGCAGAACTCTCTCAGCTAATGCAAGAAGTAGGAAGCTGTTGTGAAGTGGTACTGGAGGCTGGAGATTAATTAGGAGGAGGGAGTGCACAGAACATCATGTTATAGCATGCTGGGAAGACAGGCTCATCCTAGCTTCTCAACCATTGAGTTAGTGTCATAGAAGTCTTAAAGAAGTGCTCAAGAAGAAAGAAATATTCTTATATTTGAGTCCTTATGCAAGCTGGTGTACATTAAAGAAGTCCTAAGAAACACTTCAAAAGTTATGGAAGTGAAAAAATATTGACTAGACAGTCTGATCTTAATTGGGATGGGAGTTCAGTCAGAAAATAGTACATAAAGCTTAAAGGCCATTTCATAATACTGTATGTTCAAGGGGACAGGGCAAACTGTTGTTGTTTGAGGATCTTGATTTTTTTTCTGTTGTTGTTTGAGGATCTTGATTTTTTTTCTGTTGTTGTTTGAGGATCTTGATTTTTTTATCTACTAAAAATTCCTTTTTTTTCCTATCTTAATAATATTCTACTGCAACTTCTTACATTGTAGTAATTAAATAGCAACCATCATGTAATTCTACAGATCTAAGAGAGTTTTCATATTTATGAGGAATCTATTTTGTGACTAATCTAAAACACCAGTTTTTTGAGAACTATGAAAGAAGCAAAAAAAAAAAAAACCCAATGATGTTGTTAAGATCATTTGCTTCCTTTTAAAATGTTCATTGTTCTTAAATAGGTACATTTCAAAAGAACATATAAGACCCTCTGTGAAGACTTTCTAGACGAGGACTGTTATAAAAAGTTGCCTCTCTCTCCCACGATGTTCAGAAATAGAAATTGTAATTTGGGAAGGTAAAGCTTTAGAGGACAACTGGATTTTAAAAGCCACTTATATTTAAATGTCTCATTAGCAAAGCTGAGTTTCCCACCTGTAAAGGAAAAACTTGGTGAGGATGGTAATAAATGAATAAAAGAAAAAAATTCTAATTAATCCATGAAGTAAAAAAACCAAGACAAAATAAAAAAAAAACAACTAACCCTCACTCATTCCCCTTCTTTTCTCCCCTCAAGAATAATAAACACAGTAGCAGGGAGGGTTAGGGGTTTTTTTTTAATTAAATGTTTACTGTCAAAACAGAAGACATATTCTTCTTCCAAAGAGAATTCACTCATTGATGAATTCTATTGCCTTAGCGTCCAAACTTCTCAGGCATCTCATAGAGTGAACACATACGTGTAAGATTGCTGAGTTACACGAGTCTAAATTCAGTGTTCAGAGAGCAGGACGAGGCAGGATAAATGATGGGAAAAGACAGGAATGAAATGAATTGGTAAGGCAAAAGCTCTTTCTACCTTAAAAAAGGTAGAAAAGGGTACATGAGACACTGTCTTAAAAAGGCTTGAAAGAATCCCTCAATTTCAAAGCAGTCTGAGATATCTGCAAATGCCTAGAGAATATTCACATATTTCTAGTTGTATCAGTGATCACTTGTGTGCCACGCGGTGTTCTCCCAGGCAGCTAAAAAAGGGTCATGGCATGCTTGCATGTTCAGTATGGTTTGTTCATTCCCGATTTCCACACCAGGAAATGCAAGAGGAGCTTTATTACTGCTGCACAGTCAGAGTGGAGTTTTGAGATCTCTTCGAGCCTGAGAGGAAACTGAGAGGAAAATAATGTTTTAGCAGGTAATTAAAGTGACTCTAAAATTCTGTACCTGAGCATTTCAAGGTGTAGGGGAAAAGTGTCTTGTATTACTTCTGTTGCTTTATTAAAATATTATCCCATACTTTAAGGGGCCTCTGGTGGTCTAGTGGTTAGGGTGCACGACTCTCACCGCTGCTACCCGGGTTCGATTCCCGGCCCCCCGGGCAGATGGAGCTCGTTAGCCCTGTGAGGCAATCCATCTAGGAGAAGGTCACTCTAAACAAACCTACGTTCTGAGACCCTCACTACCACTGTCCGAGTTTCACTCGGCCCCGACAGATGACCTCAGGATTAAAGGGTGGGCTCAGTTCAGCGCACGCTGTGTCTCACCTAAAAAATCCACTGCGCAGGCTCGAAGGGTCAATGACCTTTCCCAAATCTTCGCTCGCGAAGACTGGCCATTATCCCATACTTGCCAGCTGCTGGGTCATAATTTAAGTTAAAAATGCCATATGAAAATTAAATTAAATAGAAAATCCAGCATAAATCAGTTGCAATCCACATGTTTACGTGAGGGAATTTTTTAAAAATTTCTCTCATTCAAAGAAATGGACATATTGCTTTTTCTTCAGACTTTCAACAACTGTAAAAAAAAAGCGCCACAATTTGGCTGAAAGCAGGACTGGAAAAGTTCAGTCTTATAGGTGAAAGTTTTGGAAAGTTATGAGCAAATGAAAACAGAGCCTTAGCATGGAAATGCATAGGCATCCTTAATTACAGCTGTTCGTAGCTCTCCAGCTATATTGCAAATGACATACATTTTATTCTGCTTAAAGTCCTAATTCTGTTAGTAGATGTATCAGCATGGAGCCCTGGAGCTGTGACGTTTCCTCCCCAGCGTTGGGGGGACATCTTATGAGCAGAAGAGTCTCCACAGCATTTCTGCCTCCTCCGTAGATGTCAGCTGTGGATGGCTGCGAACACTGAGTACGTGCAAGAATAGAAATCCGTGAATGGTGCTAATGTCTGATGTGATTAGTGACATTCCAGTGGTGTTAAAGCAGTCAAAACTGAATGTGGAAACAGCTAATTAATTCCACGGGTTTAGGAATACAGCCCTGGCAAGGATTTTGGGTCATATATTACATATATAGTGCATTAATAAAAGATGAAGATTGAATGATAAACCACCCAAGCTGTGCAGTAATCCCACAAGAAAGCATTATCTGGAGCATCATACTGAAATTAGTTTTACTGAGAAAATTGGATTAAAGTCTGAACTATATGTTTACTGGCTATTGTTAAACTCAGTATGAAATCACTGACAGAAACTTCCAGTAATGTTTATGGTCATGTCATTTCCAGAACAGATGCAAGAGTCATACTTTGAAATTATTGCAACATTGTTATTGTGGGTCCAGAAGCCCAGTAAATCTGGGGACTCTTGCTGAAAGCACATTGTAGAGGGAACTGTTGGGCAACCACATTGGATACGACTGAATAAGGTACACTTTTGGTCCTGATTTACAGGAAACCTCATCTGTTGTAAAGATTACTCAATCAACTTTTTAATATATTAAAACCAAATGCTAGAAAACATCTCTGATGCAAAGCTATGGTCCAAGTCCCAACAAGTCAGGGGAGGAGAAGGCTTGAGCCTGGCTGTGAGAAGGGGAAGAAAGGAAAGGTGGGAGGCAAGTAGCATGCAAGGGCACCATCCCCTGTTGGTCCTGTGCCCCTTGTCATGCCAAAATGACCCAGAGAGTACACTAGAAAAATTGCTTCCTGTGCTGCTACAAAGTTGTATGTACCCAAAGATGGGAAATGAGGGCTTTTTCCCATCATCAGCACATGCTGTTTGCTATCAAAGCAGACAAACAAGCACTTTCTCATTTTCTCCTTTGATAGTACTGAGAAATAATCTACAAGTTTGAGATTACCCATAATTTAGCCAAAATCAATAGCAGGTGAGTTATTTCAAACTGTGTATAATTTTTGAGTTTTTACAACATCAACACCTTACATCTTGTTAATAGTGACAGGGAAAATGTTCCCTTCACTCCTTGCAACCCCTTTATAGGGCCAGTCTGGGTTGAACAAACATTAATTAGTTAATATTTGTGTAACACTTTAAAAACCTAAAGCCCTGTGTAAGTGCTAAAGATTATTATTGTTTTTGAGAGCCAAACAAGAATTTAGTGGGCTACACTGAAAAGAGTAGCTATAATAAAAATGTTAGAAGTATGGTTTAAAAAAATAATGTGAAGTGTAAATTAAATAGGCTTAAAAAAAAATCAAGCTGTTTCTTTGTGTACAAACTACCACAAAAGTGGTTTGAGTAATATTTTGAAAAATTTGCTGAGTATGCATTTTATTCCAATACTCACTCTGCATTTTAAGAATGATTGCTAATAGTCTTAGCAACAGCATGGGAAGTGTGTATTTGAAAAATGACTACTGTATAATTGCCAGTAAGTTCTGTATTCAAGCATGTGCTAATGATTTTTTTTAGCATGAATATTCTGAGAGCCCCATGAACTTTTATACAGCATAGTAATGAAACAGAAAAACTTTTTTTGGTGCCAAGTTTCTATTAAATCAGTCTTTTGAAAAAAAAGAAAAAAATTGACCCCATTACAGTAAGAAGGATTTTAATAGAAAGAGTTACAATGGTTCTGGCAGGGGATGCTCTGAAATAATGAAAATGTATAGAACAAGCTCCAACCTTAAACAACAGTGGCAGTTGATTAGCAAAGTAGAATAAAGATTTTAAAGAGATTTCTATCTCTGTTTAATAGTCTTCTAGGAAATCTGTTTTATTATAGCTGTTCATTAAAAGGTCACTGCTTTCAGTGATTATTATTCACTATTGCTATGGTAAGGGTACAGCCAAAGCATCCCTCACATCGTCCCTGTAATCTGTAAAATCAACAGCTAGTCTGGATCTTTCACATGAGTTAGTCATATGTGGATCAGATTTAGGGGAAAAAAAGGCTATCAAAAAAAAGATAAAATAAAAACGATTGAGATGCAGAACTTGACATAAGATATTTAACATCTGAGTATCTTCACAACTGAAAGTTAAAAAATACTGTTTTTCTTCCTCCCACACTAGGATTTTACTATATCCTCTGAGCTGTTTGGTTACAATTTCTCTAGTTTATCGCATTCCTATTAGAGGCCCTGGATCCTACTCACATCCCCAGTCTTGTCTCCGTATTTTATCCATGGACTGTCTCATGCTGATCACACGAACCTCCCAAGAACAGAGACATACACTAAGGAATTCCCTTCATGAAGGCTCCTCATTGCGGTCTGCTTCACCCTTCCCGTGATGCTCATTCACTATTGCCTTCACAGGGCACAGTTTGAGTCAGAGCCAGGGAGATGCCTGTTGTTTTGAGCAATTCTGGGCTCCTGCTTCCCTACGTTCTTGATGAGACTCTAAAATGAGAAAATGGTAGGAAAAATGGCAACTATGACCACCACCACCTCCTCCTCCTTGCATCTCGCTCCTTCATGACCACAGTGCTGCGCTCTCAGACTATCCAGGGATGGAAATTTTAGGCTGACACAGTGGTGGTGGTGTTGGAGAGGACATTGAGAAAGGCCTTCAGAGGGCAGCCAACAGGCCCCCAAATTCTCAGAGCACGCAATGTTCTTCTGAGGATCTGGTTCTTGATGGCCTGTAACCCATCTCTTCCAGCTGGTAACTGCAAGCACATGCTTTTGCACATCACGGCAAGAAGTTGTTCCTGTCACTGAGGGAAAGTAAGAAGGTTAGAAGGTAAGAATGTAAGAGGTAACATCACATCAACTTAACCTGTTTAGTTCTTCTGCAAGTTACTGGTCCAAAGACAAAAAGGAAGTGACTCATATTAGGTTCCTAAAAGCCTAAGCAGAAGGAAGGCTTTTTTATAAGGTCTGTGGCAGACTGTGCCTAAGGGTGGTCAGGCTGTACTTCAAGGGCTCACCCCATTGCTGAGGATCACACCATAGTCTCAAGATCCCTATACCAGCTACTTATGGGAGTAATTCATCTGCACCACTGCAGCACATAACACAGGTTCTCTTTGTTGATGCTCAGAAAAGTTGCTTACAGTGTTTGAAAATGTTTCCCAAGGAAGTTGCAAATGTGCTCAGTTGTGCAGCCAGTGCGAAGGTGTTACATCCAAGGTGCTAAGTATCCAAGTCCCTTCCTTACACCACTGGAGCAGAGGGCTGTGTACCTCTCTAAAAGCAGGTCACTTCTTTTGGTACTTTGGCTGAGTATGGAGGCAACAGAGATGATCACATGTGTTTGAAAACCATTAAATGATTAAAAGCAAATATAGAATGTGTTTAGACAAGAAATGGTTCCAGACCTGTATTTCTGACTGCTTGATATGAACAGTATGTAAACAAAAAAATATGTATGTTTGTGGAAATCTGTGGGTGAAAACATACAATGGCTCCATGTGTTCTTTTTGAAATGTAACTAAAATTAGTGTTTTCTGGCAGCTAATGTAGGCTCTGAACTCTCACACGTAAGAAATGCTTAGTTCACATTTTAAAATGGGGATTTTAATACTCTGTGGTACCGTTCTCACAATTTAACTAACGTATAATACTTTCTCTGCTATTGAGCATTTTATCAGAGACATTGCACTGTGCAACAGCTTAAGTGGCTCTGTAGTTACCATGGTTTCTGTTCTAATACACCTTCTTTTAAGAACACAAAACACTCAGTTCCTCCTTTTTCTGTCCTTTTTGCAAGCTACCAGCCCCCAAAATCTTAGAGGAGTTTTTATGCAGTGTGGTTTGGGAAAAACTAATGTGAAGGAGGCTGGAGGCCACCGGGAAACATTAATAGTTCTCTTCAGTTGTGTTTTATTTTAACTGTTAGACCCTAATGAGAGCACTGCTGTGAAATTTTGGATACAGTTTTGACAAGGCTGCACTGATCCATCAATGAGGCCTCCTTGCTGAAATGAACACCTCTAGTAAGCTTTTAATGGCCTTTGTAAACAAACAGAATAATTCCCACTAACTGCAGAAATGAGTTCCATATTTATTTATTTTACTTCACAGTTCCTATTAAGTTGATTTAATAAAATCCAGCACATAATGTTTTTTTAAAGCAAACATTAAATAAACTAGAGCTGGGTACTGAACTCTGCATGGTGCTGCCAGTATTAATGGGTTCAAAAGAGGCCATAATGCTCCAATGGTCCCTGTGTGGTGACACTGAGGCTGACACTCCATGAGAAAATAAAATGGTTTTAAGGTTCCCAACACCTGACTGAAATTGAGCAATCACAATACTAGCCAGTGTGGGAGCTGATTAGCTGATGGCTCAAGACCTTTGGCTCTCATAGGTATCCTGCACCCCCACAGCTCTGTGTTTGGACCTTCCTCAGCTGACCCTCAGGTCTTTCTCCTTTCTTACTCCCTGTTTTAGCACCTCAAGGTCACAGTTAGGGACACATAGACCCCTTATCAGCCCCTGTCTTGTGTTTGCTTATAACAGAAGGTGTGACAAACTGGTTTGTGTCTTAAATCAGTATATGAACATAATTTCTGAGAGCAGTAGTTATTCTCGAGGGGAGCCCGTGACTACCCTCATCTCTCAAGATCTCTTCCAAGGGACAGAAGAAATGTGAAGATGATGATTTAACTATTCATGGTGAAAGATGAAGACTCTGTGAGTTTTAGATACTCTGAGAAGACATTCAGGATCCAGAAATAAAGCCAGCGCCAGTAATCCAAGGAAAGCTCTTTGACGGGTAGGCTTCTTGCTGCTCTGGGCTTCATACATTTTTTTGTTTGTTTGTTTGCTTCTTTTTTCTTGTCATGTTGCCAAGTCTGAACCCTTCTTTGAGAGTTCTTCCCAGAGTATTTGCATGTAGAAGAAGTTATGGAACAAACTGACAAAATAGTCAGAAATCATCAAGGCTGGGCCACAATTAGATGAAGTCAGAGATAAAATAGCTGAATTACTAAGGGTGCTGTGTAACCTCTTGCTTAAAATTGTACTAGTCCTTGAAGACTGGAATGAGGCCTACATGATGCTAACTTCTAAGAGGGATTTGTGAGATATTGAAGAAATACAGGCCTAGAGGCATCATGTCCATGTCCAGGCAACTTGAGACAAAGTATAACAAAAGACAGAGTTAGAGGACACCTTGCAACATGTGATTTCCTGGAGAAGAGTTAATAACAATTTTACACATGAAAGTCCTGCCTGAAAAGCCAGTTAGAGTTTTCTGAAGGTGTCAGCAAGCTTATGATGATTTGCCTGATGAATGTGTTGTATTTTCAAAAGGTTTTCAGCAAAATGTCTCATTTAGAACTTGAAGTGCCACAAAGTGCAGTGGTGTAAAAGCAATGCTATTTAATGGCTGAATAGCTCATTACGGGATACGAAGAGAAAGTTAAGAGCAAATATTCAAATGTTACCATAGATGGAGATTATCAAGGTTTTTTCTCGGGGGTCTGTGATAGGAGGCGAGCTGTAAAATGTATTAATAAGCAAACTGGAAACAAGGTGGCAAATGATAATTCAGTCTGAAGTTTGTAAATTATCCTTAGTAGCAAGGACTGTATGTGTTTGTCTTATGCCCTTTCTTTGTATAGATTATTGTTATATTATTTTGTTTCTCATCTTCTTACCCTTTCATATTTTAATAAGAGTAACTATATCATGATGAGCAGTGATCATGCCATTCATAAAACTGCTCCTCACATAGTGCCTCAGTTCTTATGGGTCAGTGAATGGCTTGAACTGCGGGAAATGAGGCTGGCTATGGTCTGGTTGAGTTTTTGATACTCATTGTTCAGTTATTTTGTCCTTCTTTCCCTCACAAATGCCATGTAAGACACAGAAAGTAAGAAGAATCCAGGTTAGTGCAGCAGCCTTTTTCTTGACCTTCAAGATACCGATCAGCTCTGCAGAGGGGGACATGTGCTGAATGGTCTTGCTGGCTGATAGGAAAACTTTAGAGCAAAGAAAGTCATCAGAGACCAGCTCTCAGATGACTTCAGCAACTGTCTTTCCACCATGCACTGGCTGGTGGTCTTCCTCACCAACCATTGCCTATATTTCTCTGTACTTTTCCTTTTCTCTTCCTGTTCTTTACCCCACACTGTAAAACACAATCTTCTGTAGCCAGAACTTGTTTCTCTGTTACCCTTCTAAGACACAATGTCTAGCAAAGCATTCAGTCACATTTATACATTAAAGATTTACTGAAAAGCTATTGGACTGTACATGATGTTTATTAATCAGGAAACAATGTTGCCCACACATTGAAGCCACTTACCATGCCATAGTAGTTAGTTCAGCTACTTTAAGGTAATAAACCTTCAGTGTCACAGCATGAGCCAAACTTCTGCCTCAGGAAGAGATTAGCAGAATGAAGACACTAAGATCAGGGCTAAATGAGAAGGTGAGAACAAAGGTGTGTGAAGAGCTTCCACAAATAACCTATACACTATGAAAAGAGGCTTTTAAAGGTATGATCTTATTGATGCTGGTACATTTAGATTGCTCTACGAGATAAGCAGTGAAATATTCATGTCCTCATCTGACATTGTGATGCTGGAAAGCTTCCCTGAAATGAGCAGAAGATAACTTTTTTTTGGCTTAACTCAGCAGGGTCTGACCTATGGCCAATGGGATGAGCCCATCTGGCACACTGCCTTTTCCCTGAAGCAATGAACAACTCCTTGGACAGCGTGTGCAGCCCACACAGCTGAGTGCCTCCTCTTGCCCATAAGCAGCTGGTGCTGGCCAGGATTGAAGGTAACACTATTTTCCGCCTCAGGTGCAGGGAGAAGAGTGGGAAGTACGTCTCCCAAAAGGGGTTGCTCCAGCCACCACACCCAAATACTGACCAATCGAACTTGTAACATGGAGTTGTCTAATGTCATGGCTGTGTGACTAGACCAGTGACTAGGCAAGACCATCTAGATTGTAACACCTGTGTTACCCATACACAAGGAGACAGATGAGCTCTCCTTGGTGAAGAATAGAGAGGCATAGCGATAACATGTTTTTTCCACTTCTTCCACTGGGTTTTTCAGTCATATTTAAGCAAGCTATTTAATTTCTTCCACTGTAAAATAAGACTAATAATTGCAGGCTACCTCACAGGGAAAAAAATCTGGTATTTGTTAACCACTGAAAGCCCCTTTATAACAAATGCTGTGGAGAGGCAAGCCAGGCATAACAGCCGACTGTGGTTCAATACCTATAAATGTGTCCTCATTTGTGCCTATTGGGGACCTGAAAGACTGGTGGGAACTGGTGGGAACTGCCCATGAGGATCACTGGCTCATCGCAGGGCCAGTGCCAGCTCCAGGGAGAAGGTGTCAAACGGGGTGCAGCGGCCACCTTAGGAGTTCAGGACACCCAGGAAGCTTTCTCAATTGAATTTTAAGAGGCAATTCTCTTCCTGCTTACTTTAGGTTTATGTAGGGTTTATTTATATACTGCTGTCACTGCTGAGAGTGCCCTGTGACTCTGATTTTCTGACCCATGCTAGAAAACCCCTCCTTCTCCTCCTCCAAAAGTCATTGAAGCCCTTCCTCAAAGCTGAGCAGGGTTTGAAGTGCTTTCCTGAGCAGGGATGGTCTTCCAGCTGAAACAGATTCATGAATTGGGGCCAGGATTCCACGTTTCTCAAGGGTGATGGTCACAAAGAGGCGTTTCAGGGCTTGAAGGGAAGATTTACAAGCATGGTTCTGAGAAGGGAGCACAGGCAGTTCACTGCAGGCTCCAAAAAAAGAGTCAGCTCCACTTGTGTTTAAACTGGACCGCTCAAAATGAAGGCATTGTGCATGCCGTCAGTAAACAAAGAAAGAGATATCTGGAAGTGATAAAGCTCGGATTGATAAAAACTTCCCTTCTTCTAGACGGAGGCCACACATACTCTAAATAAAATGTGCCACTTAGGAGATGATTTGTATTGATAAGTCTCGAGTGCATTGTTTTTCCAAATGTTCTCTCCCAGCTGGGAATTTCACACTTGGGCAGGCTCCAGCCATGGCCTCATGAAGCACCAGCCTCCTTCCCTGACCTGACCTGCTGTTGTTTATACTGCTGTTTACACATTTCTAAACAACCTATGCAAATTATCTCTAATTACTCTTGCTCACAGCAGCTGCGGGTGGTGGTGTGGAGATTCAGGCAAGCTCTGAAGCATTGCCAATGTTGTGCTGTTTGTTGACACAGAGCTCTCCCTGCTGCAGCAGCAGGTCAAAGCGAGGGTTATGGGATGGCTAATTGTAGCTGGGGACACAGCCCCACAAGGCTGGCATTATACTGTAAACAGCCAAAGGAATAAATAACCTGGGTAAGAATCAGCTTTCAAGAGACTTGCTCCAACCATGAGACAAACCTTGGAGGCATCCTTGATCTATTATAGTGCTTGCGTTTGGAGCCACACGTGTGCATCTCCATGTAATCAGAACTGTTTTGATAGGAACTTAGCTTGGATGTAATCTGGATGTGTTGCTATGTCTCCCTCCCCTTTGAGGCCAGAGCTCAGGACCTTTAAAAAGCAGTATGCTTTAGATTGTGATACCACTCTAAGTTATATCATTTATGTTATACCCTTGCTAAACACATGATTTGGAAGAATCTATATGGTCTTCATGCCCCAAACATATTTGACTTTAACAGACAACTCATATAGTTGCTCTGAAGAGGAGGCAAAAAGTCTCTAGATAGAGTATTAGTTCTGGTTTATTGACAAATAAATTTTGGTTGCGACCAAATGGTTTAATTAGTGCCTTGGAAATCTATGTAAGCTTGATACAAATTATGAAGGTGTTGCCCTCTCTGATTTACCCTGTTTGAAAACCTTGAGGGCCTTCAGCTTGCCTGGGCTTAAAAATACTAATGTTTGTTTCCATTAAAGCTTAAAAATACTAATGTTTGTTTCCATTAAAGCCATATTTTTAAAGCTTGGACAGGGTGCAGGAGTGCTGATTTCCCTTGATTAGCCACAGATATCTCACAAAAAAAATAAAGTTCCTGAAACGGTTTTTTCGTGGTTTTCATTGAAAAAAATCCCACCTCATTGCTTCCTTCTTGCTCTATCCCCTAGTGTCCTCAATAACAATACTGCAACACAGAGTTATGAATCTGAAAGTTTGTGAAGGGATGTGTATCTCAAAGGGTGGCCAAAGCACCAGGCGCTCGCCTAGCTTGTAGCTAACTTTTAGATCACTGAGGCCTATAAGTTAGATACCCAACTCCCCCCATGAAATCCATTCCTTACTAACAGTATTTCATACACTGGTTGATGACACTGATTGCAGCAGACCTTGGATTTCTATTTATTTACTATCTTGAGACTGCAAAAGCAAACAAAGGATGGTTCACAGAAGCATTTCCAGAATTTGAAACTACACCGTTTAATGACAACAAACAAAACCTACAGCCACTCCAGCAAAGCCGAGGCATTTTCACGCTATTTTCATAATCTTTGGGATTAAACACCATAAATGGCCTGCAATCTGTGCCAAACACTGCTATACATGTATTGAAGAAATAACAAGTCCTTAGTCTGGGATAGCCAGCAGTATAGTAGTTAGCTGGGGAGGAGGGTCAGGAGATCAACCCAGACTACTTATAATCCCAGACCCTGAGCCATTCTGTCTATCCCTGGACATGTTCATCTTAGCATTAGTTAATAGGTGCAATGTGTTTTAAAGAAAGTTGTATGCAGAGCAGGGCCAGCATGTTCACTGCTACTGAAGTACAGACATACACAGATGCTACAAATGCAGCAGCATCCCTGCAGTTACTGCTGTGCAAGTGAAGGAGAGCTTAACTCTGGTGTACTGGTGATGCCAGCACAGATGCTGTATCGGCGATGGCAAAGACACTTAGAGAAAGGAGAATGTGCTTGGTCTTCAGACCCCACACAGGATGAGCATGGCTGACAGCTAGAAAAGTTGGGGTCTGTGGTCTGGATTTGTTCTTCCCCTTCTGAGAGAGCTCTTATCTGAAGAGGAACTCAGACAGAGGCATGAGCATCCCATGCTGATGTATTTGGTTCCGCTTTGAAGGGTGCTCACAGCCTGCCACAGCGAAGGTCCCCACTGTGCCAAGGGGATGTCTCTTCTCTCCCAGGAGTGCCTGCAGGCACACCTCTGCCTGCAAAACAGCTGTTGTTGGCAAGCTCCAATTCACCATCCAGTCATTTCCTCTCCCTGGTTTTGGTCCATCTCCCCTCCCCAAGTGTGCAGGCTTCCCACAGCAGCTGGCTGACCTCTCCCACCACAGGAAGGTGTTATCAACCCTATGAGGAGTGGGCTTGCCAGATATGGGGCTCATCCCACTGATTCGAGGAGGCAGATCTATCTTAACACTTATCTCCCTGTTAAAGCCTCCTCCCTCTCTGACAGTTATTTCTAAGCCTGTACTTCATACTCGTCACCAGCACCAGGAGTGAACCTTTCCACAGACAGATAAGTGGCACCAAATTAAAGAGCATTAAATGGATGTCTTTCCATATTTAAAGAGCCAGTAGCAATCCGTACATCCTGGGCATGCCAGAGATGGTAAAATCTAATCACTTTCCATGCTTTAAATGCTGTGTAAACATGAGGTAATTGTTCTTATATGTGAAAAATGATGTGTCTCATGTCAAGAATGTATCAAGACTGACTTTTTAGC
Organism: Lepidothrix coronata; assembly: GCF_001604755.1. Classification (NCBI taxonomy): domain Eukaryota; kingdom Metazoa; phylum Chordata; class Aves; order Passeriformes; family Pipridae; genus Lepidothrix; species Lepidothrix coronata. The sequence continues at coordinate 9,157,873 of NW_016690184.1, forward strand.
TCTGTGAAATATTATTGAGCCCAGCCCCTGCTCAGCAAATCTTTCCAGACTCAAATAAGTCACTAAAGCAAATAAGTATGTTCTTATTTATGAGACTGGGAGTTTATCTTGATTAGATATAAAGGATGTAAATAATGGCTCTCTTGTAGACAACTTCTAACATAAAAGAAATAAACTATATATCTATCTGTTTTCAGTATATCTACAATACACTCATCGGTCACTGCAAAACACTTAATGCTCTTGATAAATGAAATGCATGCAGTTAATCTCATCAATTTGGCCCCTAAAAACTAAAAAGCCATCTTTGCTGCTTTTTTAAAAGAGGAAATAACAGCGAAATCCACCATTATTTGTAAAGTGTAATCTGTTAACATCAAAGCTAATGTTTACTGAATGGTTTTTCAAATCGCTGGTTCGAGGTTTTACATGTCTGCAAGTATTTCTTCAGCAATTATTAAGATAAAGAATAGGAGAACAGAGTTTTAGTATTTCATCAGTGCTAAGGGAATAACTAATAATACCAGACTCAGATCCTAGGCATGATGTGGGCAAGGCTGGTGGGTTTCCCCACCTTAACACTCAACCTTTGGGGACCAGACGTCTAGCAAAAGACATCAAATAAAACAACAGTCAGGACAAGGGAGAAGAGCTTGAGAGCACAGTTCTTTTATTGGGGTACATTTATCTCTGACTTGTTTCATCCTGCAGTTTTCTTGATGAAAATTTCCTGTTATAGTTGTTGAGATAACATCACCTCTATGTCAGTTGGACAGAAATTAACCCTCAAGATAAACTTGAATAATAATGTATAATATATAATAATATAATGCTATATAATAATATACAATAATAATACATTATAACATAAAATATATAATAATATAATCAGAAACAGGTGAAAAGTAACCAATGTATTCACAGTCTTCAGTTCATCATTGACTGTGTGGTCTTTACACCCCTTTCCCAGTGAATTGAAGGCTCAAGTGCAGCCCGGGTGAATGCAACAAGGCCCTCTTTCCTTTGTACTGTAATCTTGTTAGTTCTTTCTAAGCATTTTTTTCTCCCCATGGTGTCAGTGGCAGGTTCTCTGAGAATTCTGTTGTCAAGTATCATCATCTGTGAAAAACTTCATTGTCCTCATTGTAAGGGACAGATATAAAAAATTAAATAAAGTACTGCTGGAGTTATTCTTGGAAAGGCTACCAGCTTCCATCTGCAGTGCAACAGAGCCTTATCTTTGGTACCAGACTGTTTACAGTTTCTAGTATATAATAATCCATTACCTACAATATTGCATATCTGTCTTGCTCAATATAGATCACGGTTTTGAATTTGGTAGTTCCTTCACAAAGGCTTTCTTCAGAAAGTCCATAACTCCTGGCTGACAAAAATCTTTCAGCCAGTCATCCACTGTTTACATCAGGGATACAGCAGAACCCCAAACAAATAGTTTTGGTGGTTAATGAAAATCACTGTGAAACATCACAACACTACCACAGACCAAAATGCGTCTTGTCAGGGCTGCCAGCTACTAGAACCTGGTAAGCTTTTACGCAGCTAGAAAAAAATTCCCTGCCATCACAAATCTCTCATGCAGAGGAAGAAGAGTTAAGCCTCTTTGTTGTTTTCTCTTTGTTAAGATAAGGCTTATGAATTTATCTAGACTCTCTCAGAAAGTCTATTTTTCCAAATTCTCTCTCTTCTCTTCTATAAGCCTTATGAATTTTGTCAAAACCCTTTTAAAAAACTGAAAATTTTATGTGAGGTCACATAAGCAGGTTTGCTAATAGTCCAGGTGTCATTTGAAGAATCTGATTGCGGTGGAGCACAGCATTGCCTCTCTCTCATATAAACATGGAAGACATGAATAAAACTCAGAAATTCAGCCTTGCAACATAGCCAGGTGTTACAGTCAGTGAATGTAAAAAAATTAATTTCCTCTGGTAGCATTTCCAAGCCTCCATGTGCCCAGAAGGAATTTTCCTTCTCTCATTCCCTTGTCTTCCCTCCTTTTCTGCCTCTGTGTTGAAAGGCTTCAGCTCTTCATCTTCATGAATCTTCTGCAAACTAAGGGAAAATTTATTGGTTCTTAAAACACTATCTCAGAGGCACAGGCTCCTGCAGGTACCTCATGGAGATCTTTCAGCCTCTCTTTTGGGCTGCTCAAGAGCTTCAGCCTCTCACAATACACTACCATCCAAAACTGTCTTCTGTGCTGTCAGTGACCCATCCTACAGTGGGAGCAAGGGGGAACAAGTAACTTGAACTTCTGGGAAGTCAGCACTGGTCCTTCTGTTTGTTTCCCCTTTATGAATACAAAATACTCTCAAATACAGGTTTTGGTCTGCATTTTGAGCTTCGGTAGTCTCAAATCCAATAAATGTTTACTTTTTGTCTTGGTAGTAGATATAGAACAAACTGTTTAATGCTGTCTGAGTTGTACTTGGCATATAAGAAAAATGTTACCTTTGCCCTGAACCATTTTTAAGAAGTATGGAGAGTAAGTATAGGAGCCACAGGAATTATTGTTGCATGTAGCTTTTAAGATATATAAATGGGGTGGAGCTTAAATCCCTGAGATTTTGGAGCTTATGCTTCAGGAAACCATATTTAATGTGGTCGTAAATAAAGCAAGAAAAATATGAACTTAACTGTGACATGTGCCTTTATGTGGGTATAATATGGAATTCTAATTAAAATTAATGCAGTAATAAACCAATCCACCCTTAACGGCAAAGCAAAGCAAAGCAACACCACCACCACCCTTTTCTGCTGCTTTAATGGCATTCTGAATCCCACAAATAAAACTGGCGAAAATTGACATCCTGTTCTTACGCTGTTAAAAACTCTAGTTGAGGATTATTGCAGTTTCTTATTGTTTCAGGACTCATTCCAAGTTACACTTTATCACACTGAATACCAGGTAGTTCAGGACTTTTAGGATACCAAAGAACATTGCAAACAATGATCAGCACAGGCAAAGAAAAGGCATCAACTGACAGTCCATAGCCAGACCTGTGCTGACTCTTCCCTCCACTCCTACATCGCAGGATCAAACATACAGAAAACTTCCACTGTGAGACCTCACTTCATAGCTCTGCATACACGGGGAAAGGTATGCATGTGTTCTATATCCAAATGCAGAATAAGTGCTCTGCGCCAGCAGCTACACAGAAAATTATGATATTCATTTTCTGGTAGAGGCGGTAGGGCACATTATTGAAACCTGCTGAACCCTCTCTTTCCAATAGTGGAAAGAATAACTAAGCAGATATCAGCAGGATCAAAATACACCATAACTAGAATAGAAACATCACTAGGATTGCTTGTCCAGGAGGTGCTAATGTGGGATCACTTCTGCTGGCAGATACATCAGTTGTGACAATAAAATCCTGAAAGCTCAGAGCTCTTTATGTAGGTGTCTTCCTACAACCCATTTTCTTCAGCCAGCATGCGAATTTCTTCAAACTTCTGTCATCTGGGAATGTCTAAAATGTCAGTATTTATTGAAGTTCTGCTTTTTGGGAGGAACAATAAGAACCTGGGGCTTACCACCAACAAAAGAACAGTGTCTTCCAGCATTTGTCTTTTTCTCAGCGGTGGGTTATAGAATAGCTGTCTATAGGTTTAGTTCAGTGATCATTTATATTTAAAGCAAAAATTTTATTCCATTGCTTAATTATTCTTGAAGTGTAAATCCTCTTAAATACCATACTATTCAGCAATAATTTATTTTCCAGGTGGATGCAAGCTTTCTAAAACTTGAAAGATTAGTAAGTTCAAAGGAGAATCATAAAACTATAGAAAGGCAGGCTCAATAGTACCGATATCACTTCTGACAGATCTTGGTCTAATACATTCTTAAAGACATGGAGAATACAACCTCCCCAGGTGACCTCTTTCTGTGCTTCTTGGCATTACTCTTGGAAAGGTTTTTTCAGCTTCTGATCAGATTCTTTCTTCCTGCAATACAAGCCCATTGAAATGCATGAGCATAGAGAACAGATTGCACCCTTCCTCTTTGTAACAGTCCTTTTTATACTTGATATATAATTTGGTGTGATTTTATGGGACTGTATGTTCACTGGGTACTTATAGTTAAAATGATGGTAATTTGAAGTCACTGGGTGAAAAACAAATGAAGAACAAATGCACATTTGTTTGCAAACAAAGATAGTGAAGATAAAACTGAGAATCTACCATATGTTTTCACCAGCTGGAATTCATTCAACATTTTGTTAGTTCTACTCTTAAATGCATTGTGAAGGTTACTTTTGAGGTCCTTCTCACAGGCTATGTCACTGGCAAGAAGTCCTCAATCTGTAAATGGCATACTGAAAAGAGTTCTCCAGCAGTTGTCTTAGAGGGGAATATCACTAATGTGTTTCCCATTCTCTGCCCTGAAACCTCCAACACAGTGTTTTGCTTCTTCACTTGAAAGTATTCTCCTGTGATGGACTGAGAGAGTCCCGGTGAGAGAACAGGATTCTTGCAGCAGGTTTTGGAAGTGCTTCTTTCCAAGTGTCAGGCTTCTTAAAGCATTGTGGAAAATCCAAAGTTGTCTGGTAGGGGACTAATTAAGACTAGTCAAACAGGATGTGGAGAAGAGCATGAAAGGGCTTGAGAGGCTCTGGTCTAAGACTGTGTCTGCTCTGTGTTACTCTGTGCGGTACAGATTTATTCTTGTAATTCTTTTCATCACTGGAAAAAACACAGGACAAAGAAAGAAGCAGCCAAAATGGAGCCAGAACTTTTCTTTGAGCAAATTGAGAAAAAATTGCCTTTGTATACACACAACTAATATCAAACCCAAACTGTTTACATGAAATTGATGGAACTGGAGTTCTATGAAAGAGTGAATTCCTGCTCTGAATCAGTCTAAATTCGGTTTAGGGGATTTTGGCTCAGGACTGCAAAGGTTAAATTACATCATATAACACAGTATGTCTGCAAGGTTACTGCTTCTCAGAAATGACAGCATAATGTGTACAGACACTCTATATGTGAGAGAAAGAGAATCCCTGCATTGCCCAGGCCAGCTTTAAATATTCAGCAATGTTATAGCAAAGTAACTTAATATTCAGTAAAAGATGGTGGTGTTTTGAGTTTGCTGACGAGAAGTTTGTGCAGAGGAACAGTTTTGTTGCCTGTGCAGTGCTCTGAATTAGAAGATGTGTCATATAACACTTATCTTAGATAGTGTGGGGGCAGTCAGTGAATGGTAACTATGTTCTCCTGAAACAACAAGGATGTCATGTAGCACTTTTGGAGAGATAAGTGAACGTTTGGACTGGGAAGGGTATGCAAAGGATACCAAAGTTCAGCAGCTAATTAGAGTGTTATCACTTGAAAAGTAACATAACTGAATGAATGAAGTCATGGAATCTAGGGAAAAAGCTTGTCATTTGTTAAAATGTATTGCGGTGTACACGAACCATACAATGGTGACATTCTCAGAAATGCAATGTAGGAGAAATGGGACAAACAGAGGTTTAGTTTAGATCCTGAATTAGAGCATCTGTAAATGCGCATGACCCTTATTAGCTGGTCATATGCACATCATCATGTTATCGGCAGGAAATCAAAGCTCCAACTAAAATTACAGTAGAGGAAGCTTATAATTTGGGAACATGAAGTCATCCTGGCATACTATTTGCCCAACAATTTTTTGAACTCTTACTAAAGGGTTTACTTAGTGAAATTATCATTTCTTCTTTAGAAGGAAACAAAAGGTGGATATACAGTTTAACACAGAATTTTCCATTTAAAGCTAGGTCACATTTTACCCCATCCCAGGCTGGGCCTTAATCCGGTAGCTCGCAAGACATGCAGGTGAGCTAAGTGGGCAAAAGATTGATTTTCAGTCTGTTTGAGCTAGCTTGATGCAACTGAAAAAATCTCCATACAGAGGAAGGCAAGCTCATCTGAAGTCATTCTGACTGTGCGTGGGAGGGAGGCCCACTGCAGCAGGATCTGGCAGCTCTCTGTGAAAGGCTAGGAGAGCACAGACACTTAATTTCTCAAAAAAATTTAGGATTACCCAGTAAATCACATAACCTTGCACTGTCCAGAAATGTAACATGAACGTGGTGATAGAATAATCACTGCAGCCCACTGACATAAACAGGACGATGTACAGGGACATAGCAACACCCTGAAGCACAGGATGCAGAAAAACGACTCCATGCAAGGGGAAAATGAATGGCTGGAGTCTTATCTAGTGTGATAAGAAACATTTACTTCTGAAGAAACTATTAAAGGACCAATTCTCTAGCATGCACTTAGTTAGGGAGTACTAATTTGGCAATTATTTGTAGTGAAGAATGTGGCTACTAATGGGCCAGTCTCGGTGCCTTTGGAGAAATCTAATAATGGTTGGAAAGGAGATGCGAAGGAAGACATGGAAAGATGTCGCTGGTCATGTGACCTTACAGGACAACTTTACAAATCACACAGTAAGCATATGAAACACTCAAGTGATCCCCCTGCTGCTGTTATGAAAGAGATATTTTTCAAATATATCTGAGGAACCCAAAACAATCTTCCCTCAGCTGTAAGTATTTCCCATGTGTATGAACGCATATTCTTTAGGAAAGCTTTCTATTCAAGTGCAGAGGCTTTCTCTGGGATACTTGTCCAGTGCAGTGGTCATTCCCTTTCCTGCTGTTTTACTGTTTAAGTCTCCAGGCAGAAAAATGCTGCGATGCCTCCACAGCCAGTTGTCAAGCAGATATTTTATCAATTCACAGAAAACACAAACAAGAGGTGCACTTACAAGGTAACAGGCAAAAATACCCTCACCTGCTGCCTGTGTCTATGACCATTGAAGTTAAAGGAAGATATCTGCTGCTAGCAATGCTGTGAATGCTGTGTGCTTCAGACAATGACAAATTGCAAATAAGTTTGTGCAAAGCACGGATCAGACAGGATATGGGACAGCCGGGATTCTTTTAATAAATTGTTCATGACAAAAGGCTGGACCACCTTTAAGTCATCCCATGATGTGCTGGATATTTGCTGGGAGTAGTAGAGAAATGAAAGCAAAGATAAATGGTGAAAATATAAATTAAAGAAATATAAAGAAAACAAGGGCTGTAATTAATACACACTTTTCTAGACTTTACTTAGTTTTCTATTCTTACCTACTTACACGAAGAAACGGGAAGTGACCAACATATTGGTGAAGAATTCTTCAGGCAACCTTCTAAAATAATATGTGTCTGTTGGATCCAAATTGTAGTCCAAAAAATACTTAGATAATAAAAACATGGAATACGAACTAAGACAATAAATGTGTAAAGATACAGTGTGTGGCTTAAATCTTTCCACAGTATTAAAAATCCAAGTCATCCAACAGTACGTTTTCAAACTCTTTTGCTCTGTGATTTATTACCAAGGCTATCATAATCAATTACTTTTAATTAATAGAAGATGGAAACATTAATTGGTCCTATTTAAGTTTGATTGTATTAAATGATTCTACTAGTGATCAAAAATGTATTTTGAAAGGGAGTTTAGGCTAATATATCAGCAAATGAGGCGCTATAAACATGATTAATATGCACATTAGACTTTCCTTATCACTTTTTGTTGGCAGTTTTTATCCGGTCACAGCTGAAATTCCATTGAGTTCTTTCTCCTTTTGTATAAAATACAGATTATGTGGAGACAGCCGTCTGAGCAACTGGAGTTTCATCTTGTATGGCCATTAATTATTATTGCTCCTTTAGTATTTCTTATCTATCACAGAGATGTAGGACTGTATTTTTATAGACATTTGCAGTTAGGAAAAAACCAGGCTTTTGTGTGATGGCGCCTCAGCATATTTTTATTGCAGAAAGGATCGACAACACATTTTGCACATCTATGACAGGGTAGAATAAGATGTTTACAGCTGTCATCATCATGGAGGTATGTATTTTTGGTAATACCCCAGGGAAGTTGCTGGATAGTATTGACTGCCTTTGTTGCAACATTTTGACTTGGAGCTTTTTTTTAATACGTCCAGAATTATGTTGTATTTACTTCAAGGGAATAATATGCAATATAAAACATTTCACTGAATTGTCCCTGCAGTTGGGGAAACTTAAGAATACATTGCTTTCCTGGCAGTTTACTAGCGTGCAAGTGTTGTTCTGCACTGTGAGCAGCTTTATTTTATTTTGATTACTTCTCACTCCTCACAGGGGAAAAATTTTCATTGGCTTCCAATTCAAGAACAGAAGTGTTGGGACAGATACTTGTTGCTATCACAGCCATCTCAAACACCCCACCACCATCACTGTCATGAGAGAATCAGACACAGAACTAAGGTGATTTCAGACCCTGAAGTTTTGTTCTGCTGCTCCCAGTGAGAATCCATCTGCAGACCTCATTGCTCCCAGAGACCCACACCTTCTTGTTTCTAGCTCAAAGCTGCCTATCACCAGTGTAATCCCGTACTTGTCCTAGGGACGACATTTAACCAATGAGGGTAATATCCTTACCAAAGTGTGTTCAGTGCAGTGTAGACTTCTTTAACCCAGCCTGGGCTGCAAACAGCAGCACATGCAACACACAGAGGTAGACCTGTACTCCTGTAAACACTATTTCTGTCTGAACTCACAGTTGACAGATATTAGTGGCTGTTTGAACAGTTGTTTACACACTTCAGATTTTTGGCAGAACCATATTACGTTGGTGAGTCATACTCATCTGGAAAGGGAAGGGAAGGGAAGGGAAGGGAACGGAACGGAACGGAACGGAACGGAACGGAAAAGCATTTTTTCTGGAATCTGACTGAGAAGGTATTTTCCCACTCTTTTCTGTAGTGGATATTTGCAGTAAATAGCAGCTCTTTTCTTAATTTAGTTTAATTTCTTGAAGCAATACCTTGGACATAATTTCCATCTGCTCTGGGGAAGCCTTAGGATGAGACTGGAGAGGGTATGAGAGCTTGGAGGCTGATGGCATCATACTGTGGGGATGGTCTGATTGCACCCAATGGAATAGACGGTGCATGACAGAGCATGCAAGGGCCCCCAGGACCCACTGCTGGATGCTGTACATAGAAGGGGTCTGTGCACCCAAAAAGAGACCAGCAGGTCTCTGCAGGATCACTGTCCACAGCAGTCAGGCTCTGTCCCAGCCCCAGCATGTGAACCTCCACCCTGATGCTCAGCAGTCTGCTTAAATCCACCTCTTGTTGCATGGGTGCTGACAGTTACTTATTCATAAAACTATTTTGGAATAGTTATTCTACCACAAATTTATCCTATGTCTTTTTCAGGAAAAAAGCCTTCATAGACAAGCTGTAATAAGATACAGTCGGCTTGCTATGTGTCCAGGGACCTGATTTGCAGCAACATAAAACAGACGCCTCAAATTGGTGGATATGTTTTCTTTCTGTGTTTGTGTGCCTCCATTTTGTAGCTGTGGAATAGATTTTATTTTTATTTTTTTATTTTTTTATTTCTGTCCTTTGGGATCAGGGTGAAAATCAGATTATATTTGTAATGGGTTCACTTTTCAAGAAAAATATTTGAATTTGAACACTGGTGAGAAAAAATGGCCCAAGATTTCACACAGAAAAAAAAAATTTAAAAACCTCAAAATGTTGATTAATGAAGTAAGCAGTTTACAGTCATGTGGGCATTTAGAAGGAATAAATATCTCCTGATCTTGATGTCTTTTTAACATCGTCTGTTGGATGTCATTCAACGTTCATTGCCTCACTCTGTTGGAGGAGACATACAATGAACTGCTGAGGGAATTTCAGTCAGAAGTTTAGGCCAAACATTTAATATTTTTATTATTGCCTCAAAAGTTACAGGTGATAATAATTGAAGGATGTAATATTTGTCAACATCTTTTTTTATGGTTTTGATTGAGCATTGTGCCAAGAAACTCTATACATATAAATATAGTCCAAATGAATTTGGATCAAAATAAATAATTTTTAAAAGATTTCTGAGCAATCCAAACTCAGCTTTAAACATATTCATTACAACACCTATTACAACAGAGTTACCCCTGATTACTGGGTTGCTAATAATAATTTTTAGATTGTTTTTTCCTGAAGCAAACTGCAGGAAGAATTCAGGCACAGCCTCAGAAACTCACACACAGGCTATGGCCACACTAGTAAATTAAACAACATTAAAGCATGGGCCCAATTTTTAACACACAGTCACTATCACCTATCTAGCATTGACCTTCAGATAGTTTTTGACTTGGACAAACCACTACTCTCCCAAACAATCCTCGAGACTTGCTAAAGAATAAGACATTATTCCCAATCAGCAGTTTGAAAACAGCTGCCTTACTTTGAAGGCAAAATGTTAATAGTATAGACATGACCAAATTATGCCAGTTGGGCTCAGAAGAGCCCTGGCACTTGTTAGTATACTAAGATAGATGAGTTACAGTGTACTTTCTTTGGAGACTTCATGCAATATAAATAGTGCACTTTTGCCAGCAGTGCAGGCTTTAGAGAGGTCCTGTTAATGAAATTACCTGACCTCAAGCTGCCAATAGTCTTCTGGAGCAATTAGCTGCAGCAATTGTTTCAGACAAATTTTTCCTTTTCTTAATTGTGTTGGACCAGAGTCTCTATCCATATTCCATATGCAAAAGTTTGAGAGAAGCCTAAAATTTTTCACACTATTTTAAAGAAGTTTCTATGAATTAAGTTTTTGCTGTTCTCTGAATTGTGGTCATCACAGAGATTTAGCTCAGGAGAAGCAAAGGGCAGGAAAAAAAAAAACTAGCTCTAGAGAAAGATTGCTGAAGAATTATACTAATACTAAATAATGAAGAAGAATGTAAACAGATTACAGATACAGAGTGCCTGAGATCAGCTAATGGCTGAAAAAATAGATGACAGAGATAAAAATGATAAGATTTGTCAGAAAGAACAAAGCCTCTGTGTGCATCATGCAGATTAAGGAATTAGAGTCGAAAGGTTAAGTGTGAGCAACAATGAATATGAAAAATGAGTAAAAAAAGAAGAAAAAGGAAAGTTTGTTTCATAAATCAGTTCTAGTCTAACATTGCTGTAAGCAAAAAAAAAGTGTGTTGAAGTCTGTTATGCCAGCAGATAGTTCAGGCTGGACATTGGGAAAGGTACTGGTATTTTTAGCAGCAGATAAAAGTGTCCTTTTCTAAGTGCTGTAAATGTTGGCCTCAGGTTACCTCTCATCATGTGCTTTGTTTCATGGTGGGAAAATCTTCAATTTTAAAGTCCATGAGCCTGGACAATTTTTTAACTGACCTCATGCACATCCACCTCCACAGATATAAAGACTTTGATTACTTTATAGAACAGGAATGAAGAAAAGAGTTTCTACCAAGCCTGTAGTAGGTAGATGCTGGCCATGAAATATATGTTCACAACAGATAATTATTCTGGGTGTAACATCTGTTCTCTTTACTGCAGGAAATTCTTCTGAGAGAAGCTCAAAATGGGTAGCAGATATCTGAAAGCACTTCTAGTTTATTGGATAAATATGGAATGTTTCTAAATCTGCCGTTTTTAGAATGAACAAAAATATATTCTGGACAATTACCAGCGACAATAGCTAAATTTACAGTGCTTTCCTCTTCTAAGTTTAGATATATTGTTGAAATCTGCTCCTTCTAGTTAAAACAAATCCAATTGGTATACATTACAGTATACATTATAGAGCAGGAGCTCTACATCTGTAATGTCTCCACTTCAGGAGCAAGAGTAGGGCACAGTCTGCACAGCAAGTGACTTGGTCCTGTCTATTCAAATGAAACTTTTTTCATCCCATCTGAAAGGACAAGCTATTCACATCCTCTTCATCATGTCAGTAGGGCATAACATAAAAAAGGCCTATTTATTCTAAAATGGGACTGAGCTCTGCTAATAAAATCTCCCTCAAGAACTATATGATGACTTGTGCACAGGGGCCATAAAGATGCCTTTTCTGTGACTAATGCAGAAAAAAAATGCTATTCCCTTTCCAAACATCCCAGAATCCACTGGGATGCACTTGTAATGCCATAAGCAGTACCTAAGAACTGTTGGGTCACAACAACCCCACACAGAACCACAGGCTTGGGGGAGAGTGGCTGAGAAGCTGCCCAGCAGCTGGGAGTGCTGGTCGACAGTGGCTGAACATGAGCCAGCAGTATGCCCAGGTGGCTAAGAAGGGCAGTGGGATCCTGGCTTGTATCAGAAATAGTGTGGCCAGAAGGCAGGTAACTTATTGTCCTTGTGTACTCAGCACTGGTGAGGCTACATCTCAAATCCTGTGTTCAGTTCTGGGCCCCTCACTACAAGAAGGACACTGAGGTGCTGGAGGGTTTCTAGAGAAGGGCAACAAAGCAAGTGAAGAGTCTGGAGCACAAGTGTGATGAGAGGTTGGTGAGGGAGCTTGGAGAAAAGGAGACTCGGAGGGGAACCTTTTTGCTCTATAAAACTATCTGAAAGGAGGGTGTAACCAGGCGAGGGTTGGTCTTCCCTCCCAGGTAACCTGTGATTGAACAAGAGGAAATGGCCTCGAGTTGCACCAGGGGAGGTTTAGGTTGGACATTAGGAAAAATTTCTTCACCAAAAGCATTGTTAAGCATTGGAACAAGCTGCCTTGGGAAATGGTTGAATCACTGTCCTTGAAGGTATCTAAAAGCCTGTAGATGTGGCACTTAGGAATATGGTTTAGTGGTGGACTTGGCAGTGCTGTGTTAATGGTTAGATTTGATGATCTTAGAAGTCTTTTCCAACCTAAATAATTCTGTGTTTCTAAGGGTGATTATATCAATGTTTTGACAGAGCTCCCTCCATCGCAGCTTCTCGTCTCTGGTGGTGGCCCTGGGTAGATACACAAGGCAGGATATACCAACAGGACAAGTGTGTGTACTGATGCTTTCACCAGTATACTGGCCTCCAGCTCTCTGTGACTTTGATGTTTCATGGGGATTCTTTTACCATTAACAAGCCTATTTTCTTTTTGAACCCAGGAAAATTTTTGTATCTACAGTGTGCTGTGACAATAGGTTGTGTAGTGTAATGACACTCTATATAAAGAGACACTCTCACTGTTGGATGTGTGGCATTTAAATCCAGCACTTCTGGAAGCTCAGGAAGGACAGAAGTCCTGCAAGTTCTTTGATGTCCCAACTTCCCTTCTCCTCTCTGCTTCCCTCTTGTCTCCTCTCTCTGCTCTATGGGGGGTACTACATAGTCCCTTTCCACTCTTACAGTTATAATAATTACATTAATTAGGTCTGCAATTTGCATTTAGCTACACAATATAATGAATAGTTTGCTGAAAATTAATGTTCTATGCTTGGCACAGGATGCAGCATTATTCATTTCTTCATTGTCTTTTTGTGGCATTGCCTTCCTTCACATCCCCATTAACACAGAATAGTTTGTCTTTACAGTGAATCTCTGAAATGAATATTCATGCACTATAATTAGCTGCACTTACAGCAGAGAAGCTGAGGCACAGGGCATAATGCTCACATTTGCAAAATGCCTAGCTTGGAGTGGCTTGTTCAAGTCATGCAATGCCTGATTTTTCCAAAATGCTGTATTGACTAAAGACTGTGCTTGAGCAAAAACAACAGCAAGACTGCACAACTGTGACTGGCAGCTGATGATGAATTACAACTGGTTTTGGGCAGCAACACATAGTGAATATGTACTCACTTCTGGGGACAAAAATGAAAGGCGAAGCAAGACCACTAAACAAATAAATATGGCACTTAGCTTTTTAGTGCCTACTCAAAATGATTCTACCTACACTTAAGCACCGGGTTTCAGTTGTCTCAAATATGGAACCAAGAGGCAGCACAGCACAGATGGTTCCCATCTATGAGCAGGACAACCCGAGTGAGCCTTGCAGCCTTTCCATAGGAACCCTGCAGTAAGTACTGATGTGGACTCCAGCAAACTGCCTTTATCCTGAAACTCCCCTTTCTCTTGTTGCCTGCTTGCGTTTTCTGCATTAGATGACCCTGAAAAACCCTGATTCTAAGGAGTAGCAAACAAAGGAATGTTTTGAGAACACATTGTATGTCTAAGCATTGTACTGTGCAAAAGGGAGGGATCATGTGGTTGGTTGAGCAACCTTAATTCCATCACTGCCTAGGACATGAATCTTGATTTTGCAGTTCTTTCTGGTCTTCAAATACCTATTCTTGCTCTCTCCTCACTACTGAACAGAACTGATAACTGTAGATGAGGTGAAGCACACCCGGTAGAGGTGTGTGGAAAGTTCTTACAACAGATGTTAAAATAGGTGTTTTCAGAAATGTACCCTTCTGAGATGTGTGGATAGATTTTCATAGGAATGATGTAGGATATATCTTTAGCTACAATATAAGGTACCCACCAAATTCTATATCCCACCCTGATGTGTGGCAGAACTAAGTTTTCTAAACTTACTTGTTATAAAATTTTATTTCTTACCAGAGCTACATTTCTTCCTATACCTGTTCATAAAAATAAAGAAACTCTGTTTGCTGAAGAATCTCAAAGACAACACATACAGCACAGATAGTTTCCAGCCAAAAACTTAAAGCATACAAGCAAGTGAAAACGGGGTCTTGTACACAAGAAGTTCGAGCAACCACGGATGCCAGCTCTATCTAAACAACAACAAGTGAAGTATCAGCTACAAAGTGATAACAAAAAAACAAGTTATTTCTGGTTTAGAAAAAAAAAAAAGAAAACCACCCAGCCTGCATCCAAGAAAAGTAGGCCTAGTTTCAAATTCTAAATAATAGAAATTGATGATATTTCTGTAATGTTTGCACATTTGGATACAATATTTCAATCAAGAAAGTGGGTGGAGTAGCTTATCTAATTCTAGAAGGAAAGAGAAGTAGCAGCATTGTTATGCATGCCATGGGGATCTTTGCTGTTTTTGGAAGCTGGTTTTGACAGTTCCCGAAGCACTGGGCAGCCTTGCAGGACTGGAGAGTGGCAGGGGGCTGGAAGGGGACTGGTATACCTAACAAGTGTCCATTCATGTATTGTCAGGATCAAGCTGTATGAAGTGTCAACAAGTGACTGGGCTGCAAACCTGAGTCAAGATTCATCAAGGGAGTAATCAATCATTATAATTAAAAGGCATTTTATGAGTTGGCATCAATTTAAGAGAGGTCACGTTTCATAAAAACAGGCACAGTCCTGCTCTTCATGCAGCACCACTAAGATCTGACCAGGTCTTGGATCAGTGGCCCACCCTTTGCCAGCTGCTACAGATAGGGCAAACATGCTCAAAAAATAGCAGAAAAATTGACTTTCCTTTGCTTTGCTTTGTACAGTTTTGTTGTGACTGGCTGGTATGAGTTCAAGGGATCCTTACAGAGCCCGTGGGTGATATAATGCAAGTAATGTGCATTCAGAGACATCCCCTATTGGAGACCACTCACCTGGGGATCAAGGGAGAACATTGTTAATACATATTATATATGTACATATATTGTTAATATCTGTGAACAATTAATAAGAAAGCATAAGTTATATTTTCTTGTAGCTTTTAACACTTTTATTATCTTTCAATTAAGGTACTTGAAATTAAATGCTTCTGTATTCTGTTTTCCTCCATTTTGCAGGTATTAGGTTACTTCTATTGCGTAGAATTAAAATGAAAGTTGGTGCAACTGGTTCTCACCACTGTGCACGCTTTGAATATTTCATCACTTTCTTCCCACATAAATTGGGGAGAATTTGTGGTAAGTGAATTACCACAGCAGAACTAACAGAAAAACTGGTCTAAGTGACTGAAACAGGCAGATTAGAGTTTATTTCTAAGCACTACAGCTGTACTATACATATAGATTCATATGTTCATGTACACATACACAAGTATGTATTTATATCACACCTTCAATTATGTGACAGATTTTATAAAAGACTGATTTCAGTAATGAATTATGTTACTAGGTGGAGTCAATTTCTTGCCTTTTTTTTAAAATAAGAATCTATTCAGTTTTTGTTGCTCATACAAGCAACAAAACTGAATAGATTCTTATTTAAAAAAAAAAGGTTCAACTTTAAGCATCCTGAAGACAAATCATTGAAGGACATCATTAGGACATTAGGCATCATTAAAGGACATTTTAGGTCTCATTATTTGATACTAACTAGGCATCTGTGTCTCAAACCCCCAGTATCTTTGTGTGGGTTGGGGTCTCCAGTCTTTAACACTGCTGACAAACTGAAAGATCACAGTTGCATGGCATGGGAGTAGGGAAGAAACCAAAGGGAGTGACCAGAGGTCTAGAAAAAACATGACCCCTAAAGAAAGATGAATGGATGGAGTTGTTTAGTCTTTAGAAGAAAGGACAAGCTAATGAATTTCAAATATGTAAAGCACTGCTGCAAAGAGGAATAAGGATTCTGATTTTCATGTCCATGATAGATAGGACATAAAATAAAAGGATTAACCACTTCTAGGGAAGGTCGAGGTTAAATAGTTAAAAAAACCCTTGCTACCTGCAAGCATAGTAAAGGCCTAAAATAGAGGGGTTTTAAGCAAATATTTACATGCTGATGACCTAGATATGGACAAGAGAATGATTTAGATGATTTCTTAAATTCCTTTTCTAATTTACTGGCCTCTTAAATTTTTATTTCCATTATTGTTGCCTTAGGTAACACACACCTGGTTATCCCAGCAAAACAACGCTTTTGAATACAGGAAAAAAAATGTACTGTTACCCCAGAAATTAATCTGGCCTAATTTAAAATCACTCTCTCTCCTTCCTCCTGTGTCAATCTGCAGTCATTTCTTATTAGGGAAATCCATTTTCTCTGATCACGTTTTGCTTGTGTGGGACAGGTACAGTCTGCATCTCTCTTCTGCAAGCTTCACAAAAGCTTGGTGGGGCCAAGGCTGCCTACATCTTCGTGGAGGGAGCCAGATTGCAGCTTGTCCACTGCAACATGTACTGACATACTGGCATTGTTTTCATCTTTGTTAATATAGTAAGTTTATGTGAAAGGGCAACATGTATTCTTAAAATTTAGTGAGGGCAAGGGAGAGGTGGGTCAAGGGGACTCCATCAACAAAAAAAGCAAAGAGCTGAGAAATGCATGTAGAGTTTTAGAGCAAGACAGCTATTGCACTCATCTGAAACTCCCATCATTTTGCATGTTTCTTTCATTTTTTTCTGGAAGCTACAACTTTTCTGGAGCGGCTTTCCCATCAGCAGCAATCCACAAATTACCACTCAAGAAATGCTAAACAAAGACCTGAGCAAACTCAGCAGCTCTACCCTCTCTTTTATTTATGTGATGCACAAGTCAAGAAAATACATTTCCTTCAAACCGGTACAGCGTATGAATACTGTGACCAGAAGGGGTTGTGCAGGCCATGACAGCTCTTTCAGGCCTTCAGGCAACCAAAACATGCAACTGCCTCATGCACCTCCCCACAAAATCCTCTTCTCAGGGTCTGTCTTTCCCTTCAGTATTTGGGCTGAGCAGAGCCAGTCAGCTGTCACAGCCAGGGCAGGCTACACTATGGAGTGGGTGTTGGGTGAGCAGGGCAGGGCAGGAGGTCCAGCTGTATTCACCCAACTGCTCTCCAGCACATGACAAAAAGCCCTCAACTGCTCGCAGGATGGAGATTATGTGGGTGGGCTGCTCTATCCCCATGCCAGGCACCGCGGGACGGTGACCAAGACCACAGCAGTTGTGGCTGGAGGCTGCAGGGATGTTGCACCAGGGGAGAAGAGGCATCTTTCTGAGTTACCAGAAAGTATACAGGTGAGAAGCCAGTGGCATTGGCCAAAAAAAAAAAAATAGAAGAGCCAATAACCTTGGGATTTCTCAGAATTTTTGTAAAACTTCTAGTAGTCCTATCTAAAATTGAGGATGTTAGCAGATATGAATGAAACCATCTAATATTACTTTCCAAACCCCACTCCTTTTGTCCTTGTTTTGAAGCTGATACATAATTTTATAGGAAACAATCTAAAAGTTTCAGGAGCCAGAAAGAAAGAAAAGAAAGAAGGAAAGAAAGAAAAAAAGAAAGAAAGAAAGAGAGAAAGAGAAAGAAAGAGAGAAGGAAAGAGAGAAAGAGAAAAAGAGAAAGAAAGAGAGAAAGAGAGAAAAAGAAAGAAAGAAAGAAACAAAGAAAGAAAGAAAAGAAAGAAAGAAAGAAAAGAAAGAAAGAAAGAGAAAGGAAAGCATCCTGTTGCATGCAAAAAACAGACCCAGCAGTGGCAAGAGCTGGGCAGAGTGGAGCCTTTCCTGATAATATCAGTTTACTTTTTAATTAGATGCTGAGCTTTTAAAGACAATGGAGTAGACATGATAAAGAGCAGGCTATTAAGTGTCCCAATTACAGAGCACCAAGAATCCAATAATTTATGTGCTGATAATCTCCTGGTAATCCTCCGGGTGCTGCCGGAGCGTAAGCGTCCTGATTATTCCTCTGCTCTTACACGGATTTGTTCTCCTACCATTGCTGAGTTTTGCCGTTATGTTTGGCACAGCTCATTTAAAACAACCACAGTTACCTCACAGCCAAACCGCTGGCCTAAGTTTAGCTAAGATGAATAGGCAGCTGTTCATCTGCGACAGAGCCTTTGGTGTAAGTGTGGCCAATTAGTCACACGTTTGGTGTTCTAATTAGGCAACGCTGGGCCTTTCAGAAAATGTGCTGTTGATTTAGGTACTTCCTCAAACAATGCTAAATTGTGTTATGTGAAATTCAATTAGTTCTTTTCTAAATGTTTCCACATCTGTTATTCTTTAAGCATAAAGTGATGAGGAGAGAAGGAGAAGTGAAAAGCCAGAGTCTCCACTGGTGAAATATGTTAGGCCTCTGGGACCAGCCCTTTTTCCAGCTTTTGACCCTGAACAGTGATATACAGGAAGGAACAAAGTTGGAGAGCTATCATGGTGAAGCCCTTTAAAATAAATCATTATAGAAGAAATACTGCAACTGTAAGGGAACGTAATCTCTTATGATAGCCATAAACTAAGCTTTGTTTGGAAACGGATGGCATGGGGAAAGCACCATTAAGAAAATGATTATAAATTCTGTTTTAAGAACTCCAATTTTTTTTTACAATAATAGTGATATGTTTAAATCCCAAGATTAACCAAAAAATAAGTACAGAGCCAGTTTACCGTTTTGTGGAAAAGTTTTGAGGAGTTTTATTTTTTTTCGCATTTTCCCTCTGAGGACTAAAAAAGGTGGCAAGAGCTCCTACAGGAGGCTTTGAATGGAAAGGGATGGGATGCATTTATTATTTCTGTTGTGGCATTTTGCAATTCTTCTCCACGTTTGGAAGAACAAAGCACCACAATCCTTTTGATCCCTCGAACAAAGCATCAGGCTTTCAGTGGAGCTTTTCGGCAATCCTCGTGACCCATGAGGTTTACATTTGCGCAAGGCTTCTCCCAAAACATAAGCTACCTATGGCCGCTGCTGTACTCATGCTTTGTGTCCGACCTGCAGCACGCAGCATGTCAGTGTATCGATGAGGGCAGAGCAACAATTTCTCCAACGTCATGGCTCAGCCAAAAACCACAGCTGTCTAAAGGTGAAGTTGTACATGCATTTGATCCTTGTTACTGTTATCACCTTTTCACTGACCAACATTTCAAGCGTTATCTGTGGCTGGCAGACCATGTTTCAGGTTTGTCAGAGTCCGGATATAGCCCGTGTGGTTTTCTGATGATATATCTTGATAAGATTTGTGGAATGCGAGAGATGAAGTTGTCAGCGCTGCTTTATGGCACCTCCGTACATGTCAGAAAATGAAAATATTTTCAGAAGCGATGGCATTATTTTGACTGGTGACACAAACTTCTAAAGCAATGCATGTCCTTGAAAAAGAAAAAAAAATGCATGATTTTTATAATAAAAGACAAAAAAAATGGTCTGTTCTGGAAAGGCATCAGGCTTGACAGGGGAACCAGATGCAAAAAAGACGAGGAGGATTATAAAATGAAGCTTTTTGGGAGCTAAACTGATAAATAACCTTTTCCAACTGTAATTACTGCTATTGCATAGACATGTCATCCTTGTAATCAGGACCTCTAATTTTTCCTTTTTATAAAAAATCTTTAAAAAAGTAAAACCAAACAAATGCATGAAACTCTCTTTTCAGCTCCCATGTTTGCCTCCAGATTCAATCATCACATTATCTACAAGCCAACTCGATCATGTCACAGCTTTCTAAACAGAACAATTTTTTCCACCAGATGATGATGAAATTAGAGAAGTGTAAACCTAAGTAGAAGTCAAGAAAGCCCCATGTCACTTCACATGCCCATCTGCAGGACTCACTGAGGTGCTTAGTTTGAGTAAGAACATACTGCCAATTTTAGTGATGGCACTAATCTGTACCTGCCATAATCTGGGCATTATGGTTTTACAAATAATACAATATTCACATAGTATTGCTTGAAAACAAGCAGCAGGAGGAGGCCAGCTGTGAACTCATTCTGCATTCAGAAAATTTTGAAAGCTTTTTGTTCAAGAGATGAAGGAGAATTGGAGGCAAATAAATATCCTTAATAGTTGTTGGAATATTTCAGGTATTTTTATTGAAAAATGCTGTTGCATCAAAGCCAAACTATTAGTAGCAATGCATATGTTTTTGCAAAAAATATATGGCCTCTTCCAGAAAAATAATAAAAAAAGAGCTATCCAAGTCAAACCTTGAGACTGTTGATACAAAAGAAAAAATAAAAAGGAAGTTTTGGCAAATCCTTTTCCTTTAAAATAGAAGAGATTCGTTTCTCTTTCAAACTGCAGAAGTTGTTAGAAAACACAATTGAAGATTATGAAGATGAACAAAGGAGATAAACAAAAGTTTTCTTCTTAAATTCAAACTAAAGGTGTTGAACCTGAAGAATATTTTCAAAATTTGATAGAAAGCATTTAAATAATAGGCTTCTAAATAACCCACCAGCTTTGAATATGTCTAAAAGTTATGAATTGTTGACAGAGAAAAGTTCCACCTACCTCTCATGAAGTCTTTGAATTTTATTTCTAAATCAGATGTGGTGCATTAAAGTTCCCTAAATTTATCTTCTTCCAGAAACATTACGCAAATAAAAATAACAAAGTGACTGTTTTCCTAACCAATATGGCTTTTAGGGTCAAAAAAACCAAGCAATCTAGCTTTGAAAGAGAACTTCTGTTATCTGAAGCCTATGAGGTTGTTTATAACAACCCTAGTTCAGTAGCGTGAAGTCTTTCTCCAGCTTCCCATACTCAACAAGCATCTTCAGAGGTCCCACATCACACACCAATCCCAAACATGTTAAAGCTGCCCCATGCTAGGACTCTATCTCATTTATTAGGTGATGATCATAGCAGAGTGGATACCTGTTCACCTGAATGAAGAGTGAGGGGAGCTGCTAAAATGACTCATTGTAAATGACCACAAGTCTTGCTTACAGATGTATTTGTGTTTCTATTCATCAAGAATGAAATTATAACCTCTGCCATTATTCACATACCATCATCCCAGCATCCTGTACCAATACATTCATTGTGGCTCTTTTTAAGAAATTGGATTCCCATATTATCATTCAATAAAATCAACACTCTTCCAGACCAGGAAAGTACACGTTTTCAGGAATGTACTTGCATGCATCCAGCATGTACAAGGAAACATCTGAGAGAAAAATAAATTATTAGCTATGGAAGACTGCACAAAACCTGCAAATTGTCTGGGAGAGCAGTGAAGGAGAAACTCCATCTGTAATAGTCCTGTAAAAGCACAGCTCCCTCTCACTAGTGTTGACCAAGAATCTGGCTTGCCCGCAGAAAATGCCCTCGTATTAAACCCTGCATCTAGGATCAGAAGCACATTAATCTTCATCTCCTGAGTTGATAGCTGCATTCCTAATCCAGGCAGATTGAGTCCAAGCCCTCCCAGCATGGGGGAGTACTTGGGTTTCCTGAAACTGACTTTTAATGGGGAATAGATTGGCCAGATGAGATTCTGGTTTTCATCTGTTATGTTAATACAGGCGTCCACATCCAAAAGAGTTTGGGTTTGGCTTTAAGCTGCTTTTATCACAGTTTGTGGCTCTATTTTAAGACCTATTGTGTATTTTTCAGGCAGAGGAAAGGAACTCCTTCCTTATTTTATCCCTACAGTTGGTATGGAGTGGATTCAACTTGCTTTCACTCCTAAGAGCAGCAGACTTCAGGCTGTAAGGCTGGGCAGGCATGCTCCTTCCTTAAAGCCTTTTAATAAGAAACACTAACACAGCAACCCACTGGTGCCTCAGGCCTCTTCAGTTCTTGCAGACAACCTTAGCATGCCTGAGCTCCCTGCTCTTCCTTTTGCCCCACCAGTCTGTACATCTCCCTTTCACTCCTTCAGTTCCTTCTGGAGTGAGTCTGCTCTCCTCAAATTCCTGACTCCCACCAGCATAATCAAAACCACTATTCACCCTACTCTGGGTGGCCAAAGCATTATCTGTCTCACTTCATTTCATTGTCTCCTCTCAGGGTCCTGTCCTGTATCTCTAACTTCAGCCAATAGTCAGCAGCAGGTATGGCAGACAAGCTCTGGGGAACCACTGTTGTTAAAGATGTGTCTCTTCCTTGGCTGCTGTGCCATGATCATCCCAAGAGAGATGGGCACTGCAGCAACCCAAGGCTGTCTCTGGTCCGTTGCCCCAGCATCTAGGAAAAAGGCAGTTGGGGATCTGCTCTCCAAGTAACTTATCCATCTACAACTGTGCAGTTTAAAAACCAGATTTTCTTCACATGTTTTTTCTTGATAGCCCTGTGACTGTTCTCTTGCATATGAGTATTACCTTTATGAAGAATAGTTGCTTTCCTTTTTTTTTTTTAAGTTGAAGCTACATGAAAAAATTAAAGGATATCCAAGCAATGAAAAGCATTGCAGGAATTCTTTGAAGTAGGCCCTTATGTCATCCTGCTCCATTAACATAGTGAATGTGTAGTCTGAACCTACAGACTGACAAATCCTTTCATGCAAGCCTTCTACCAAACAAAACAGGGAATTCCCCTCACATTATGCAGTTTTGTAAGACTTGTGCCAGGTGCTGTCAGCAACAATAAACCTGGCATCCTTTTAAAGAGGAATAAACTTCTTCACCCAGCTTTCTAGGCTCACTAAATATCTGTCCTTAGATTTTCTTTTTCTAAACACCTTTACTACTAAATATCTCAATAGATTATAATACCTGACCCCACTATTAGGGAAAAAAAACCCTAAGAATCTGTCCATGGCCTTGCTAGCAGGCAGGAACTTGCCCTCCTTGTGCTCTGCCCAAAAACTGTGTCATGTTAGGCTGGAGCTGAGCCCAAGCTAAAGTGAGCAACCTCTAGTCGGGCTTGTGAATTAGAACACATTGCTGTGTTCACTGAGTCTACTCCATGGCTGGTTTGAGCCAGCTCATCAATGGCTGCATCACACTGAAGGCAGGGCATGTTTGCCCCTGCCTGTCTCAGACCATGTAGATCAACCTGCTGCCTGTAAGGGCAAAGATTTTATTCAAGGTAAAAGGGAACTCAGTGTCACCTTCAGAAAACAGACTAAGAAACTGATCTACAGCCTATTAATCAGATACTGCAGCACTGTATGGGCTGTTGATGTTCACATTATAAAAAAGGATATTGAAAAACTGGAGAAGGTGCGGAAGAGAACCATAAAAATGATTCAGAGACTGGAGAAAGCACCCCACACTGAAGCACTCAAAGAATTCAATCTGTTTAAGTTATCAAGAAGAAGACTGAGAAGCTACTTGATTATACTGGGTAATATCTTCACCAGGAGAAACTGGTGGGTTACTCAAGCTTTGCTTGTTAAAGAATCAAAGAAAGGCATGGCCCGAAAAAATTGGTGGAAGCTTGAAAACAGGCAAATGAAAACTGAAAAAAAAATTACTTTTTCACAATTGTTGTTCAGAAAAGACTTACTAAGGTGGGAGTTAGTCCAGCTTTTCATATCTTTAAGTCAGGACTGCATGCTCTCCTAGCAGTTGTACCGGTCACTAGTCTCAGAAGAGAAGTAACTCAATAAATAATAAAACGTGCTTCACCATCACCACCTCTGCCTTACCTAGTAAGGTCCACTGTGGGTACAGTGGCTACTCTCGGTGGCTAGTGAAGGTCAAAATCCTGATATGGCCTCTGACAGACATAATCCTCATGACTAGGGAATACTTCCTAGGTTTACCTGAGACTAACCCTGGCATACTGATTTTACCTGCATTTATTGGCCAAATAGGAGAAAGATATCTGACGGATATTTTTGGAACGTGAAAGTTATTGAAAAATAATAGGAATATGAAGGGCATTATGAACACCTAGAATATCCAAAGACTCCTGAACTGACTATCCTGTAACAAATAGTCCTGTGGCTAGCTAGAAATTGTGTTCCTATCCCAAAGGCAACTTCCCCACAGAAATTAAAATTCCTGAAGTGAGGAAAGGATGGGAGAGGAAAAGAGAAACAAAAATTCTATGGCCACTGCCCCTTTGAGAAAGAAGTGAGAACGGTACTCACTGTGGACCGTGGGCTATGGGAACACAGATGAAAACCTGAGCCAAAACAGGCAATTTCTAAGCTCCGGTTTTAAGCAAACCATGAGAAAGGCAGCGAGGCGTATTTGAAGAGAAACACCATGGCAGGAAGAAACTGTGTTCATATTGGAACACTAGGAAGTTATGTAGGGTGTACAGGGTCCCTTGGGGAGGCACAGTTGAAGCCCAAGAGCTCTCTGGGAGTCTTTCCTTTACTCTTGCCTTTAAAATAAGGTTCTTTTCCTGTTCCTTGCACTGACTGGTTGAGACAGTTTGTACCAGGGTATGACAATCCTCTGAAATGCACAGAGGGGTTCTGAATAGGGATGCATGTGGATACACTCTCTGTGTTGCCACGTCACCTTTGTGCTATTGCAACCAAAAGCAAAAAACTTTTTGCTCTGAGGAGCGTCTGTGCAGCTGGGTCCTGGGTAGGTCTCTGAGATGAACTCATTCAATGTACTTTTTTTCCTCCATTCGCCAACAGATGGTGACAGAGAGAACCCCTTTCCTGTCCAAAGCTTTCAGGCCACAGCATTTGTATTTCCATTTGATTACCTGTATATGAAAGACTACTGTATTCTGCAGCTTTTGTCCTTCCTGAGGCATTTTGCAGCAGAAGCACTGTAGAGCTCTGGGAAAGCATTGTGTGGAGCTCTGGGAAAGCATTGTGTGCAGCTACAGCACAACAGCGCGACTTGGGGTAAAGATCTGATTTCCACATTGCGCAGGAGTTATGTTCAGTGAAAATTATATAAATGTAGTATACCAGCTCATATGTCATTTCCACAGAATGTTACAACCATTCTGTTATGTAATAGTGAGCTAATAAAGTCAACCCAAAACTCACTATATCACTTTCTACATGAAGTCACCTCATTCATCCTTTTTCCCTTTAATTTAAATCTCATCTCTATTTCTACATTTACCTTCCAAAGTATTTCTAGCACAGCATATTCCCAACACCCTTCTTATTTTACTGTATGATCTAAACAATGCAGAGTAAGAGGGCCTGAAAATTTGAACTGGAAATATCATGAGAACAGGCTCTGTCAAGAACTTTCCAGTATTTCCTGCTTCTGGTTGAGCTGGAAATACTCAAAGGGTGAAATCCTGGCTCAGCTGAAGTCAATGGGAATTTTGCCATTAACTTCAATGGGGCTAGAATTTCACTCTTGGTATTTATTCCATATATCCAGTCTCAACTAGATCTGGTGTGGTGTGAAAAGGAAAACTTTTCTTCTTTCTTTTCCTTCCTCTTGTAAGATTTAATGCTTAAAAAAACCTTGAATATTCAGCCTAAAAGTAAATGTTGACTAATGCTAAAAAAGTTCCTGTCTTACCCAAATGATCCATTTCTTCTCTCTAAGCAGTTGC
Source organism: Lepidothrix coronata (assembly GCF_001604755.1). Lineage (NCBI taxonomy): Eukaryota > Metazoa > Chordata > Aves > Passeriformes > Pipridae > Lepidothrix > Lepidothrix coronata. The sequence goes on from NW_016690184.1 coordinate 9,183,747, forward strand.
ACAGCAAAAACTGTGGTATTACAAATATAAATTGATATAAAGATTAAGAAATTAAAGCTGTCTGCATAAAATAATTAAAAATATATACCCACTCTTTTGACAAAGCCTACATTGTATATAGCTGACTCCATTTCAGGACCCTGATGCCAAAACCTTTTGCCACCAGCAGTTACAGTGGTTGTTGGCTGTGCAAGATGTTTGGATTTTTGGTTTCAGACAGAATTCTCCTGGTAGAGGCCTTCATCATCAGTGAGGGAGGATTTGCTTGCTTTAAATCTGATATATTGTGATCTCTGCTTTAGGTGGCGTAAAATCCTAAACCTGATTTTGGGGAGCAGGTGGACTTTACCCTGTTTTATTTGTGTCTGCCACTGTCTCGCAGGAGATACTTTGTAATTTCTTGCTCACCAAAGACAAGCCATTACAGCAAGTGTTTTCCCTTCAAAACATAAAGTCAGTTCTGTTTCTGCTAAAAAGATCCAGCTTATTGCTGTGTTCATGTTTTATATTAAAGAAACATTTTAATTGTGGGCTATTTAATAATGACAGTTCCCCAAAGCAAGCTGACCACTCTGATATTTGCCATTGTACTGGTGAGGACTCAACAGCAAAGGACATTCCTGGAAATCTCCATACATTTTTTGATAGCCCCAGAAGCCCTGGTGAATGTCTGACCAACAAAAATGTGTGCTTGAGCAGAAACACCATCCCTGGTTCTTTCCTAGAAGCAAGAAGTTTTCTTCTAGAAAAACAATAGTAGAAACGCTCAATTAATCCGCAGCTATTCATTTTGTCTTCACTGACAATTAGCAGGCCTCCTAATGCACTGCCGCCTCACTTTGGCAGTCGGTGAAGCCCTGCCAAGTGGACTCGGGCTGACACAGTCATTCTTTAGCTTGTATTTCCTGGTGCAAATAGTTTCTAGCTCCTTTCCAACAGCCAAATCCAAAGAAAAAAAAGATACAAAAAGGGCTTTGTTCTCCATGAAAAAAGCTGTGGCTGTGGTCGGGAGCCCTGTGCACTAAGCCAGGCCATGAGGAAGGGAGGGAAATGCAGTCCGCTGTGTCCTGCCAGGCAGGATCACAGCACCATGGTTCCCAGCCCTGCTGGGATGCCCCAACTCACACCTCCGACCACCCACCTCCTCTATCCCCACCAGCCCTCAGCAAAAACCTTCCCCTTCTCCAGGTCATGTAAAAGCCAAATCCTATTTTCTTCAAGACAAACCAGGAGGAAGCCTGCAACAAAGGAAAGAGAGGGAGAGCAGATCTGAAGCACAGGTTTGGTCTGCCTCGCACCCCACCATCTGAGCTTCCCTGGCCAACATGCCATGTGATCAGACCCTCTGAGATTTGGCAGCACTCTTTCATGGTCACTCTGTCTGAAATGCAGTTGCAGTGACTTTTCTAGCTGCAGGAAGGAAAAATGGCTTTCATCATCTCTTCTGACCCTGCTTGCCCATATTACCAAAGAAGATTACCGGAGACATGCAGACCAGTGCCACATTTCCCGTTTGACTTGTTGACACAGTTTCTTAGACAAAGTATCCCCTACAGGGGAATGCCACCCTTGGAGCAATGCCTTTCCTGGTTGCCTTCTGTATTACCAGTTAGGGTTTGTTTTGATGGTTTCAGCTGTATTTCCTCGCATTTGCTCTTTTCAACTTGTTATATTGAAGCCTATTGACCTTGTCATCTGACTGTGCCCTCCATCTTTGTGGGGATCTTCTTGTCAACCCTGTTCGGTGTGTGACAGTATCAGGTTAGCTCTCTAGGGTCCGCTAACTGCTATAAATTAAATTTTACCCAGCATCTGCAACAGGGCCTTTGTTACCCCCTACAGTTTAAAATACAGGTTTCTGCACAATAGCTACCAGGCTATTGACACATGTAATTTTTAATTGGCCTTCAAGAAACTTCTCACGCATGTGCCAAAACAAGTAGTTTTCCACGTGGTAGAGTCAGAAAGGATTTTCCCTCCTCCCTGCAATAGTTAACTCCTGAGCTCCTGATTCCCTCCACACCCAGCTTTCACTGAATTGTCCCCTTCACCATGGGCATGTGGAGCCCCCATAGCTGTTGATGTGCCTTGTTTGCAAGGCACAGGGTTTTAATGTTGACCCTGGGTTTTAAGCCCAGGGTTGCATGTTGACCTTTCAGCTGAGGAAGAATTTCCCTTCTAGAACAGACTTACTGTGTCTTGGGGGATATCTACCTACTCCTATGTCCTGGGGCATAATTTTTGTCCAGCAGGATTGCCTGAACTTGTTAAACCTACTTTGTATTCCGACAGCGCAAGGAACTCTCATCTAGGAGGGAGCAGGTCCTGGATCTCTTCTGCTGCTGACACCATGATCAGCTTTTAAGGTTGAAATGTTTGCCTTAACTGATAGCTTTGGACATGGTATAAGATATTTGCATGAATCCTAGCAGCCTGCAGTATTTAGGAGGACAGGGTATTTGAACCTCTATCCCCTTCTGTCTTTAATTTCTAGGAAGCTATTATAGCTTCCAAAAAGGCTCATGTCCGCCTGCCAGCACCACATTAACATGACTACCGCTTTGAAACAGAATAGCTGCGGCAGCTCAGAATCTGTAATGCATCCCCCACTGCACTGGGTAGCTTTGTGCACGCCTATGTGCCATTAATGAATCATCACATGGGAAGTGTTTTCATTACTTCTTGCTTTTCCAGCCCTGGCATTTCTTGGCATATGCATAGCCCAAGCCAAAGCAGCAGTCTGTCTCGCTTTCCTGCCTTTAGATTAAAACCATTTTTTTGTTGTTGTTGTTTTGAAGTGCCTATTGAAGTGACAGGACAGAGAAGGATGGCTAAACCCATGTCCCAATATCTTTATTTCAAGACTACACTAATAGCCTCTAAGAATGTTTCTCCGGTATACTTCAGATAAGAGCGGTGAGTCTATAAATTCATTAGCAAGTAATGGAGCAGCCTCACTTTATCTATGTCTTTTCACAGGACTGGGGTTTCATTCTGTGCCAGGAGTCATACATCACACTCAACATGTACGTCTCCAGAGCCAACTGAGAGAAAGTGCAGAAAAACTACTGTTAACAAGGGAGTAATTACATTGAGCATAAATTAATTATTGGTCACTCAGGACTGGTGGGAAAGGGCCACACAGACCGTATCTGACTGACTTCCCACCTCTGAGGGAAGAAATATTTAAATATGAATCATAAGACAATACAAGGTGGGCCTTTTCTGGTCTACTGGTCTTTAACTGCACATACTTGCTAATATGACATGTGGCTTATTTGCTTTAACACTATAGGTACATTGTATTGTTTTAGGGCAAACATGAGTGATAGTCATTCGGGACAAGGGTCACTGCATAGCAGACAGCATCAGACGCGACCAAGGAAAACCAGGAGGGACTTTAAAATGTAATTCAGCCAAAAGAACAGGACACGGATCAGCAAGCGAGTGATGGAAGATGTTCATGAGGAATTTAGATTACCACACACTGCAAATAAACCCTGAGAATCTGTAGCAGCCAGAGGCCAGGGAAAGCTGGCTGGCAAGTAGAGAGGAGCCCTCCTGCAGGGAAAAGAAGATGCACAGTGTACCCTAGTCTCCTTGTCAAAAGCGTTAGTGCTAGCTCAAGAAAGTCCAGTTGTGCTTGAACCCTGAAATTACTAACTTGGAAACACATAGGGGTGTGCAAAATAATGTTAGACGAGACTCCAACAACCAAACAAGAGATTGAAACTGCTTGTTACATGTATAGTGTTAAAACTGTTTCACGTCCTGACAAAAACCAGGAAATTCAAAGTTAAAGAGAATCCTCATAAATGGAAATTCTTGCCATCATGGGAAATAAAAAGTGTATCAAGATGCAAATGACAGATGTACTGTCAACTGGGAAACTCAGCTTGGAATTTCCTGAAAATAATGTACAGTTAGATCAGAATTCATTCCTCCTCTATTAACAGATATTCATACATATAAATAAACAATTGCAGAGACGCAAGATGAAAATTAGACCCTTTTTTTTTTTTTTTACTGAATGCTTCTCAGAGAACTGGGCAGGAAAATTTTCCCATTTGTGAAGGCCCAGGCTTACTGAATCATAATGACTGCAACACTCGGACCCACCAGCTATGTTTTCACATAAAAAAAGAAGGCAACATCTGTCTTACAAACCTAGTGCTTGGAAATTCACCTGTAATACAATAAATACAGTTTCCAGGCTCAGGTCCATCCAGTTCAGGTTAGAGTGCCCTGAGGAGTAAGTTATTTTGTGATGTGCTCTTTTGGTTTGCCCAGAATTTTCATGTTAGACCTCAGAAACCTTTCTTTCAATGAAAATACTGGGGCCAATGACCTGGCATTTTATAACAAAGGATGTTTTTTAAAAAAAAAAATTCCTGATGAATGTTAATTGCCCACACCACTTTGGAGAAGACAGTGGAAAACTCTGTGTCTTGAGCTCTGTGGGTCCTTGCAAGTTACACTCGATAGAGAATTTCAAATTCCAAATTCAACTGCAGGTCTTACCCCTGAGGCTTGTTTAAGTTTAAAGATATACCTGGGAAAAAAATCCAGTTTATCCAGTGACTGCAATATACTGCACTGTCAATTTTTTACTACCTGCATTTCTGACAGTCTCCAAATCCCTTCACTGACAAAGCAAAAACACAAAGTGGGATTTCAGATCCAGTTGGAAAAAAAGCCCAGCAGTGGAGAAATCCTGCTAAACCCCAGTGGGCAAGGAATGGACACCTTGCATGTGGCTGGAGATGGTCCTATGTGCCTGGACATGTGGCCATGGATTGAAACCAGCTGATGGGAGCTGCCATGGGGCACTGCCCTCCACCTCCAGACTGGCTGGGAGGTGAGGTCCCTGTCCCCCAGTCAGGGTTGAAACCAAGGTCCTCTGCCTCAAAGGCAGCAGTGTCTGCTGGGGTAGAGGGGGATGACAAAAGGCAGTGGACAGAAACAGCTTGAGCAATCTGATTTTAATCCATGGCTTGCACATCTCCACGACTTTCAGATGTCTAATTCCTTTTATCATTTCTTTCTCCAATAAGAGTCATCATTATTTCCTGAAGAAATCCAGCCCAGTGATTGATCTGCAGCTCCTCCAGGACAGTAAGTGGGGCAGCCTGAAGCTCAGCTGTCTTGCTCGCAAAGCAGTGTGGTGGTGTCATAAAACCCTTATGCAACACTAACCACAGCGGAGTCACTCATATCTTTTCGTAAAGCAAAACCTAGCCTTTTGCTACCCAGAAGAAGCCTTGTTATTGCATAAGGAGGCTGCTTTAGGATCAAGCTAGATTTAAAATAAGTTTTAAAAGAACATCCTGCAGCTCAAATAAACTGAGCCTGCTGGCTTTCCCCAATGACTGGCACTAGAGCAGATCATTCTGGAAGAAAGACATTCTCACAACCTCATGGCTTCAATTTCTCAAGCCAAAAAGTGGAGAGAAATCCCACAAGTTATTAAAGCCAATAAATCAAGGCTTGAGAGATCTTGTGCATGGAATCAGAGAGCGTTTGCATTTTTCTGCCTTCAGAGCCTTAAGGAAGGTTTTTTTTTTCTCCTTTACCTCATCCACCTTGGGTATCTTAAAAGCAAGAAAAGCACTCCTGGGACCTGGAAGGTTCTATGAGATGTAATTATGGAACCTTACTTTTAAAGGTTTAAAAGTGCATCTTTATTGGCTCATGCAGTCCTGGTAATGGTAACAGTGGTTTATGTGTTTGATTGACATAAAACATGCCTCGACATTAAACATTTGCTCAACATCCGGGAACCCTGGACCCTGTTCATGTTTTCTACTTTGCCTTTGCACCTCTGGCCAATGACCTCCCCACAGCCCTTCTGCACCCCAGAGTTGGTGCAGATTCCATGACGAAATGCTCTAAAGGCAGGCACTGACTTTTGCTCCCAAAAAAGTGGAAACCAGCCATTCCCACACCCTCTGCTCTCACCTTCACAGCTCAACAGAAAATGTGAACTTCCAATGAAGCCACTGTGGTTTACAGACCGTTTTTATAGATGATACTGAAATTCTGTTAAAGTAAATGAGATCTTTCCATAGTTTCTCCTTTGACTTCTGTCCCCATGACCTGCAATTTAATCACATCAAATGTCAGCATCTATTGTTTTTAGCAGATCCTAAGTCTACCCACTCTTCTAAAGGAAAGAGTAGTGTTTTGCTTGTGGGAGCCATAAAGGTGAGAAAACAGGAGATAAGTTTTCATTGGGTAATTTGTAACAATTTAGAAAAAAAATTGTCTGCATTTGTAGCAAAGCCCAAGCTCCTTTTTAAACCTGAATGCAAGTTTTGATTATGCCTATGTTGTGCTTTTGGTCTTTTCTTAGATGGAAGCAAACTTTATGCAATATAGGAAGCTAACATCTAACTCATATCGAGGTTATGCTCACCAGAAATACAAACAGAGAGAATTTCCCTCATCTGATCATGTCACAAACACGAAAGCAAACATCCAGCTGAAAGGTGCCACTTCAAATTTTTTTTATCAGAATTTCATAACTAAAAGATGGTGGAGGGAAAAAAAGGGCAAATCAAAAATTACCAATGAAAATTGGAAACAAACTGCAAATAATAAATCAGATTAGGAAAAAAAAATGTCAGTCTGTCTGCAGATAATTCACAAGTGAAAAAAGTTCATTACAAATGACTTGCCCTGCTGCAAATTTTTAGTAGCATGTGTGTACAGTACATCATAAAACTTCTACTCTTGACATATTTTAAAAGAATGCCATTACTGACTGAAACTTCAGTTGGCAGCTGGAAACTTGCCAGAAAGCAGACTGCATCTGTATCAAATGGAGAAAACTCAGAAATTTTAGGATGCAGGCAGGTTTTAGAACTCCTCTTCCTCGCAACAAAGAAGCTTTAGCAAAAAGCACACAAAAAGTTCACACACACAGAAAAAAAAATTAGTGTCTAGATTGGACAAAATTATTTTAAAAAAAACCAACCTAAAATCATGACTCAGGAGCACACGTAAGTACAAGACATATTAACTAGAAATGGGAAAAATGTAACAACTTTTTTTTAATTTAACTTAGACTTTTTTCAGCTTTGTCTCAACTCCTTTCATCAGACTTAACTTTTTATTTCATAGGTGGAGGGGGGTTACTGGGAAATTTCAGGCCAAAGTGTCAAAATTGGAAAAAATGTTCACAAATCAAAGCAGGGTATTGTATCAGAAATGTATATCAGCAAACTGTCTTGTGCTTCAGCTATCTGAGAAAAAGAGCGGAAAAACTAGTCTGGTTTTGTACTGCTTTGATTTCCCTTATTTTTTTTCTCCTCTGTTTGTTGTCACTGTGGATTTGGGGGTTGAGGTTGTTTGGTGCAGTCTTTTTTACAGTATCATCAAAAGGTATGGGTCTATGTGCTGGCCCAAAGTAATGTCTTCCTGAAAGATTCACAGTAATCATTTTCCATGTTTCTCTGGATATAGAGTAGAAGAATGGTTTTGCTATGCATTCAAAAGTTTCTCTGTTCCTCCTTCTGCCTTGTTGTATTTTACTTTTCAGGTAGCTAGTTTAATTAATACTTACTCCACGACTGTTTTTGCTCTCTCCTCCCTTTTCCAGTATGAAGGCCTCGGGGCAAACTTTTCCTCTCACTGTAGCAGGCTGACCAGAAGGGATGGAAGCTGTCTGGTCAATATCTTTCAAGCAGCCAAGAACTGTCTGTCACAACTGCTCCCCATTTACCACAACCGTGTGTGCATGTGCACAGTTCACAGTTGTGGTTTTTTGGACGGGATTGCCGTGTGGTTTTATAGGCTGCTCAAGATGTCCTTTTGGGTGCAAGCGCACCTATCTATAAAGAAGTGCATATACGGGCATCCCTAGAAAATGCTTGTGTGTTCTTTATTAACTGTTACATCCTGAAATTAATCTTCCTCAAAAAAAAAAAAAAAAAAAAGGCAAACCAATTTACAACACCCTCATGCTATTTTTTCCCTTTTCTGCTTTTTTTCCCCTCAAATGAATCTTCTACTATGCTGTTTCTTTTGATGCCCAACCTCAAGTTTTTTCCTTCTTCCCTTTCCACTCTCTTTTACCTTAGGTTCTCTTCCTCTGCTCTTTCTCTTTTCTCCCTTTTCATCCTGCCTTTTCCCTACCCTATAATTTTTTGCTTTGCTTCCTTTATTGCTCAGCCTTCTTACTGTAGTTCCCTACAGATCCATTTCTTCCCTGAAGTTCCTGCACCTACTCCTTTCCATCTAGAACCTGACTGCCGAGATATACCCTCTTCTCATGGAGACACTACTTGCTCCCTTCCTTGAGATTTTATGCTTATTGTATATCTAGGTTCTCACACTGTCAGTAAGAACACACATTTTGATAATGTTTTAGAATAGTAGCAGAGCGGTTTGGGCTTTGGGTGTCTATTTTGCTGTTTCACAGTCTGTGATGCAAAATGCTTAGTTTCAAACCACTCATGACTTCTATGAAATTGTTTCTGTCTGAGATAGTGTAATAGTATTAACTATAAAAGACAGCAAAAAATTGTTAGGGACAAAATGATTGCTGCATGTTTCTGTAATGCTGATTTGCTCTGTTTTCTGCTGTCATGTTGGCTTCGCTATTTGGAAATAATCATACAAAGAGCTTCATGAAAGTATTTCTCTTTGAAATGCTGCATTTCACTGATGTGAAGACATTCCACAGATGCATACTGGTTTTGATAAACCTTGTTGATTTTCCATTATTCAGGATGGATCTTATGGTCATACCCAGACAAGGGCAAAAATAATTATTTTCGAAATCTGATTTTTTTAAGCTTTTTAAAATATGCCTAGCATTTTTGCACGTTTAATTTTTACAAATGTGTACAAAGGTTTCATTTATATTCCAGCACAGGTGAGGATTTTTTTGGGAAGTACTTACTGCAGAAAAAAAAATCTCAGTCAATCCAGTAGCAAAACTAACTGAGCATACATACTGATTATATTGCTTCTTGGCTGTACCAAGCAATAGACACTAACTCTTCAGGAAAAATTCAATGTGCCGTTCCTAGGAACATGCATTAAGATCTAAGTAAATCACCTACAAACATTCTGCATTGGAAAGTCTGTCAAGATCTTGCAAAGAGATGATCAGGCAGTTTCTTAATGTAGTTTCTGAGTAGTAGATTACCTTTGATTTCAGTACACAAGGTAATATCAGCTCAATTAATCCCTTGGAAACAGTTACTCACCTTCAGGAAAGTCAGTCAGTGCAGGCAGATTTGTTCTGATCCTCTTGGCAGAGCAGAGGGAAGGTCTCAGAGCAGCACACAGCACAGCATTGGCTTACTGCAGCCCAAACACCCAAAGCTCTTCCACCCCAGAAGAAACCTGAATGTCCCCAATGGGCCAGTGACTGCAGGAAGAGCAGGAAATATTCAAAATGAGAATTTAGCTCCAAGGAGCTGATTCTGCAAACACTTTAGCAGATGTACAGCTTTCCTTTACAAGAAACCTCAAAGAGAGCCAACAAGCGTTGCTTCATGCAGGTCAAGTCAGTCATATGGCAAAGTGTTTACGGGATTTGGATCTAAATTTTGATATCATTTCAGGACCCTTAAAAACAGGCGCTAGATATTTGTAAACTCTTTTTTTTTTTCCCCATCGGGAACAAAATGTATAATGATGTTGTGCTGCAGTTGAATCCACCACTGGTCACCCAGAGGAGTTTGGTTTCTCCTCCAGTGTTTGAGACGGGGGAATGCCCTACAGCCCTGGGGTGTAGGACAGCCATACATATGGCGCAGGAGAAGCTGCTGTCCCCTTCCCTGGCAGCCTATGTTCATTCCCAGAAGTTCCCAAAACAAAGTCAAACTGGAGCAGGTTTTTCCAAGACAAGCTGAGGAATGGAGAGCTTGGCTCAGGAAGAGGGATGGTAAGAGGTTGAACTGTTTGGGCCAGCCAAAAAGATGGAGGCTATGGGAGATTAGAGCTGATGCCTGTTGATCAGCAAAAGGAAGGGATTAGGATCATGGGGACCACGAGGACAGTAACGCTGGGCTGGGCTGCTGCACTGGCCAGGCAAAATGGCACAGAGAGAGCAGAAATGTGGCCAGCAGCTGTTTTATTTAATTTACAGTAATTGCAAAGGGCCTAATAAGGTTGCCTACATGCATATATCTCACACAAGGCAGCTCTCCCTAGATAATTGTAAAGGTGAAAGCAAACTTAATGGCAATTAACTTTTCTCTGTTTTGTTTTGCAGCAAAATTAGGAAGTATTTTGATGCTTTTGATATTTCATCTGCTCGATGGCAGTAAACCAGGAGAGACAGGTGAGCTTCAGGTGACTCACCCCAAAGGTTTACTTTGCTTGCTTTAGGACACAATGATTTCTTAAAGCTCCCGAGACAATTTACTTCTGCCTTGACTTCATATTCATGTTGTTTCATCATCCGAGGCCTCGTTTCATGCATACGTTTATAATATGGGTTTCATTTCAATAAGCTGGGAAAGCAATAAATTTAAAGCTGACTAACAGTTGTTTTATGTGGCTGCCAACCTGCCAAGTAGCATTCTTAATTATTGCCAGGAAACTAAGTGTTTTGCAGCCATGTGTTTTACATTTGAGTGTAGTATGTCTTGTCAGCCCTCTCCACTGGACTCAGGGATAGGCCAGTAATTTTTGTATGCAGAGAGGCCTGCAATGGTGGGTGGTTTCTTTGTCATCAGGTAGGGATATCAACAACAGCATGATGGACGGGAATATCCCAAGTGGTCCCCCTCTCCCAAAACAAGTTGTTGCAGAAAAGCTGGAGAGAAGGGGTTAAACACGAGCCCAGAACTTTTTTCTATTTAAGACTGTAGGGCAATTACTTATTAAAGTTGTCAGCAAAGAAAAAGCATAAACATATTACAGATTATGTATGTTATATATATTATATAAAGATTAGATATGTTAGAATAAGATGGATGACTGTTTTGTTCATTCTGTGCAGGATAGAGTGAGATGCTGCAACAAGCAGACTCCCCTTTTCTTTTCCCCAGAAAAAATTCATTATTTTTGCACCAAAACAAGCAATCCTTGTATGGCTTGCTTTCTGCAGTCTGTGTTTAGCCTCCAAGATGTTGGCCCACACTTTGGAAATTGGTCAGTAAAAGGAGGACAGAAAATGAATAGTAAAAAAAGAAGCACTGACCTAAACAGTCTTGTTGTATGTATTCTCCCCTCCAGAATGTTTTGAAGTCTTAAGAGAAACTTGACTAAGTTAAGAGTGCCTCTAGGCCCTTAATTTGCACAACCAACACTTATTTTTTTTGACTGTGATCATTGACCCTAGAAAGATTATAAACGTTGTTTTGGGGGGTTTTTTGTTGATAATGTAAGTCTTGAGCAATTTTTTAAAAACGGGATAAACATAAACACACTGTTAAGAAGCAAATTTTCGTGTTCAGTTCATTTTTTTTCCTTTAATAAATTACATACATGAGACAAATCCCAATTAAATAAAGGCTCATGTCATGAGTATCTTGGGCAAGGCTGCAGGATATTGCTCACCCTGCACACCAACAGAAAATCCTAATAGTGTTTACTGCTTTTTTTTTTTTTCCAAATACTTCTGTTGTTTTGTTAAGGATGGATTAACTAGTGAATCATTATTCCCACTTTGGCATGTAAAAATCTAGAGTGTGCTTTTATCCATTTCCCAAGAGTGTGCATTGGCACCATAGCAGAGGATGTGGAAGAAGTGTTTTTCAAAGTAGCAGATGTAGCAGCTTTGGGAACATCTTTACTGGTGCGTTTTGCTGAGGGATTCCTATTAATAATTTCTCCTTTAGCCAGAGAGTCTGTTAATGCTTCTCAGAGGTGAGGCCTACTTTTTTGAAACAAGCCCTTTAAGGAAAATTATCATTAAAGGTCATGTGTCATTTCCATTGATTATTGCAATTTCTAACTCGTTCTCTGTTTCTTCTCAAATAAATCAATTTCTTCTGAAGTTTCACATGCCACTTCCTATCTCAGGGCAACATTTTTCCAAGGAGATTGTGGATAGGGGCAGATGCTGAACATAAATGGCATAAAAATTCTCCTCCCACTAAAGTCAATAGCAAACTCCCACTGACTTCAGTGAGGTCAAATCTATTCACAGGACATTAAAGTTTACCTTGACATTCCTTAGAGAATATGAGATCCGTATTTCTGAGGTCTATCAGCTGTCCGAGTGGGGACTTAACCTACTCATCCCAGATTTGCTGCAGAGAGACTCTGCAGAAGTGCAGACACCAGAGGACACTGGAAGGCAATGAAGGGTGACCAGAGGCTGGAGTGATGAGGCTGTTGCTGGCCAGAGGCAGCCTCACAATTAAAATGGCCTGTGCAAAGAGAAAATAGCCTCCTTTTTCTGTTCAGCACAGTGAAGTCTTAGTTTCACTTTGACTCTGTGCTGACCTAGATCTGCTACTATTTATGTCACTAAGTAGTCAAACCTGAGACTGTGTGAAAATGTCTCCCTAATCTTTCAAAACTAACCCACAGGGTTTTATATTTGCCCTCCACTCCAGGGTCACTTACAAAGAAGTGCTGGCTGTGACTACTGCAGAGCTGGCCACCATAAGTAAGCTGCTGCTAGGGTGTGAGGTTGCTTTACTCATTAAGCCAAAGGAAAAGCAGGCACAGAATATCGATCGTGCCCCGAAGACATGGTCTAACTCTGGAAACTGCAATGAGACAGCTCTGTGTTATCTGAAGTCATTTAAATGTTCTCTGAATGACCAAGTCACTGGAGATGTTGCTGGCATCCAGCTTTCTCCTCTCTTCTGTTTAGGGAGAATCATTCAACGAGCTCGTGGCACATCAAGGCATCTCAAGGAGGAATATTGAAGACAGACTCTATGCTGCTGTCTGCTATCTGAAGATAAACCAGGTGCCCCAGTGGTCACCACAGAGCACAGACTCTGCTTGCAGGGAGCAGAGGGATCAACTTCTTCCTTAAGCACCAATTATTTTCATATTTCAGAGTTACCCAGATTATGACAAAGCAAACAGAAAAACCATATCCCCTTGTACAAAAAAAAAGCATATCCAAAATTATTCCCATGTGTAAAGTGCTGCCGCATGACACTAAATGCATCAGCCAAACCAGTAACAGTTAAATCCTGCAGATCCCCATAAAAATGCACAGTACACAAATACACAGTAAATTAAATGACTGAATTAGAAGCAGAGATAAGTGAAGGACAATACTTTGCTACTCTGTGTTCAACATCATTGCCAAAGTGCTGAGGCATTTTGCCACTTTCAGATTAAGGGGATTTTTGCACATTTTCCCCACTAAAATTTTTGGCAACTGCTGACTACCTTCTTCTGTCTTGCTGCGTCACTAACAGCCCAGGCTCTTCACTTCAGTTGTATGGCCCCTGGCTAACTTCCCAATGAAATGTAGGCATTCGTTTGTTTTTAAAGTTTCATTTTTACAACTCCTGCTCATAGAGAAATTCCTCTGGCCTCAGTGGTGTGTAGGTGAAATTCACTGGCAGTGAAATCTCCTGACGACATGCCTGTTGATTGAGGCTTTATAACTACAGAGGGCAGAGTGGTCTGGCAGGAGCACACCTTAACACCCTGAGCTCAGCTCTGCTGCTCTATCCCACCAAGGACTGTAGAAAAAGTAGAACAGAATTTAATAAAATTCCTTATTATACTTCAAGTTATTCCAGACTGAGTTGTCAAAGATGTTAGCAAAAGAGCTATTGATTTATTATCAAGGGTTTTTTACCCTGAGCAAAAATAACATGTTGACGTTTAAAATAAAGTTTCAAATACTTTCTCCAACCCCATCCCACCTTCCCAAGTGCTTCTTCCAGTATCTGAACGTATGGTTTTCTCTAAGATGGATAGATCTTAGAGGCATCTTCTCTTGACGGGTAGACAGAGGCATTTGGACTATATGTTACTGCTACAGAGAGCATAAGCCAGTGAAGATATTGACATTGCAAACTTGGGCTGTCCGTGAGCACCACCACACTTCACCCATCCAGATCTTGTCGTGGAGGACATAATGTACCACATAGTAAAAGCAAATGTAGACGTACCACACAAATGCACCTACAAGGAACCAAGATGCCCCTTTTAAGAAGTTGCTTCTTTCTCATGGTTCTCCCAGTAATTTCATGATTGTTGTGTGATTCAGTTATGGGTGTGAATTCTCATAGGTGCAAGTAAAGATTAATTCCAGAACTATGGTCCGCCTGGCCCTGGCTTCTCCTTTCCCTTCCTTTGCCTTGGTTTTCCATGTACCTTTGTGCATTGACCAGGGATGGGACCATGTAACCATATCCATGCTGACGGGTAACTTTATCTTTCCTCCCACCATTTGAAAATAGCAACAGAAGAGGTGAAAGCCTTCAAAACCAACACAGAAAAAAGCAGGAGAGGATATCTGAAGAAAGAACCCAATCCCCTGTGGATACAGGGAACTGAGGTGCCTGTGATGTGGCTTTCAACATGTCAGTGCCACAAGAGCACTAGAGAGATTTGCCGTGTTGCAGTCCTCATGTAGCAAAGGCAAACTTACTTTTAATAGACAACATATTGGAAATATAGCCCTGATTAAATCTCTCTGTTCTCTTTCCTTTTGCCTTCCCCTGTGGCTACCTTGCGATCAGTTTGGCAAATCTTAAGGATTGCAGATGTAGCACTAGAATAAACAAAAATACGGCACGTTAGCTGTGCAAGCTGCTTTGAAGATAAAGACTGACTTTAAATTCCACAATCCTGAGGGCTCTTGTCGCCTTGAAATCTGATTTCAAAGCTCAACACCACCGAAATGTCTTGTTGAGAGTGATGACAGCAGGCAGTGAAGTGTACACTGTATTGTCACCACCTGTGATTGGTGGCAAAGTGCATACTTTGGCTACCACATACTGACTCCCTAGCTGTGGGCTGCCTGTAATAATGCAAACAATAACTGCTGGCTAATTTCAGTCCTGTAAGTGTGGTGATGAAGTATTGCATAAACTCAGAAACCATGAGAGTTAAGTGGATGGAGTCTGTTTTCACTGTTCTCAAGGGGCACAGGGAATAGAGAAAGAGGTGAACACATTCCTCCAGTAATGAAAAGCCATCAACTAAGAAAAGTCCAAGAGGCTATGAGGCTGTAAACACTGACAGTTTGCTTGAGGAGGAGCTGTATCTGTGGGAAAATCTCCAGGACCCTGCCCTTGGACTATACAGTACCCTGCAGGGCACCA
Source organism: Lepidothrix coronata (assembly GCF_001604755.1). Taxonomy (NCBI): domain Eukaryota; kingdom Metazoa; phylum Chordata; class Aves; order Passeriformes; family Pipridae; genus Lepidothrix; species Lepidothrix coronata. The sequence continues at coordinate 9,198,959 of NW_016690184.1, forward strand.
AACAGGAAAAAAAGTCACACAACAAAAGGGTGATTGTTGGGACCCCAGCACTGTTGCCTGGTCACCCCCATGGGAGGAATGTCCCTTACCCTGTAAAGCATCACACCTTGGATGGAAATAGGTAATGGGGGGGCAGGTGGGCCCACAGATGCTCAAGGCCTATTTTGCTGCTGCACATTCATTGTTCACTTCTTTTGAGGAGCAGTGGAGACGGCTATGGGACGGAAGGAGCTCGGCAGCACTGGATCTGTGAGAATGTACCTGAGTCTGCGTTGCCATTGTCTCAGCACCAGGGCTGCCTGGGAACTGGGGTATTCACATGGCTAATAATGATGAATTGACTATCTGTTTCTTCTGATAGTGAAACTGTGGGCTTTTCCTATGATTTCAATGGAAACAGGATTTTGCCCATTCATTTACCTCTGTGTAAATGAATATTAAAGACACAAAATTTTGGGTGATCTTTAGCTGACAAATTCCTTAGAGGTTTCCTGAATACTCCCAGGAAGACAGGACAAGTGTCCTCTGACTCAGTTTTAGGAGAAAAATCTAAGAGCAATGCAGAAGACCTGCTGTTTGAAAAGCGGGCAGATAACCAGCCGGGGCTATCATTATTGACAAGACCAGGACAAAAAGGAGTTGAGAGTGACACAATAAGGCTAATGGATATCAGCCCATTGGGTAGTAATAGCTGACCTCTTGCTGATGAAATGAACTTGAACTCTTACTTGTCATCAGGAGAATGCAAGATATCTGGGCCTAAATGAGACAGCACCCACAACATAGTTACCATTATAACTAAATATTTTTCTTCCAGGATTAAGAGAATTACTGCTTCTCAGAACTCATTAGCTCTACATATGGAGCCAATGGAAATGTTATGCCTCTTCCATGCTTATTCTTCTTCTAAATATGAAAGCCACAAAACCAAAACACATATTCTGTAACTCCAGGGAAGCCCATAGTCGGTTGGAAAGTGTGTATTTCTGCTTTATCAAAATCTCCAAAAAGTTATCCAGCACTTCTTTTCATTACAAATGCAATGGTTTTATTTATTCCCTGCTAATACGATTAATGTATTAGGTGATTTACAATAGGCAAAACTTCAGAACCACAGAGCTTGCCATCTCAACAGGTAGGGAGAAGGTGAAGGAAGAAATACTAAATATTACAAAGGGGATGCACTGTTTTCCAGTGCCCTTGCTCTTGTCCTTAATATTCAATACTGTAGAGGGTTAGAAGACGTGGATAAGGTCCTCACGTAACTGGAGGTCCTATGGCCCAAGGAAAAGGAGGATGGTGGACAAGGAGGAGCGTACACCTGATATATCACACTCTCTAGTATTAAACTACTGAGTAAGGTCAAGGAGTAAGGTAAAACAGAGCAGTGGCAGGGAATTTGGGGAATTTAGAGGTAGAACCTTCTAAATTTAGTCTCTAAATCTATTACTGGCAGCCAAAATCCTTATGAAATGTACATAGTGAGGTAAAATAATCCTGAAGGTTAGAGAATGAGAGAGCTGATCAAACAAACAATTTAAGCTGGAAGCCATGTAGAAGAAAAAATATTTCAACTCAGCTAAAAGGTAAGGAGAAAGGCCTTGCCATTTTGGGAAGGGCAGTCCAAGTAAACACTAAACGATCCATAGAGCATGACTCAGGGGAGCACGTCCCATCTAATGTGAGTAAAAGTGGCCAGGTGCTCCATTTTCATGGTGGTGTGCTTGGTATTCAGTGGCCAAGAGTAAATACTGATGATACCAGATACTGCCTTTTTAACGAGCAAAGCCAAACAGCAACGAGTTCTGTTTGCTATCAACTTCAAGGAAAAAAATACTTGATGCTGAAAGTTCAGTGCTCTGTTCTCTTAATTTGCCAGGTATATTGTGAAGGTCTGCCAATAGGAATCTTGCATTTCTCCAGTACCTTCACTCTGCTACAAAGAATTGTGACAAATGCGTGCTAGTAAAGTATCAGTCGTTTAACTTTTCGCACAAACACGAAAGGACTGCTATTGACTTTTGTGGTACTTGCACATGCGTATGTCTTCCTCACCTTACAGTTTTAAATTATATCAATTAAGATAATGAAGAAAATAATCAGAAAGAAAAATCAGTATCCTCTCCCAGAGATAATACTTAAAGGGTAACATTTGTGAACATAGTCTCTTAAGAATAATAATAATATTGAAAGTGGCTTGAAAATCAACAAAGGTAAAAATGGTTGAGAGCAACCTTGAAGTTAATTAACTACTTAATTTTTTAAAAAATAAATTAATAAATTCTACAATAGTCAGCTAGACTGAAAAATTTCAGTTTTTTATAAAATGCTAAAGGTTGTGACAGTGGTCAACTGTATGTAATGAACTTCTCCAGGGTCAATCAGAAAGTCTCTACCAAAACAGGAAATGTTACATCAGTTTCCCTAGTGCTCAGGTTGTATTATATATCCCAAACTAGTTTTCCTGTGAGAAAAAGCTGACATATTCTCTAAAGAATCTGTTGAATTTTACTTTTCTTTGCAACCTGAGATTTCATTATGTTTACTTTCCTTCATATTTTCTTATCTTCCTCTAATAACCAGTAAAAATCTGGAAGGAAAAATGATTTTCCAGTCTCAGGGGTTGGGAACAGCAGAGTAGTTTTCTTAAATCCTAATCTATGTCTGGTAATTAGGGCCATTTCAAGGTTCCCTAGGAGAATTATTGTCTTCTGAAATATTTTAAATAGCTTGCTGTCCACAAGTTTTCCTTGCCACAAAAAAATGGATATATTATCATTTTAATGTCTACTGCTGCTGCTACTGGGAGCAATAAACCTATGATCTCCCATGGCATATGAATCAATAAGAAATAAATAATACTAAAATATGCCCTGGAATTCTTTCAGATGACAATCTGAGAATAAAGGTGGTGAACAAACACTGAAAACCCCAGACTGACTCAACTGTACAGATGGAGTTCATCTCACCCCATGTTACTTATTTTAATCAGGCAAATGGTACAGTCACCTAGAAATACTGTGGAGAGAGGCAAATGCATCTCCAGAAACACTTTATCTCTTTCTTTTAAGGTGGGATAAAACCACTCCCAGGACTACTTGCATCTCTGTAGAGAGACTTTCATGTAGGCAGCTTACCATTTGCTCTTCCACAGCAGAGATTATTTTCACTGGAGACTTGAAGTGAAAACTAATAGGAGCACTAGAGAGGCTGGTAGATTTGACTGCCTATCTCCAGAAACATGATCATACTTCCAGCTGTACTGTTCTATCCACTTTTTCAATGGTTGGAGAGTTAATTTTCCTAGCAGTTGCTTTATCTTTGGAAAATTCGGAATCCAAAATGCATGACCACAAGTGCTTTTTGGCTGCAGGGCTGTCACAGCAAAAAAAAGGACTATCCCTTCTACTGTGAACATCTGCAGGATCAGACAGCTTAATGGCAACCTGCATAGTTACCTTTTAATAAGGAATAACCTGGGAGAAAATTAGTCCTCCTGCTTGACTCACATATTGAATTTCGTTTACTTCTGGAGACCTCTGAAAGGGAGACAGGCTATGTCGATTGCACTTAACAGAAAGACTAAGTGAGCACTTCAAAAATGTTGTTCTTCAGAAGGGCTTTGGCTTCACCGATGGTGAAGGTAGTGACTCAGAAAAGCATCTGCATCTCTCCACTTAGTAGGTCTTAACATTCTGTCACTAAATATAGGTCTCTGAATTGAAAGGAAAACATTCAGGAATTCCTGCCAAGTAACAGAAGTTATTTTCCATACATCATACTTAGCCTTCTACCAGGTAACAGAGTAGCACTAAGTGAAATCTGACTATGTAACCGCTGTGAAAAATGTGCAAATAAAAGTGATGTACCTGCTTAGGTCAACTCACATCAGAAACAATTTAGCTGCCTAACTTATTACTGCATCACTTAAACATACAGTAAGCTCGATTACTTGTTGATGAGCCTTCTGGACTGCACATAAAACTGTGGGAAAGAGGGACCACAAAACTGTGGCATAAGTAACAGGCAGATTTGGTATTATCTGTTCAAACACAGTAAGTGAAAAAAAAGTAGCAAGGGGAATTAATGATTTGAGATATGACTGTGGTGCAAAAATAATTAGTTTTTGTCCTTTTGAAATCCTCTTTTGGGAAATGTTTAAAATTGGTGTGGTACATACAAATACTATCAACCAATGCAGATTAAACATTTCATTTTCTATAGAGGAGATTCCTTTCAGATGAATCATGGCATTTTATGCTTTAGAATTAGAACTTCAGTGTGCTGATTTATGCACTTCTTTACTTACAAATTTGAAGCAATACTACTGTTTGACTAGCATGGAGAGGAAATACTACATTTAGAAGGGGAAAAGATCAATCTCTTATAGGTTTGTCCTCAGATGTGTTAAATTCTGAGTATAATCCACCAGGAAGAAAAGCTTCATTTTGGTCAAGGGCTCTGAGATTCAAATATTTGTTGGGGCTTTTTTGTTTGGTTGGGTAGGTTTTTTTGTGGTGTTTGTTTTGTTTTGTTTGTTTGGTTGGTTTTTTGTTTTTGGGGGTTTTTTTGGGTTGACTGGTTGGTCTATCTTACTGTAAACAATGTTTTCTGAAAGAATAGTATTTTTCACTTAGGTTAGCATTTTAATTGTAGATCTGTAATTTAATAATAAAGTGTTTGTCATGCACCCAAATAGCAAAGTGAATGTGTTAGTAAATTTGCTTCTGAATAAAAGCATATTGATTTTTAGAAATATAATCCATGATTTTACTTTAGAAATTCAGTTTCAAATAGAAAAAATAAAATAGACCTCAGTGCATTAAATTTATCATAACCTATATTGACATAAATTGCTGAAATTTTCACCTACAGGTCAGTTAAGGGGAGGAGGAAGACTCATAACAAAATTGTAAATGCTTAAAGGTTGTGCTTTTTGTCAGAAAACATTGTTGAGTCAGCCAGCGGATAAGCTTTGCATTACTCAGAAAGTGATAAATGCTCGCCAACAGATATTTTTTGAAGGTGCTCTTCTGTCATTAAGGTTTTTATAATGTTGATAAACTCATAATTTTTAGGCATTTGAAGAAAGTTTCATAGTCTGAAGAAATATTATCACTGGCTGCTAAAAATTCCATTGGTCATACATTTGTCTCGCTATGTGAACCTTTCCAGCTGTAACAATAAAAAATAAGTACCTGCATAGATGTATATGGACTTGTATTTATGTATTATATATGTACACATGCATTACTTTATGGATAATTCTACCTAGATGTATGTATGTGTGTTTGCATACCATAATAATATTTCTTTCTCCAAATCATTTTCACACTCATGTAAGTCCACTTAAGCTAAAGGTCTTCTGTGCTATGAAGTTAGTATGAAAAGAAATTTTACATTAGATAGAATTGGCTGGATGGTGGATATGTTCAACCAAAAGAAATATTTTTCCTTCATTATGATGCACTGCCATTGCCCAGAACAATATTTAGTAAAAACCATCGGTTTAAACAGGTTTCATTTGGGGTTTTGTTCAGAAAACAATTATTTTATTACTGGGGGCACCATTAAGTGAAAATAGTCAGTGAAGAATTACAGTCTTTGCTTTGCTAAGGCTAAAATTCTTCACTTTATCATTTTGATTTTGTAATTAAAGTTGGTTTGTTTAGAGTCACAGCCTCTCAAAAAGCTAAGAGTAACCAATTTTAAATTTAGGTGAATGGAAAGACCTTACAGAGGCTTTCAAAGATACCTATCTATTTCCATTGGTCATTTGCTGTAGGAATAGTATTGAAACACTTAAAATTGAGACACCAATTGAAAGAGTTAGAATGGATCTCATCTCAGGGAAGGATATTGAAAAGATTGACAAAATACAGTATCGTCCAGTCACTGCTCAATAAAGTCAGATACTAGCCTGCATTGCAATGAAATAATACTCTGTATAAGTGATTTTACAGTTAACTAAACAAAATTTAAATATTTCTTCTATTTAATTCTACTTCTACTATGGAAATGCATTTGTTTGATTTGCCAAGGTATGGGGACGGGTAGCATTACATAGTTAAAAGCTGAAATACCTACCAATGTTAAACACTTCAAGTAAACACACAGAGGTAAACATACAAATGTTTCAGTATTAGATCCAGATTTTACAAAAGCAAGCTGGAAGAACTTTCCAGGACCATTTAGAATAAATAAATGGTGTTAGAAATGAGCATGTAACTTCTTGTGTATCTGACGCAAGAAATTTTCAGATAATCTATTCCTATATTTGCCATTACCATCATCCTTTACATTCATTTCCAATAAAACATTGAGACACAGAACAGCTAGAACTAGTGTTATGTGTATCCTTGATCTAAACATATTTGACAATGCCTACAGATATTTTGTGTTATCAGTGATGACAGTTTTGCTTGCTAGAAGAAGTATTTGATTGGCGTGCATTTACCAGCATTTGATTTGGGAAAGTGGAATAGATGGCCTGTTTTTCCCCTTGTGCAAGGCATTTGTGTTACAAACACTAGACCAGAGATTGTGCCTCCTCAGCTAGAAGATAGGTGATCAAGACTGATCCGTTGAGATACAGCCAATGTTTTTCAACATGCCTGAGAGGCAGGGACACAAGCTGAGTACCCAGAGAAATTGGGGGAGTAGATCAGAATGGATATGATAGCAACTTCCTGCAGTCCCTTTGCTTCATTGTGGAGGTGAGGATCTTGGTTTGCAGGTGAAACACAGATTAACCTGATGACTCTGGCCTCAGAAAACCTTCAGAACTTGGGATTGTGCTGTCCTAAAGTTGGTCTGGTAACACAGCATCCTTATTAGAGCTTCTCTCCAACTGTTCATGGTCTGCATGTAATGCCAAGGGCACGGGTTGACATGCCCAAGGTAAAACATGTAAAAACTTAGTTACTGGTGGAACAAAATGCATTTTTTCAGACAAGGAAATGAAAATATTTGAGGAAAGAAATACACATTTCAAAAACTAAGTATTACTAATTGCACATGATTGGATAGGAGATTTGAATAAATTTCAATATTTAATGTTTTGTTCAGGGTTTTTTTAAATAATTTAAAGTAACTACTGACTGGTACTTGTATATTTTTCCCAAGATAATGCGGGAGGTGCAAGGGGAATATACAACTTATAATCATTGAATTAAAACTTCAGTTCCCAGCAGGAAAATCCTCTTCCTTATGTACAGCATGTGTGAGAGAAAGAGCAGTAAATGTACCTAAACTGCAGTACATATATGTAACAAAGAATATAATTTATTTTGCTACTTGGAGTCTGTTTTTATCTATGGCAAGAACTGCGATTTTCATAAACTTTCCTAAACACAACTGTACAAATTTACATATAAAAGAACTCATTTTATGGCTTTTGTAAGTTTATAGAAAGTTTTTACAACACATTTCCTCCCATTTGCCATGCTCACCTCTAGCTTCACACATATCAAAATTAATGAAATTTTCTTATCCTGCAATGGATGTTTAGATCTGCATAGGCTTAATTGTTCTGCTTCATGAACTGATTTGACTCTCATATGGGCTGCCACTTGCAGGGGGAAAAAAAAGAAACTAGTTGTTCTGCTGTTTATTTTTGAGGAATGTCTTTTCTAACTCGGCACCACCAGAAAGATTGCTGTTATCAGTGTTCAAATACCAGTCACTCCCTTATGAATCAAGAAAAGATACACTGAGGGGTCCCAGGGACTAAGGAAACTTTGGCATTTCATCTAGAATTTCACTGTCAAGCTCACTATCTGCTGGGCCCTCATAGATAAACAGTAGATAGGAGCTCACAACACATTCCTTTCATGTTCACTAATTTCAGAAAGAGGCTCTGCAGTCTAACACCAGCACATCCCTTGAAGTCCTATCTCTCTGCTTGTATCTTTGGCAGCCGTGTAGTAATTAGTAAAACAGAGCAAAGATATTTTACACCACTCCATCCACTTGGCTCTGCCAACTTGAACAAATGCTGCAAGTTTTGGCTGGGAATGGCATCTCACACTCTGTGCTTGGGTTATAAATTCCTATTTACATCTGAAATTCTTTAAAATTAGTTAGGACCTAAACTATAACTTCAAATGATAAAGGACTCTTGCTATGGTCATTTATAGTTTTAGGAAGTAAGCTTATCTCCTCTGTATTTAATGGAAGTTTAAGACAACATATTAAAAATGATATTAAGATAAATAGAATCATGTTATCATTGCCTCGTCTTACTGAAATTAAATAAGATATTGTGCAAAAGTAAAGTTTCTTTATAGCTAATACAGGAGTTTTTTTCTTTAAAAGATATTTACCCTTTTTTTCTTGTTAATCTTCATAAAGCCCTCTCTCCTTCTGGACTAGATTTTGCCACCCTCATTCAGAGTAATAGACTTATCACAAATTGTCTCGCTGTTTGCAGTTGGTCTGTGTCTAAAATAATGTGCTGCTCAATAAGAGCAGAATGACAGTCAAGGAAGGACCTACATCTTCATTTTCAATAAGGTATTGCGGTTACTATATATACACAAATTACATGGGTATCACAATACAACTCTCACATTGTACGTAACAGGTGCTTACACCTTTAAAGGTATTGCTTGGCTTCAGTGGCTGAGCATTTGTATATTACTAAGCTTGAAAACTTTCCTGCTTTGTAAATCAGTGAGAGAAATACTGTTGCAACTGTATTTCTTGAGAATCTTCCACAAGATAGAAGACTCTAGGGATTGAATCCAAGTCTTTAATAAGTATCTTCCATCTTCCCTGATGATTTTGGCTTGAATTAGTGAGTCAATGGTAGTGCTTGAGGTATACTGAAGTCAGGAAAGGGTTATAACTGAAAAATGGGTTAACTTTCACCAAATATTTAATTTATAAACATGATGAATGTATCATCCTGAAATTTCACGGCAAGTTTACCTGTGCTGCAGATCTGAAAAGAAGGAAATAAAAGCAAAATGTAAAAAAATTTGTAAAGTTACTATAAAGGGAACCTGAAGAAGGGCATTAGAGGGGGCTTAACGCTATTTTAAACTTGCTTTTATGCAACTGTTGGGTCCAAATTCAGTACAGGTAGATGCAGATATCTTCTGCAGGAGGAAAGCTACATTTTTCCTAGACAGCTTTGACTTTCACTACTATAAAATGTTAGAAAAGTTAAGAATCCCATTGCTAATGAAAGCCAAATCATTATGGGCTACTTGCTACTACCACTTACACCAGCCTAAAAGTTGCAGGGCTACTTTGTCATCCTCAAATTTCTGAAGTGAGAGAGATAAGGGTACTGTGGAGCCATTCCTTCTAGGTCATCAGGAAGAGCATTACCCTGGCAAGATGCCAGTTCCAAGGTCTTGTCACACCTCTGACTTCTCTGTGTAAATAGCGCAGGAATCTGTGTGCTTCCCTTTTATTCTGTGAGATGGGAGGGCAGTGGTATTTACTGGTGTAAATGAGGAGATGGATGAAGTTTGGTGGCAGCCTGAGTCACTCTGTCCAGTGTTCATCTAAAAATGCTTAACAATCTTGTACCAAACACCCTGCATTAAAAAAAGAAAAAGCCCCAACCCTCAACCAGCAGATAATTCTTTCATCTCCTTCTGATGACTCTAGTCTATAATGGATTGCTTGTTTTAAAGTATTGCAAATCAAGCCACAAGTCTGCAGTGACAACTCCTTTTTCTTCTCTGATCCAGTCCATCTGAGCAGGGTACTGTACATTCAGATCTTCAGGAAAACCTTCTGAATTGAAAACACATACTGAGACTCAGAGATTACTTCATACATCACCTTGCCCCTCACTTCCATTAGGTAGAAGGTAAAGAGTCACCTACAATGAATGAGCTTGCCATGATCTTGCTGTCTTTTATTTGCTGTCCATTTTAAAGCAGGGATTAAGACTGGGCAATAAAACCTCTGCTGAAATTTAGAAACACTGTTCTCAATCTGATTTCAGTCATTAGAAGTCTTTAACCACCCTGCAACCCTCTCCACCTAACCCTCTGCACAGAAGAGAAGGAAGATATTGCTCAGGAAGACATCATGCATTTTTTTATGCCTGCTCTGAACATAACACTGCTGGTGGTCTGGTAGGATAAATGTAGAACATTTTTCATATTAAGTAACAGACTGTGAGGGTCTGATCAAGTTGCTCGTGACATGTAAAGGCTCCCCTCTTGAGTCAGATGATGAATTACAGCCCCTCCAAAAACTTTCTCATCTGAGGAAAAATAATCAAAGCCTTTTATAGTAGATAGTAAATAAATGTTTTTTTCATGCTGTTACTACAAGCCAATCAACCTCATCATCCAGATCAGCAAATTAATAAGAAGGAGTGTTTTCCAAAAGAAAACCTGTCAGCTAAACCAATTATATATTTCACAGTTGACAAAAGTAGAATTATGTCTGATGGGTCCCATGGGAAGTTAATTAAACCATCACACTCCACTATCCATCAGCCAATATTCTCCAACAACATTACTTAACCCTTCCAGTTAAAGGAATGTATCTCCCTGTGAAGCTTCTTGCTTATGGCTTTACAGATTTTGGCCCCTTAGCTTTGCTTTATATCACCATTCTGAGGAAAGGAGTGTGGAAGGCATGCAAACTAAAAATAAGGAATTCTTTAGTTGCTGTTAGTCACTTAAACAAAAAGTCTAGTTACCAGGGAAGTAGTCAGTTATTAATTACTACTAATATATGTTGTGGGAAAACTGCTGACACACTTTTTATACTTACCAGATAACTGTCAATATATGATGCATACCCTTTTACTATTTGCTATTCTTTTATTCTAATTGTTTTCAGTTTCAATCCAGGATGTAGAATGTGTTGGATTCACAGTTTGCCACACTACCATTCTTCACTTGCAATAACCAAGGTCTTAGGTCTGCCTGAAAACTTTACACAACAACACTAGTATCCCATCATCTGTGAGGGAAAAGTTATCTCATTTTTTGAAGGCTTTTTCTGTGGGCCTTTGGAGAGTAGAGTGCATTTAGGTAAAATAGTTTCTCTAAATCCATCGCAGCACTAGCACGTAACAGGAGTGTTCGATAAGGTGGATTTTAGATTGTGAGTGGGAAGAAATTATGGGCATACATAGGCCATATCCTTTAAGTGGAAAAGCCTTATGCCATATGTTTTCATAATGAATGACTTTGGTTCTCAAATTCTCCTGAATGTTGGATGACCAAAGCATAGATGGAGATCTACAGAGACAAGGCCTTATAGTAAGCTACAACCTTCTTCTTTATGAATCAAAGAGAATCAAGGTGAGTCTTCCATGTGAAGTTAGGAACAACTCTGTTACATTTGACTTCATATTAATCAAACTATTTAAGGCTAAGCCCCAACACGCAGAAAGGGAAGTAATTCATGGCATCAGGTGTGATATGTCAGGTGGCATAAGAGAAGGAATCTCTTCTTTCTTGTTTGCAAGAAGAAAATAATCTGATGGCAACTGCTTTAAGAGGAAAGTGGGACATATTAACACTGCACCATGATCTTTTATTTCCAGTGCGTTGAGTGAGAATCATTCCATTTTGGAAAGTTTATCACTTAAAATGCATTTGCACTATTCAAGTAAATATTTGTGAATTCACAACTTCCATTCTGCTTCAGTAATAAGAGGACAAGCCTGGGAAGCCTGGGGCTGAGTTCTGTACCGTGTCAGTATCTGGCACTCATGTCTTTATGAGGAACCTCACAGACTCTGCCATTATGGGAGTAGGAAGGAAGTGCCAAAATTGCCGGCAATAATAAGGCATCTCAAACCCTCTGGTTTATGGAAAAGGCCTAAACAGCTACAGCTTGGTAACATAAAAATACTTCTATCAGGAAGAGGAATTGACGGAAGATGAGATGAGTTGAGCAGCAGCCTAGTAGTAGATATTTTTCTATTTCACTAGCTGAAAAATTCTTGGTCTTGCAATATTTAACTACCACACACATTTCCTTTTGGCCTTCAGGGAAATATAACTGGCTTTAAAGCAGTTAATTTTGCCTGCAAATGTGACTTTACAAAAGTGGCACCTTCTTTAATTTTTTTTCCACAGAGGGCACATTTTTTCCTGCTTTTTCTTCCTTTTAATGCTGTATTCTTGGCAAAATGAAGAGTGCAATATCATGCATCAAAATGATGCAATTCAAGTAAAATGGTTCTGCAAATATCACTGACAACATTATTTGGTCACTAGTGCTTGCCACTAGCAGAAAAAACCTTTATGTCTTACAGAACAAAATTTATGAAGTGTTTGGCTGGCTGGACGTGGGAAGGGAACGGAGGGGAAGAAAATAACCCAAGGAGAGCAAAGGACAAGTACTATCTATCCTGTGGCCTAGCTTTAGGAGAGGACAATCATCAAATTGCTGCTATGACAGCTTTTACAGAGTAAATTTTCAGCTCTCTTTTGAGAACAGAAATCAAGTACTCAGATACGAAGAACTACCAAAAGTTCAAGCTAAACATTCAACCTATAAAAACATAAGTACTATTTATTTGAGCCATTGTCCAAAAATGCATAAGGAAAAGCTTTCAGCCCTTATGAAGCTATTTGATCCTGTTCCAGTGTCAGAAGTCTGACTTAAATGCCAACACTACTATCACTCAAAGAGAAAAACACAGAGTCTGAAGCTACCTAGGTCCAAATGAATAGTTCTTGTGAGGAGGGATGATGGCAAAAGCATCCCTACATCTCATCAGGTCACATTCAATATCATCTCTTGTATCATTCGTGTGCAAGACACCTTCATGTCCCACCAAATATTAATTCGAATCTGAGCCCCTATAATTTTCCTAACAGTCACTACCATGATTTTTCAGCCTACAATCTGCTGAGCATACTGGAGAACAACCACAGCAATTTTATCCTGAGAGGGGCAGAAAGAAAACACAGATTCAGGCACCATGGGATTTGACGCAAGGTATAGGATTCATAGTGCTGAGCTGGTCATCTATATATACTTTTTACTTAATTGAGGAGAATTGGTCCCCCGAGTGAAACACATTAACCTCAGAAATCAAAGGGCCAGGACATTCAAAATTTTGTTTTTCCCGTAAGCAAGCTGAGGGGATTTGGAGAGTTTTCTCTTGAACTGAAATGCCTTCCCTAAGTTCTTGTGCAATTGGAAGTTAAATCTTTCCCTGAATCCAGCCTGAAGGGCTTATTAAAAATTACTGTAAGACAGTGAAAGGCTCTGTGAAGTCAGATCAGTTTTGCTGACAACCACCATCAGCTGCATGGAGCAGGTTCTCCCAGCACCAGCCAAGTTACAGAAAGTTTTGGCTTAGATAGGAAGGACAGGTTGGTCCTAAAAGTTTCTCTGCTCATGAGAAAGTTCACAGTTGTGGCCCCTAACTGAGAAAGACTTTTCACCAGTTGTAGAGTGTTTAACCTCAAGAACTGACAGTGCACGCTGCATAGCTGATCTTGGCTAATGTGACAGGGTAGAGGTTGAGAGGCAGCCTTTGAGATAACACCTCACTATCGTCAGCACATTAAGGTACAGGAGAGCATTCCACTTCTAGCAGTGTTTCGAGTGATCAGCAAATAAGGCACAAGATAAAAGAGTAACATCTGCTTTTTTACTTCTTTGCAAGGCAAAGACATACATTAATTTCTTCAAATAGAAATGGGGAAGAAGCAATTTTTTTTAGTCTCAGAGCAGCCTTTCAATAGTCTCAGAATAGTCTTTGAGTAGCATCTGAAAAGGAACAGAATATTTTTTATACTTTTGCTAATGCTTTAGTATAAATACAGGAGCATTGGTTTAGCTGTACACTAATTGCTGCATTATGTTTTGGATAAATTTGTTTAAAATAGGAAATTAGTGACAATGAAATATTCATCTGTAAATTTTTTTAAATGAAATATCAGAACACTTTGGAGTGTTCATATTTTAAGCCTTTAGTTTTGCTCCTTTTTCTTGCTGATAAGTGTACAAAAATTTAAAATGAGTTTTAAGGAAACAATACGTCCTGCATTTAGAAAGAAACAAACCTTTTCTCCCCTATTTTGTCAGATCCCTTTCACAAATATATTTATATTATAAAAAATAAAGAATAGGAAGCTAGGATATTAAAAGTAAATAAAAATGTAAATTAATAAAAAGTTAGATGCAAAAGAAAGGAAGAATTTCCTCTAAAAATTAAACCCCATTATAACAGTGGAAGAAGGATGAAGATTAAGTAGAAACAGAGACAAGGCTTTCAGACAATTAGGCATATTTCAAAAACAAAATTCAAGATTCATTTAAAATCAAGGATTCTTAAATTTTTTTGTTTGCTTCCAATGTCAGGAAAAGACATTTTAATGAAACAGATGGGATTAATTTTCTTAAAAACAATGTACATAGGAAAAATATTAAAGCACATTAACATGGTTTACAAATTTGAGAAACATTATTTTCTACATGCTACACCTTACTGTTCCCAGTACTTTTGCCCATTTGCAGAAGCAACTTGCTTCAAAATGATCACAGCTTGCTGAAGAGATATGCAGGTTGCTTTGTATAACTCTCAGCCTGCCAATGCCCAAAGGTGTAGCTGAAAAATGTTCTGCCCACAAACAAGGGCTGCTTCAGTTGTTTTATTTCTTGCTGTGGCAGGAAGATAACTTGTGCCTTGGTTTATCCACAAGAAGTTCCCTCCTATTGTAGTTTTGTTTTGATTGAATGCAGAAACACGTATTGCTTGGGGTAACCAAGATTCAAAGAGAAAAAAGCCTTTGTTACTTTTTAGGTTCAGTCTTCCACAGCGCCAAGAAAATCTACCTTTGAACTCTATAAAAGCAAATAAAATTTTGGCAATGAGAGTTGAACTGTAAAACAAATAACATGCTCAGCATAAGTTAGTATGTGCCCTAGTTAAAAAATGGTAAATGGGAATTATAAATAGAGAGTTAATCATCAAACAATCTCTTCTGCCATTATACATGAGAGGACAAGCCAATTTGAAATATAACATTCAGAGACATGACTGATATCCGTGGTAGTAACATTTTTTTCATGATAATAAACAGAAAAGTATATTTGGCTGTCATTACTGAGAAAATGAATGCAATGTACAATACATGCACCATAAAAATTAAAACAGAACACAATTATTCATTACAGATACTTTTAAAAGTAAACTTTACAAGAAAACCTCAGAAAGGATTTTGGTTTTCTTCTTGGTGCTCTACAGGAACTTAATGGGACGGTGTATTTGGGATACTGCTTCACCCAGAGCGTTCACAGGGAACTCTGACCTACAATTCAAGAAAGTGGTACTGGGTGGGAATAGCTATTCTGTAAATACCCATGTTCAGGTGTATTTTGTAACTGGCCTATATTGAGCTGAAACAATAGAACATAGGACTCACATACAAATAATAAATGAAAAAGATAATATAGCCCAAACTAAACAGCCCTTAAAAATACCTAGCAAATGCTTGCTGAAGAAATGCCATTTCTAATAACAGGGACAAGTGAATGACTAGAGATCCCAGACCTGTATTATGCTTGCAGAAGCTACCAGAACAAAACAAATGTACAAGCCCTACTAATGACACTATGGAAACCAAGAAGTAAATTCTTCATTGTTGTCTCCCCTGGTAACAACAGCGAGTCATTACAATACAAAGGCCAAATAGTTTGGGAGTTAGAGATGCCACTCTCCCACGAATAGATATCCGAAAACTCAGCTGATCATTTCACCCTTTGTGTGAAGCAAACTAGCTGACCGGTAAGAGCAGATGACCTCACAATTAAAATAAAAATATTTTTTAAAAAGAAAAAGTAGGAAAGTATTGGTTCATTGTTTTCAATTCTGCGTTGTCAGAGATGTCAGTACCTAAGCTGGTCTCCTTAAGAGTAGGGATAGCGTATTGAAAACACTCAAAACTGTCAGAGGAAGCAAACTCTGCCATTTCTCAGCTTGGGATCTGGATTCTACTTGGTGATTTTGATCTGAATCAGAAGCAAACTCCCACATCTGGTGCACTAGCAGGCTTACAAGATCTTCTGCCTCATAAAAATATGTGGCCCCAAGAAAGTCAGAAAAAAAATCTCACTATATTTCAGTCCATGATACTTTTTTCATTAATTTGAAGATGCAAGAGTTTTATATCCCTGTGTATTTCTGAAAGGGAGAAAGGAGAAGGGTTATGTATTGCAGAAACATTATAATTTCTAAGCCCTGTACAATGTCTTCTATTAACAGATTTTTTTTAAGGGTTATCTGGCACAAAGCAATACATATCATTAAAGATTTCACAAAGCTTTTGAAGCAGTACAGAAATCTCCTTGTCCTTGTTTACAGTCACTACTGCACACATGTATGCACTGCATTCAGAAAGAAAGGTTTTTGTCCATGGCTGTCATGTTGTGACCCACCAGCAGTCCTCCAAGAAGCTGTGACAGTCATTGCATGTGTTATACAAATACTTGGCGTTGCCGTTGTCATTTGATTGTGCCAGGTCCTACTGATAGAGAAGTTCTGGTTTCCTGAATCTTCTTTTCAATATTACAGCCTTCATAAACTGCCAGGAAGACAGCAAATTCTATCAGAGCAATAGAACTTTTTTGAAAACCAGAGCAATTATTCTTTGTTTTAAGCCCCTGGATCATCTTCACTTTGAACAAATAAACTTTTTGAAAGCACTGTTGTTTTGTTGTAGCTCAGAAAATCCCAGTCCCCTTCACTGCCTTTTGGTGGCAGCCTGTCTCCAGGTCCTCTCAAGATACCAGACTCCTTCCATGGATAATCTTGCAAATCTCCAAGAGCTTATGATAAGTTTATTTGTACTTACCTACTTCTGCAATAGTGTAGAAATGGTTTCCCTGGGTCCAGATCTTTAGCTTCCTGTCCAGCAGATAACTGGTGTTTGTCCTTGTATGCCTTGTCCAGAGAGAAGGTTGGTCTACAACCCAGCTGATCATTTGCACGCTTAGAAGCCTTTTCTTTCCAGTTCTCCCTTTTCTTATGTCCAAATATGCTTCCCATTATCTTTTTTTCTTTTCTCTGAAGAGTCTGCCCGGCATATTTTAATTGTTGTCAATTATTTGAAAATAAACTTGATGCAACCAGCAGCAGACTTAAGGGGAGATGTTCCCTAAGAAATTAGGTTGAAAAAAAGAAAGCTGGAAGTGGCTTGTTAGACAAGTCTGTGCTTTTAAAATTCCCTTTTCCTCTGGAATCTCGGCTTCAGATAGACATCTATGGAGAGTTAAAGCAGAGTACTGAAGCCTTCTTGTGAGCTAGGGAAGACCCCTAATATCACACAGTGTCTCCATCCCAACTGTACCACCACTATCAGCATCCAATATCATTTTTTGTGAAGGGATCTTGAGAGAGTTGATTTCTGAAGACCTTTAGGGCTTCTCCCCCTCATGTCTTGTAAGGAGAGCTTTTAGAGCATGTAATGTAATGAGGGATCAGAAGACTAGCAACTGGTTTTAAACTTCTAACTGAAGGGGAAACAAGGCATCTCTGTGAATCCAAATGATTTATATGTCTGCTCTTTAAAATTCATGCTCTTGTAGTCAGATTTGCAAATGAACTTATAAGCAAATCAGTAGCCCATCCCATTTATCAATGTAAATGCAAAGTTATAACGCTGCTATAATCAACATATGTACCAAACCCATATATTTCCTTTCAGTTCTATATATCAACTGCTCAGTCTCTCATAGTCAGATTTCAGGATATTTAGTAGTGCTCTCAACTCAAGGATATGGTCCCCACATATCAAGTAAACAAGCAGCTCAAGTAAACAAAGTGAGATCAGGGATACTCCATGGGATTTGCTGGTAAGCAAACTGGCAAAACCTCTGGCTTCTCCCAGATCATCCTACCCCTTATACATTGCTTTGTGCTGTTGTAAATAAAACCTGTGATACAAACCACCCCAAACTGATTTTGTATATTCTGATCAATTTGGGCAGCATTTCTGTTTCAGCTCTCACTCAGTAAGAGGTGCTAGAACCTTGCATTCCCACTCTATCAAAATAGTTCACTCCATGTGGAAAAGAGATACTCCCCACCTCCTTCAACAAGCCTTTGGTGAGAAGCAAAATCTTAGCCAAGGCAAACTACCAGTATATTTTGTTTGCTGCACTGACTAGAGGCACTCAAAAATATAAGAATAACCCAACTGTGGAAAACTTGCCCAGTTCATTTTTCATCATACATTTTGAGACCAGGACAGGTCTATCAGAAGATTTATTTATGTCTGAAACTTGTCAGACAAAGCCATCCAGTATGGTTATGCATAACTTGACAAACTAGTGAGTTTGTGTAATTTTAACATAAGACAATATCAAACTCTATTACACCAATGAAACCTACCTTTCAGCTAAAAGCCTGATGCAAGCTGGTGTATAATTAAGCTAAATGATTTATTTAAGCACATCTACATAAACATAAACATCTACATATACATAAACATTTAGCAAAAACATTAAGTTCTAATTACATCTAAATTGTATCAACATGTACATTCACTTTGGTAAAGACAAGAAAAACTGTCTTGACTAAACAAAACTGATTTCACTGTTTTAGATTTTTTTGTTGTTAAAACCATGTTTGTCTGATTTATTACCACAAAAGAAAGTGATTCTGTATTTGGGAGAGGTCCTTATTTTTGGGGTGTCATTTAAGTGATGCAAACTTCTACATCAGAGGTTATTGAAAGTCAAAAAGTAAATGCATTAAATCAAAGCAATACAAAAGAAAATCCTACAAAAGGGGGACTTGAAGCACAACTCACTAAAAATTTGTGAAGTATGGAGAAATAATTTAAGGCAGCTAAGAAGAAAAGAAAACAGTGAAGTTAGCTATTAGGACTGTGATAAACTCTGGTTATTTTCCTTTGGAATTTGAGAGATCGTGAATCTATCTATGGCACAGAGGATGTCTGGGTTTGAAATATGTCTTGTTTTAATGTGTCTAGTCCATGCTTTTTGCATGAAAAGTATGCATTGTCTTTGTAAGTGAGGGGCAGCAATGGAAAGACAAATCAGAGGGAGGTAAAATGGCAAATGAGAGTTATGGGAGGTTTTGTTGTTGGGGGTTTTTTTTAAACTTACTGCTTGTTTTTCTACCAAGTCTCACTGACTTGTTAACTGCTTAGGTTGCCTCAAGGGTGTCATCAATTAATTGAACTCTGGCCTTCAGGAATTTGATTGATAGGCAGGTGATTGAAACACAGACTGTCTCACCATTAATGACCCTTCCTAGAACGCTGGATATTACTCAGCACCCCAGAAAAACTGTAGTGGTGATAGAAGGGTGAGTTTGATGTCTGAAGATGTTGGTGTCATGCTTGCACTATGCTCTGAAAGCTTTATATTTGAGAACATATGAAAGAGCAGTAAGGCACACAGAAAGTTGTCTTTGCAGAAGAGGGCCTGTCTCTCCCTGCACAAAGACCTGCTGCATAGCTTTTAAGACTCTGGACTGGTTATGATTCCTATCAGAATTTTAATATTCCCAGCTAATTTTCGTCAAGGCTTAAGGCTTCCTTAAAAGTCTTGGCTAGGTAATAATAAATTAAGCACTGAGTAATCCCAGTAGGTGGGATTATCTTCTTGTTGCTACTCCTTCACAGCAAAGATGTTTATGTTGTCCAACTCTCAGAAAGAAAGTCTGTGGTCAGACAAATATATCACTGTTCATATTGCAACAACATTAAAGAGGCCATTGTAGTACAGAATGAGACTGTGAAAAGTACAGATTCTTCAGAAACCACCTTTCTATTCTATAATCGAACTACCTGTATTGTCAAATACTGAGTCACCTGCAGAGACACGCCAAAACAGCTTAAGTCAAATAGAAAAGCTTTACAAGTAACAGTTGCACACAAATTTTTCTTTTATCCCCTCAGATATGTTCTAACAGTTTTACAAGGCATAAAGCAAGGCTTGACTAGCCAAGCAGAAGAGTCTTTCTTAGCCATGATTTCTTTGGAAATTTACTCTCTATGGCTTTAAGAAAGCCATCTCCAGTAAGCATTTGTACTTTGAATTGCTTCACAATTCCAATGGCACCTCCAACCAAGTGGCCTGCAGTGGAAGGTCAAATGCCACACATCTCTCTAAACCCTTTGCAAACTGAGCAAGAAAACACTATTCCACACACTTTTAACTACGGCTGTTCCTGTTAATCTTCATATACGTCTCAATTGCCTTACCTGTCCTGCACCTCAAGAGGATTATGAAATATCCCTTTTCTTCTGTGTGCACAACACAATCCCTGTATCTATAGTCATAAATTAAGTATCAGTCTACCAGCTATTAGAATAAATGCAATAGAGTCAATAATCTATATTTTGAATGGTTAGAGTGGTCCCAGGCATGGTTTCAGCTAGTGCTCTGTGCAGTGGGAGTCAGCATTAGCCAAAGATTGTCCCCTGCAAGATGTTAATGATGTGGCTGTGGGTGCTCTGTGCCAGCTGACCTCACAGCCAGGGAATGATCCCAGGCATAATTAAGTTGCTAGTGTGGATAGAGCCAGTGAGGGCAATCTTGACACAAGGCCAACCATGACCAGAGATGGGTGGGGCAGAATGTATTACTCTAAAAAACATGTGTTTTTCTAACCAAGAACCCAAGGAAGATGCCTATGTATAACACTATCTAAATAGGCCCTTTACTTCCCTATATGGTGCTGTGTGTTAGCAAGCTGTACCACCCCTGTGCTTCCAGGTCTAATGCTGGACAAACTGCAGATATGCAAAATTCTTTGAAAATTAGAAGATCATGGCACAGCACGTTTATTTCAAAAGCAAAGGCTTCAATTACTTTTTATACAATTTCAAGCATTTGTATGGTTGGCAGTATGGGACTGGAGGATGGTGAAGACACCGGAAAAGCACCTTCAACTTTATATTTTTGTGTTCTGTACTCCAAGAAATAAAGCACCATGGACTCTAAAACAGCAAATGTTACTTGTAATCTTTAGTCCTGTAGTTTTAATGATTTAAGTAACGAGACATGAGCCACAAGCAACCAGGAAGAATGTTTTTCCCCTGCAAGAAAGCATTTTTATAACAGATAAACACTGCCTTGAGCTCAAATTTTCACACACAGGGCAGTAAATTGAATTATAAAGTGCTAGAGAGTTGAATGGATTTCTTAATTATTTCCAGACTTATTAACTTTGGGAAAAATTGGAAAAAGAGAAGAGTGTATGGGGAAGCAGTGGGGCAGGTCATTCCTGGAGAGTAGTGGAAGGGGCCCACACATACACATAACCTTGCTGAATTTCCCAGGGAAAGATAACATACTTTTTTCCTACTGCTACTGAAACCAAGGAGTAAAGGACCTTGAGTTCTCACTATTCCTGGGCTACATCAAGTCCCAAGACCTGTCCCCTTAAAAGGCAGAAAAGAAATTGCCCTTTTCCTTGCCCTTGCAGGATGATTTGGTAAGAAACTCTGTTTTATTCTTCCTTTTCTCCTTCACTAGTGCCTGTAGAAAGGACTATTTATAATATCATCAAACCCCAAATCCCCACAGTTGAAAGGGATTTTGACACTCAAACTGCTTATCTCCAAGACAGGAGCAATGCACTTCTCATTAAAGATTCACCACACAGGGAAACTTTAGACTTACAAAAATCACTGATACAAACTTTGATTTTATGGTTGAGTGTTCTTGCTGTGAATGAGAGGTCAGCAGTCTTCTCCCCCTCATTGTTTTTTCTGTATACAAGGACTTTCTGAAGGTTTATGATGTCACCTTTAACCCAAGTTATAAATACACAACACTGAGATCATAGGACACACTAATTTCCTACTCTGACACTACACATTTTTAAAAATCTGGGTGAGACATAAACATATAAACCAAAATTTATCCTGAATTTAAATCCATTTCCTTCTGAGTTTGTACTACTATGTTGGCAAACACAGAATGTTTATTATCAATTAACACATTAAAACTAAAAGCAATGTTCATGTAAAATTATCTTCTTAATATCCATATGACTACTCACAACAAAATGGGCTCTAAATCTTGAGATGGGTCGTAACACACACATGAAGGCTGCATACTGCAAACACTTGGCATTTATTTAAGTAGGAATAGCCCTGCTGCTTTCAAGTAAACTGCCTGTATATGGAAAATTAGGAACAAGAACTAGGAAAAACCCTTCAGGGAACCCCAGAACGCGCAGTTTTGGTCATCCCAAGTCTATTTGCAAGTTTGGATGGGGAATGTCTAATAGCTTTGCCAGAGAAAATATTTTCCTTTCTTGATTTTTGTAGAAAAGAAAGAGATAATAATTATTCTGACTTTTACACAATTTGTTTCCTATAGTTTATTTGCATGCATCTGAGATTTTGTTTGGTTTAAACTAAATGTTTTATTCAATGTAGTTTTTTTTTCAACTTCCTTTTGAGGAAAAAACATTAAAAAATAGGAAGGCTATAATTTTCCATTTGTTTACACAGCCCTAATCCTTACATCCTAAGTGCTTGCCAGATTGGAGCCCACCTAAGTGAATGAAATGATCCAAGTGTCATTAGGTCTTGAGTTCTCACTTCCCAGTGAGGGTGCCCAACAGGTCTGGAGGTCTCTTGATCATTCATATCTCTGAGTCTGAGTAGTGTTGGTCCAAATTTTATACTAATGATGGTTTCCTTAGTACAGTTTAGAAGCTTTGTACTTTCTGAAAACCAGCCCTAGAAATTATTTGCTTTAAATCCTTAAAGCTTCCTGCTCCGGATGCAAAGTTTAAGACATTAAGACATGTTTTCTTCTGCTCCTCTCAGATTCTTCCTTGATAAAAAATAACTCTACAAAATATGAAAGATATACAGTCACTGCTAAATTCTCAATTTGTTTTTTAACTTTCAATTTTTATAGTTTCCTTGTCTCTGTTGTGAGGTATTCATTCCCTCACTGACTGCTTTCCTAGTCTGTGCACATTTTTCTCATCTTGAGAGATCATTGAAGCTGATTTAAAACACAAAATAGAAATGGACTGTGATTTTTGTTAAGTGTTTGCTCCTTAGCCTGTCATCAGACTCCTCTGACATAATATCTTTGCATTGCATCAGTAACCATTTCATGCTGGTGATGAACATCTTGTAGTGGCCACAGAGAACTTGCAAGATACCGAGGGAGCAGATTGTCAAATATAATTAAAGGTAAGAAGTCATGTAAAGCAGTTCTAAGTTTAGACTGTTTTGGAGATAATGTCTTACATTAGATTGATTACATGCAGTTTGAAAAGCATGGCTTATGCATCCACTCTTGCTGTGTGCTGAAAGATAAAAATCCCATTTGCTCTATTTTATATTGGCGGTCTTTCACACTGGTAATGGAGATCTGTATGTTCCTTGTAAATCACATATATAAAGACTGCCAGATAACAACCCACTTAACTGCTGAATGAAGTGTTTCTTAGCTGGAAACTGAGCTATGCCATGTTCATGATCTAGCGACTTACCACACAAAGCACTGGGTGAGTCATTCATTTGTATCCCCATTAAAACAGACACATGCAGAACTCTCTGTAGTCTGATGCTGTAGTTGTGATGGCTTGTTACCAAGCCTCTCTCCTGTACTTTAGCTGAATTTGTTTATTTGGTCATGTTCCTCTTTCACCATCCTTAGTATGGTGTCCAAGTACCCTATGTACATCCAAGACAAGTTATAGTCCCTGGTTGGAACTCAGAGAACAGCACAAGACTGCCTTCCCTCTCAGATTTTCCTATTCAGTAGGTAGGGTTGCCATTAAACCAAGAGTGTAGTCACTCCTGAGCCCATAGTTGTCACTGTTGTTGTTCCAGGAGTAAACAACCTACTGCAGCAACAGGACTGTCAGGTCTTCTCTGAAAACTCTCCTCCCGTCAGCTCCCCTCTACCCTCCTTCATAAACTATTTTGACAGCTGAAGACTGACCTAGAGGGTGGTTAAACATTGAACAGATTGCTCAGAGAGGTGGTAGATGCCCCATCCCTGGAAACATTCAAGGACAGGTTGGACGGGGCTCTGAGCAATCTGAACTATTTGAAGATGTCCCTGTCTATTGCAGAGGGGTTGGACTAGGTGACCTTTACACATCCCTTCCAACCTGAATTGCTCTATGATTCTATATGATTCTATGACTCTGTATGACCTAGGTTTTATTGTCAGGTATTTCTGCAGCACTAACACATACCTACACAATGTTCTAAATTAATTTTTTTCATTCTGAGATCTGATTTTTTGTTTTAACAAAGACACATTCAACCCTGCCACATCTGCAGTGCTTATACCTAGGTTCCCAATTTTTCTGAAGCCCTCACACCACTCTTGCTAGCCAGGGAACTGGTAGCAGGTAGATGGTTCTCATTACATAGGTTGCTACGACAGGCTTTCCAGGTGAACAAGGTTCAGAAAATGCCTAGAGCAACACTCCTTTTCTGTCCTTCCCTGGAGAACTGCATGTCCCTTTCTAAGCAGACAAGGAGTACACCTCAAAAAAATCCCTGCTCATACACTGTCATTCTCTCTTCCCCCCATCAGTTGCCCTGCGGGGCCATTCCCTCACCAAGTGGTTCCTCAGTCATGCATGGCTTTTTCTCTGCTTTTCCACGAGCATTCCAGCCCTGGTAAGAGGCATAAATACAATTGTCTCCTCAGACAGGCTTGCGTGCAGCCAAATCCCTGGAGAGACCAGATGTGGCAGTCTCCCCAGCAAGGCCCATGTGTGGCCAACTCCACAGGGAGGTCCAGACACACCTGTCTCCCCACTAAGGCCCGCATATGGCCATCTCCACAGGGTGGCTGGGGTGCCTCTGCAACCATGCTGGATGCAGTTTGGCGCCGTGTGCAGCAGCACTGCTCGAGGTGGGGCACAGCAACCATCTGGCAGAACTTACAGCCAGACCCAAATCTGCAAGCATGCACATTTCATGGGCTTATTTGAAACTTTGCTTAACGCATCGCACATGGAACTGTGCAGGGCTTGGCAGCGGCGGGTTATATAATATATAGTCATCCATCTGCCGCCCCCATGAAAAGTGCTTACTCAGATGTCTGCCGGGCGGCGGGTGGAGGCTGCACTACTCAGAGGCTTGCTATTAAAAACAGAGCTATTACTTATTGACAGTGACAACAAACCAGTAAAATCTCTCTGAATCTCCTTTTTCTCTGGCTGCCAAGCCTATTGCCATCAGGGGGAGGAGGGTACACCAGGCAGCTGCAGTAATAAAGCTTGTCTAAATGGGTTTCTTTGTATGTCTTTATCTATCAACAGTATTGCTCGAAATGAAAGCAAGGGCCTAGGCAAGCCAGGCCTGTCTGTGACCCCTCACAAAGGTGATCCAAGACAAGAGCTCTCATCTGAGGTTCTGGGCAACCACTCGCCCAAACTGCATGGCCACGTTCAGAAAGCCCATGGCCGGTGGGGCCATCAGCCCTGTGCTCTGCTGCTCCTCTCTGCCCCCTGCCTCACCAAACTCCCAACACAAAATGGACAAATATTTATTTGCCTTAGATCCTGTGGCAGGAGTGTTTAGGCCCAGAAGGTGACAGACATGCAAGTTTGTTTTTTAAAACACCAAGGCATTTACAAAACAAATACAGCTACTCATCTCAAGCTGAATACTTTTAAACAAGGTTGTCATGTCACATTTGCCAGTGCTTTGCAAAAGCAGCTTTGGGGAAAATTGGCTATGATGTTGTCCCAATAATGGGAACAGCCTAATGTAAACATGGTTTTTCATCAGCGCTACACCAAGAACTGAAATAATAAATAGAGCTAGGGGGTAGCCCCACACTTCAAATAATTTGTGGAATCCAACTTCCACACACTCAGCCCATTTCATATTTGTGCAGTTGCTGACCATAAGGATGGCCATAACCCTTGCTGTGCCTTGGACAAGTGCCGTGCTAATCACTCCTCACATCGTCTCCAGCCTCAGGAACTGAGTTAACTTGACACTGCACAAGTGTCTAAACTGTAATGAATTTCCTCAGCTTTCAGGGCAACCCCTTCAGTTTGACTGGCAGGTCAGCACAGCAACTGGCTGCCTGGGTGGCAAAGAGGAGCTGATTTTTATACCTTTGGTTAGTACCATTACCTAGAGAAAGCACGGTCATTTATGATTTTTTTGTAAAGATAAATCATAAAAAATACATCAAACTGGGGTTCCACTGAGCAGCACTTTAAAGCTTTATAGTTGAACATGCAGAGCTAAAGAACAGAAAAGCAATACTACTTGAAAAATCAGGCTGCTAAAAGTTATTAGTATTTTCTCTAAAGGTGTCTGATTACTCATTTATTTTCTGATGTAGACAACAGAGTCACCATTCACTCTGAAATCATAAGTATGACCACGGTATTTAAAAAACCCCCCACAAGTAATAGTGCTTACTGTAGAAAGAATCAGTGTGTTCAGTAGATTTTATCCAATTTTCTTGTTGTTTTCAGACTGGATATTGTTTCACAAGGATATCTGTGAATTTCCTCTCAACTGCCATCCTTGAAAATACCATAAGCCAAATTAATGTCTGGTGAAATTTGTCTTGCTTTGATTGCACCCAGAAATAGCTACTTCGGTAGCTTTGGAATCTTTCAGACTCTTTTCAGTACTAGCCGTGTAGTCCAAGACTCAGCTATTCAGTCCATCACACAACAACCGGTGAGGAATGAATTGGATACCGCCCCCACTTTAGGAGAAACCCTCAAGGCCATACAGCAGGTGAAAACTGGCAAGGCAGCTGGGGTTGATGGAATTCCACCTGAAGTCTGGAAACATGGGGACCTTGCACTCCATGCTAAATTTATGAGTTTGTGGTGTGCTTTTGGGAACTAGGCGAACTACCATCAGACCTTCGTGATGCAGTCATCATCACCCTGTATAAGAAGAAAGGAATTAAATCAGACTGCTCAAATTACCGAGGTATTACTCTGCTCTCCACTGCTGACAAAATCCTGGCAAGAATACTCTTGAGCAGACTAATACCTGCTATAGCAGAAGGAATTCTACCTGAAAGCCAATGTGGTTTCAGAGCCAACGGGAGCACCACAGACATGGTATTTGTTCTCAGACAACTGCAAGTGCAGGGAACAGAACAAAGGTCTCTATGTAACTTTTGTTGACGTCACCAAGGTTTTCAATACTGTGAGCAGAAAAGATCTATGGCAGATTTTGGAACGTTTAGGTTGTCCCCCCAAGTTCCTTAAAATGATCATCTCACTCCATGAGGATCAGCATGGCCAAGTCAGATATGGCAATGCACTGAATCATGGGTCATCTACCGCCACCACCTGCGACTCCTAGAAGGCTTCCATCAACGCTGCCTCCATACAATCCTAAATATCCACTGGTCAGATTATGTGACTAACACGTCTGTTCTAGAACAAGCAGCAATCACAAGTATTGAGGCCATGTTACTGAGAACACAGCTGCGCTGGGCAGGACATGTCTCCAGGATGAAGGACCACTGCCTCCCTAAGATCTTGCTTTATGGTGAACTTGCCACTGGTTGATGCATGAGAGGAGCCCCGAAGAGAAGATACAAGGACTCCCTGAAACAACATCTCAGCCTTGGCCATATTGATCACCATAACTGGTCTACTCTGGCCTCCAGTCGGGAGGTCTGGAGACACACTACCTATAACCCTGCCGATGCTTTTGAGAAAGCACGCAGGATCACCCTTGAGGAGAAAAGGCAACGCAGAAAGAATCGTGTCTTGCAGAATATACCACCTAAGGAGTCTTTCTGCTGTGCCTTTTGCAACCAGACGTGCCTATCTCGTATTGGCCTTTTTAGCCACCAACGCACTTGTAACAAACGTGGGTTTGTTCCCAAATCTTCGTTTGCGAAGCCCAACCATGATGATGAGCTTTGGAATCAGTCACAGAGTAACTAAAAGTTATGTTGCAAAATCCACAGGAAGAATTTTTCCAAGTCTTCACTCCAAGATGATTTCCTTGTTAAGATTTCTCATCTTTGACAAGAATAATACATTTATTCTCTGCTTTTACTGCCCAGAAAAGTATGCACAAGCATGGCAGATTTCAAGGATTTCTTGTAAGGTCATGTCCATACACATGGAAGTCACCTGTGGTTTTGCAAGAGCCCATAGCCATGTATTAACTCCTGGTTCCCGTTCCTGGCAGTGCCATACATGTTCCCAAAACCACCAACTCTGAGAATCTAATGTCTCATAGTGAATTTGGGCAGCAAATCTGAGACACTCTTTACAAAGAAACTATATAACTGATATTTAAAAGGGGAAGAAAGACATGACAAATGCTGTCCAAGGTGTATATTTACTCCTAACCCCAAATCTAGTCTGTCTTTTCCTGCTATGTTAGTTCTATTTTGTGCTAATGACCTATTTAAACAGTGGCAATAAGTTGCTGCATCTAACAGAAACAACAGTGAGTTACAAGCTTTTGGCACATTCCAGAGACAGCTCTCAAAGTTTTGGAGAATGCAGACATATTTAAAACCACAGCCCAGGCACAGAAAATCCTGGAAGGTAATATTATCTTGCCATATGTCACTTAGGAACTAAAAATGAATATCCCAAAGACTTTGATTTCTGGCACTTAGTAGATGGTAAATATTATTGTTATTTTTAAAGCAATGTTATTATTGGAAAGAAATTAATAATTTGAAAATAAGATTAGTGTTGAAAAGACTTCTTTGGTTTGGGCTTTTTGTAAACTTTAAATCTGGGTCGACTATTCCTGGACAAGTATTTCAGCTGGAATTTTATTTTCATTTTTCCTCTATTTATACTGTGATCTATTCCAGTATACACAATGCAGCATTGACTTTGCCTTGAGATATCATCCATATTTTTTTTAATTTAAAAGATTTCAAAGAAAGGAAGTTAAAAAGCTCCTACCACAGAAATAAACTAGGCTCATACACCGTTCCTTGAGAAACTTATACATAATCCAATGGTCATGGCCATCATCTTCAACAGAACAGTGGAGAGCGTGTGATAAATACATGTATTTCTTGGACGTAAATGGTTAAAAAATCTTATTTTTATTTTTTTCTGGAGTGACTTTAAGATACCATATCAACAGTTTATCAAATATCTCTATGCAGCTTTTTAGTCAGTTCTTAGTCCTTTACTTGAGAAGTGGCTGATTCTTGATGAACTACACAAACAACAATAAGTTACAGAGAAACGAGAATTAATTTGACTGCATTTCACTGGCTTTACACAAATTTTGCATTTGTTTTTCACACAATAATCTATAAGAATAATTCATCCCAGATCTGCATGGTAAAAGTAGATCAGACACCTGCAATTGCTAGAGCAAACAAAACCAAACAGAACAGAATGTATTATATATATACAGACTTACATATTTTAGAATGCTTGTATAAGGGATATTAAATGAGACAGACATAGAAATGAACATAGTCCTGAGACCAGAGCATTTAAATCACCAACACCAGTTACCCATTCAAATAAAGCTTTGCATATCTTCCTATGAAGTGTGAAGCGAAAAAAAGCAAATAAAGACGTAGGGGTAGAAATCACAAATGAAACTTGAGAAAAGAAGTGTGTTAGAGGTTTCTAAATACAAATTAACATAATGTGTTGGCTTTTTTTGCCTTTGATTTCTAAATGGAACTTGGAATAGGAGGGAAAATTGGAAGTATATTATTGTATCTTGCAGACTTTAGAGCGTAATATCCCTGAGAGATGTAAATGGTAATTCTATTCTTCTCTCTTTTTCCAGATAGGTGGTCCCTGCTAACTGGAAAGTATCCAGCCCTGTAAATCTCTTCAGGCACAAACATGTGGATCAGAAATTAAAAGTCTTTTTGTTAAAACTTCTTGCTTCTTTTCCAGAGTGTCACAGGTATGCTTTCTGCAATTTATCCAAGCAAAGAATAGAAATTGTGTGATCAGGTTGCAAGGGAGACCTGGAAAAGATCATTAATAGTCTTCTGTGTCAAGAATACTCAGAGCTGTATCTCAGAAGTTTTTTGATACATAGACAATAAACGTATCTATCAATATGTACATTGATAGATAAAATGTTAGAATTTAGTGAAAAGGGCTTTTTAAAATAAATAAATAAATAGATGTACCTAACTGAGAAAGGGTTTGCATTAGTCTAAAATTTTTGCTGAAGAAAAGAAAGCTTTTAGGTCATTGTTATGGAAATCCAAAAGGAACTGAATTTGTGAAGTTATTTTTGAAGCAACTTCCCTCAATAAGTGTCATTAACCCGAGTCTGGAACTGTGTAAAGGGCACACAGAAAATTAATCTGTAGTTGCCAGGATGATGAGAAGGAAGAATTACTAAGAAGAAGCTGGTGATCCCTCTTTCTTTCAACGTGAAGGAGATGGGAGCAGATAAACATTCTGATGAAGTGTCACAGGCATGAAGTCATGCACCAAGTATCTTCAGTGGAGTGGCCACTTTCCCAGTGTCTGAAATGTGGAAGGAGGAATTTGGGCAGGAGGAGGCAAATCCACTGTGTACCATTAGCAGTCCCCTCAGCCTGCTTGGCAACCTCAAAAGTGCATTGCTCTTAACAACCTTTTTCCAATACTTACTTACAATAACATACTTGGCTTGCATCAGACCTATAATGTGCTGGGTACATTCTAAAAATAGGACCACATGGGCCTTGCTATAAGCAGCCTAATATCTAAGATGTCAACCACTAGATTAAGGGAGGGGAAGAGGGATAAAACCTTTTAAAAAATAGTATCAGCTACTTTGGCATGTTATCTAACCACTATTATCTGGGAATTTCTTGCTCAGAGGCATTTTCAGTGTGAGAGACAAGCTCCAAGCACCCAGAGGGCAGCACAATCATAGTTTGAACAGCTGCACAATCTACTGCAAGCAGCAATTCATCCTGACATCTCACATGGACAGAAGGGATTTTATGGGAGGTCCTTGAAGAGCTGCATTGTCTTTCCTTCCTGCTCCAGCCTGGCCCGAGATACTCAAGCAGCACCTGCATATGGCCAGCAATGTGCATAGACTCTTGTTGGGTGGGGGACTTTGGGTTGATTTCTCCCCTCTGCTTCAATGATATAAGAATTGCAGCCAAAGTCAAGCAGATTAAGGTCTGAAATCTCCATTCCTGTCATTCAGAAGCTGTTCACATTTATACAGCACCTTCCTATTTGTGATTAGGATGCTTTCCTGGGAAATGGAAATTTGAGCTCATGAAGACTGAGCAGGGTACCTATAGCTCCCATTCAATTCTCTACTTCATGGTCAAGGACTGTAATACTCAAATACCACCAAAAGATAGGCAGGGCTGGCAGATACTGCCTGCTTTTTAAGGTATTGGGTTTGGGGAACTGTCTCTGTGCATGGATACCAAGTATGCAGACGGCCATAGGTGAGTCCTTGCAGGCCACAGCCAGATGTCTACTTATTCAAGGGAAGGACTTGTAACCACTGAGCATTGCAATCTCTCTCTCCCAGTAGACAATACTGAAAATTTCCGTACCTGACTATGGAGACTGCATTCCTCTCTAAAGTCTAACACCTAATTCATAGCCACCTAAATATTTTATCACTTCTAGTTCTTAAGCAGAATCATAGAATCATAGAATGGTTTGAGTCTGAAGGGACCTTTAAAGGTCATCTAGTCCAACCCTCCTCCAATGAGCAGGAACATCAACTAGATCAGGTTGCTCAGAGCTCCATCCAATCAAATAGAACAGAAGCCTTTCAAGATTGACTAAAGTAATTGGAAAATGTTGCAAGAAAAATTTCATTCTATTTATCCCTCAAAAATATTGAGGAATTCCTCTTTTCTTGTGGTATTCAGAGGGTTTTACTGCTTTTCTTTGGCAAAGTCTACCTTCTAGACTACCTCTTTCAAATGCTGTTCCTAACAGTTTCTTGAAGTGGAAGATATTAGCATGCCTGTAAGAAGTGCCCAGTGCTGACTTTTGCTGTGTGTCTTGCTGTACAACACTCAAGTTGGGTATCTGGAACAACACAATGAAGCACACTACCTAAGGAGTCTTTCTGCTGTGCCTTTTGTCACCGGACATGTCTATCTCATATTGGCCTTTTTAGCCACCAACGCGCTTGTAACAAACGTGGGTAGAGCCCTTCCCAAATCTTCGTTCGTGAACCCCAGCCATGATGATGACGTGTGGGCTCGCCAAAAAATATGTGTACCATCCAAAACATTTAAATACAGTCCACCTCTCTAAAGAGGCATCGTTTTAATCAAATGTATACTTGGAGCACTGCTCACTAAGAATTTATACTCTTCTTCTCAGTGTTTATATTAATATGAAACAGATTGCAAGTTTTAATAAAAAGGCAGTGATCTTCTTCTGCTAATGGATTAAACACAGGACATTTGCATTTCAGTGCTGCATCCAAGAGCATGGGTGGCCTAAGTGCTTTTGTCCTATTTCAACGTCTAGTTATAACACCATATAGACAGAAAAATACATTTCTGTCCATACAAAAAACAGCTGGTGTTCACAGAGGGGATCAGGAGGATGTAAGGAGTTTGTTAACTTCTGTCTACATCACAGTGCAGCACTCTTTGTAGCACCTATTAGGAATATGTCTACTTCTTAGAGAGGACAGTTCCTCACGACTTTAAGGAGGTCTGAAGGTTTCATGGTAAGGCAAAATATAATGTGATGCTTGTGTTTATCAAATTTGTATTTTGATTCATACAAAAGCAATCAATTGTGTATTTGAATGTCCCTACTTTACCAGTACAGAAGAGGTGATATGATTCAAATATTTAGTGCTTTTAGCATCCTAATTTTTGTCCATGCAGTTTGCTTTGCTGACTAAAGCAACCATATGGCTCTGTGTGTGGTGGAAGACTGAAATGTGGAAAAAGCCTGGGATATGATGAGTGGGGCTTACCATTGTCTTCATGTTAGGATTTGTGTAGATTTAAGAGCCTTTCCAAAATTTGCTGTAAGAGTTTCAAGATAAGGCTTCTGTTGAGCTGTTGGCACTTATTCCTTTTTATTTAGCACTGGAAAACTTCATTAAATACAGAAAAGAAAAAAAAAACAACTAGGAGGAGGTGTCAGGGAACAATCTGGGCTGCTGGCTAATTTGGATTTGTGGATTTGCTAATTGCACATATCCCCCTGCATCTCTTATCTTCTGTCTGTACTCATCCTGAGTTTAGGTGAAAGTGCACTGTCCTGCTACCTCAGGATCTGCTCAATTAAAGGAAAAAACCCAAAGCCTTCCTTCATATGATTTGAGAAGCTTGCTTTCTCCCTCCTAACTTTTTCAAGCCTAGGACAAACTGAAAAAAATGCATGGACCTGCCAGCTGAGCTGACACAAATGCACCACCATCCATCACAGAGTTGTTGGGGAAAGCTTAGCTCCCTGCTGATGCACAAGAAAGCCCATATTGTTTAACAGTTTAAATAGCTGTTTAATACATTCAAGCTTGGTTTTACTGTTGTTGTTGGGATTTGTTTGTTCGTTTCAAGAAAGTTAGGGCTAACTTTCAGAAGAGTGAACTTTTCAGAAGAGTGAACTCTAACTTTATGAAGAGCTGCAGACAAACTCATCAGGATTGCATTGGGACCGTGTCTGGAAGCATGTTCAGGCAGTTTTCCTTGTCCATGGGATCATGTTGTACTTTGAAAACAAGTCTTTGCATGCATGTGAAAACATATTTATGTGTATCAAAGCGTTTTATGACATAAGGCAAACTGAAACACCAGAAATGGGAACCTGATGGCAGTTCCTGCCTATATTTCTTCTTGAAAAGCTAAAAAATTGGCAAATGAACTAAAACCACGCTTAGACAGTAATGAGGGAACTATAGCAAATAATTACATGTGAAAATGATTCCCCGGTCCTGCAGTGTGTACACACAATGAAAGCTGGGATTTATGTATATACATAGCCGTTATAAGACAACACTGTAAGTGCTGTGGAATCACAATGGTGATTATTAAATGATTTGTATTTCTGGTAGAAAAAGGCAAACTAGTGCAACTATAGTATAACATGTATAACATAATGTATAACATTTTAGGATAAGAGCTTGTGACTTAAAGAAGATAAAAACTGAATGGCATATGGGACAAATCAGTATATTCATATAGCTAACTGTAAATTGCAGATTTTTATGATCTGACCTTTAATTCTTATGAAGTAAAACTGATTCTCAGAATAGATCCCTAACCAGAAGTTCTTTTAGCAAATGAGCCCACGGAAAAAGATGAAAATAAGTTTAGGCTGGTTTAATTGTTTCCCTTTGTTCACCCGCAGATGCTCACAAAGGGCTCCCAGCCCTATCCGTCCTCTGATGTGTGGTGCTTTCAGGCCAGTCTGAGCTGCTTTTCTCCTCTTCATCAATAGATGTCAACAGCAAGCTTCCTACGCCCAGAGACTTCAACCATTTCAGGGCTCGCACCACAACTGTAAAGAGGAAATAGTGACTCCCTTCCCAGCAAGAGTTCTGCTGTTGTGTACTTTCAGTTTGTCCTTAAAAACTCGTTCCTAATATGACTAGGCATACTTCTGTATTTCATGCTTTGAAACTCTGAAGCTGACCCAATGTTTGGAAGCTTCAATCACCTCATGACACATAGAATCCCAAAATTTGATCCAGATTCAGTGAATTCAACACTTCGTAGATTTGCAGGAACATGACTCAGTCTCCTCTTCATCTTGATGAGCTCTAAAGAAAGCACAAGCAAAGGAGCTCGGCAGGGCACATGTCCATATCTTTTTCTGTTTCTCCTCTCTTTCTTTGGTTTTGGTTTTTGATTTCCACACATGAAAAATTCTGTCCAAGGATGGCAATTACATGCAAAATAACCTGCTGGAAACAAATGACTACATTCTACAGTCATGTACACTGAATATGAATGAAATGTAAATGAAATGTAAATGTATTTTCCTTATCCATTAGTGTAACTGTACAGAGACTCAGAACCTGGTGGTGTTGCTGCTAATATCCTCTGAATTTCCTTCCTTCCCTCCGTTTCTTCCCTCCCTTCTTCCTTCCCTCCCTCCCTTCCCCACTTCCTTCCTTCCTTCTTTCCTTCTTTATGCTGCAAGCTAGCAATCCACAATTGATATCGAACATGACAAACTCAAAGAAACTCTCTGATACCAAACTATATGTGAATCTGCTGAGTAACTTGCTTTGCCACTTTCCTCTCGTTCCCAGCTAAAAATAAATAACTAAGAAGGTGGTGGTAGCAGCAGCCAAGAGAGCAGAAATGGCAATACACTGTCTCTCTTATATCAGCCAGGGATTTGGATTGCAAGGACAGGTGCCCGCCAGCTAAGTGCACTGCCTGCATTTTCCTGCCATTCACCTGCCCAAAGAGCAGATCACAAATCATGCCAGTTGTTCACAGAGGCACCAGCAAATGTCAGCATGCTTTAAGTGCAACAACCAGCAGCTCTGCTGAAGCTAGCACATAGCTGTGATGGCAGGAAGCCTATGTCATAATGTTCTTCTGAACAGTTTATTTTTTATTATTATTTTTTGGATGGTAAGTGGAAGAATAAACTTCTAGGAGTTATGGAGGATTCAATTACTGATAAATGCTGAAGTAAAAAGAGTTAATGTCTGGGGATCCAAGAAGCTCCTATCAGAAAAGCTCTGTGGCATCTCCAATGACCTCTTCAGATAAATTTGCTCTAAATGTTATGTTTTTCAAGGCAAGAATTTTGCAATATATTCCCACTTTCCCTATCTTCAAGACTTCTTGAAGAGAGGTAAGGAGAACAGATATCTAAAACCAGTTGTGGTGGGGTTTATTCTAACCAGATATTCTTCAGTGTAGAACAGATCACATCTCAGTAAACTCCCCTTGCACAGATTACCAAACCAGAGAGACAGAATTTAGGACCATATATAAGTCAGTATAGTCCCCTATTGGATCTTGAAATGCAAAATTTGAAATCATTATCATTGTAAATTCATTACATATTAGTCCCTAGTGTTGCTATGTGGCAGTTGGAATGTAAAAACACACTTCAGGACATGTTGTTGGTAGAATAAGGAGAAGCCCTCAAGGAGAACAGTCTCAGACTTGTTACAAATACCATCTCATCTTCTTGACTGTCTTATGGACACTCTGCAGGAAGGACGATCAAGGCTCCCATTTCCTATGCCTTCAGGAAGTTCATCATTTCAGTTTGATTAAGCTGATGTCTGTGTGTGCACAGAAGGTTGCCCTTGTGATGTCTGAAAAAGAGTAGATCAGGTACTGACAGGCTGAGCTGTTCTCTGAAACAGAAAAGAATTGGCACCAAGATGGAGTTTCTTATTTGGAACCTGAATTCTGGTCTAAGGAGTAGTACTCAAGCTACTACTAAGGGCTTTTAAAAGCATGGGCTTCAGATGGCTGTTCACACTGTCTGAGACCCCTAAACATCGGCTCAAAGTGACCCCTTCCCAAAAAGCCCATTTAATAGCTGATTCTGCCAGCGCCAACTCTCAGTCATAAATGTGATTCTCTTTAGGAGTTCTACCTTTCTTTACCTATAAAAGGGACACAGTGCTCTTCAGGTCCTCAGTGATACAGGACTTTCCTGATCAAATTCTTGCCTGGAGCTCAAAAGATGACATTGAATCTAACTTGTGTTCTATCTAAATATCCAGCCTTCGATTAAAATTTCCTGGAATAAAATCTTTATCACACCAGTTATTTCAATGGTCAATGAGGTTTCTGTCTTTGTAATTGTTTTTCTTGGCCTTACAGTCTTCGAAGAAGTCTGTATATTTGAATCTTTCTCTTACTGGAGATATGTTCATCATAATTAAGTAAACCTGTAAATTCTTTCTGACAAGCTAGAGAGACAGACCTGTAGGGAAATATGAGTTAACACATTTTCTAGAACTTACATAATTATTGTTAGAACAGAGAAGGAAGTAGTTACTGGTGGTAGAGTATTTCTTTCCCTTCTCTCTCTCTCTTTCTTTCTTATACTGAAAGATACTAAGATCTTCAAATTACTTTCTCATTTTAAGACAGAAGGAAAAGTCAAAATAATTTATTTTTTCTCTAAGCATCAACCCAAAGAAAATGGTATTGGATTATTTTTTTTTCGCTACAACAAAAAGCCTTTGCAGCTGAAAAAATAGTAAGTACAAATGTCTCCCATTGATGACAGCAAAATTACAACTGGTGGAGTAGAGCTCCATAAACCAGGATTTCCTAAAAACTTTTGAGTTTTTCTGTGATTGACAGCACAGTTAGGAATGTTGGAAACAGATTCTGCTGCAGCAGTCAACTTTGACCAGGAAAAGCTCAAGTACAGGAGTCATAGTGGCACAAGGCTGAGTTACTTTTTAAAATTTCCATCCCTAATGATGGTTTCTGCCACATGAGTTCTATCTTTCACTCCTGTTTCACATCACACTATTCCTTTGCAGGCACTTTGGCTAACAGGCATCCCCTGACTTGAAGATGTTCTGCAGGGATGCGTTCTGTCTGCCTGCCAGCTGCAATCTCCTTATCATCACAGCCTGTCAAAAATCCCCTTGTGTTTAGCAACAGTTGCTCTTGCTGCTCTTCTTTCTGGTTGGTAGCATTATTATCTCTTCTGCAAGAACAGTATTCATGTCTGTCATTTCAACGACTGTGAATTTCTTATTTTTTCAGGATTGATGGCAGCGATGCTATTCCTGTTTGTTGTACAATCTCCAGGACTGACATAATGAGTCATTCCTGTGTGCTCTGTGATTGCCAGGTCAAGTTCTTTTCCTAAAGGGGGAAGGCTTGTAGAAAGACTGGATAAGGAATATTGCCTGACTAATGCCTTAATGTAGCTTTCTATGATGTGACTAAACCATGTATCACAAAAGTTTGACATATGAGTTTATTTTAGTAAAAAGCAGCAAATGGAAAGAGACAAAAGTTTTTACAGTGCCCCATGGATATATTCCTGTGGCTTTTCCAAAGGCAGGATTAAAAACACTGTAGTGATTTGATGGAGAAGAGAAATACAAAGATGAGTATACTGAGCATGGAGGGAAGGATTCACACTAGTCACCTTTGGTTTTCCATGTAAAATTGAAATGGCCAAGGAAACATTTGTGACCATCAAACTCCTTTCTGATTGTAAATGATTATTCAGCTAGTTATACAAGAATTTACCAGAAACACTTGGGGGTTTATTGGTTTGGGGAGCTGGGAAGCATTTTTACTTTTCATAATTAAAGGTTCATTTGTCCACTGAAGTGTAAAAAAGCTAACACAGATCTCGAGTCACAAACACAAGAATCTAAGTGTAGTTTGGCTGAGCCACACCAGTGGTCCTGTCTCCAAGAATGTCAGTAGCAGATGTCTAGGGAAGGCAGCAAGAACAGGTCAGGTCTGCGGCAATATTTCCTCAAAATACAACCTGAGTCACCAGTTACTTGTAGTTTAGGGAGTATTCTAACCTGGAACGGCTTTTTTTGTTTGTTTGGATATCTTCAGCAGGGTTTTATTTATTTTCTTTTTTTGTCTAGGTTTTTCAACCCATGTAACAACTAGCATCCAAATTATTCAGTCGCAAGGTGTTCCACAGTTTATCATAGACTTATGGAAGAAATATCCCCTTTTTTTCTTTCATACTTGCCACCCATTAGTTCCATATAAGGTCTCATTGTTTTAACTGGCTTTGTGTTGGAAGAGACAGTGGGTATCTATTTGTCTTCTATAGGAGAAGCATGATTTTAGAGGACAGTACCGTATCTCTTGTCAATTGTCTCATGCTCTCCTCAGTCACTTCTTACAGAAGCTGTGCCCTACTTTGACAACTCTCCTTCACTAGACCTTTTCCCAGCTCTGTTACATCCTTGTGAATGCAGAGAGGCCAGAACTGCGTGCACTGTTCCAGACACCACCATCACAGGCTCTATGCTGGCATAATCATAAGTACTTTTTGTCCTCTGTTTCCTACCAGTTCCTAACTTCTGATTTATTTTCTTCATTGCTTCTGTGCATTGGGATGGTGTCTCCATGGAAGTGTGCAAGGATCTCGTTTCTGAAAGACAGTAGAAACAGACCTTGAGGCCCATCACCGAATAGGTAAAACTAGAATTGCTTTTTCTTTTATGCATTATTTTACATTTACTGACATCAAATATCTTCTGTTTACTCGGTTACTTTATCTTGTCAGGTCCTTCTTCAACTGTGAAGAGGCCCTTGTCCTTACCACCCTAAATAACTTATTATCATCAGTGTACCTTGTCACCTCATTATTCACTCCTTTTTCCATATCACTTATGAACATGTTGAATAGCACAGGCCAGAACACAGATCCTGCAGGATTTCACTCTTGACTTCCCTCCACCTTTCGTTCCTAACCTTTTCTTTCCTATCTTTTAGTCAGATAGAGCATGTCAGAG
The DNA here is from genome assembly GCF_001604755.1 of Lepidothrix coronata. Classification (NCBI taxonomy): domain Eukaryota; kingdom Metazoa; phylum Chordata; class Aves; order Passeriformes; family Pipridae; genus Lepidothrix; species Lepidothrix coronata. Next base: position 9,238,264 of record NW_016690184.1, read on the forward strand.
TTTTGGTTCTCATCCCATGGCAGTTTAGTTTCCCTAGCAGGCATTGGTGAGGAAACCTTGCTGAAAGTTTTCTGGATTTTCAAGAAGGACAAAACAGCTGAACCTTCCTGATCTGCGTGCTTCAAAGAACTAATATGAAAACTTGTATCTGTAACCACTGAATATGTTGAACAGAATCTGAGACATCTTTTTAAAACTGAGACCACTTTACATATCATTCTCCTTCCAGTGATCAGCTCTGCCATTTCTTCTGTGTCTACTTAGCTGACAGAAGACAGTCATACTTATTCAGCCTCAGCAATATCCTTTCTGCTAATCCAAACATCGTCACAAGCTTGATTGTTGTTTTAAGCTGTGATTTTCTAGAGTCTGATTTTGTGTAAGGCAATTGATAGCACGATTGACCCAAGGCCAAGAAGTGTGTGTTTGGTTGTTTGAATGATACCTCCTGGCAAATTTTCTGCTTGTTATTTTGGACATAAACACACACCCTGCATAAAAATCCTCACTGAAGTCAGTTTTGAAAACACACATACCCTGTTATGAACATGTACTAAGCTAAAATATTTTTGAAATGTATATACACTCAGAACATTATTAAGAAATATTCAGCTTGATATTATTTGAGATGAGGAAAACACTGAGGTACAAATATCAGGAGTTCTAATCAAAATTCCATTGGGACTTCAATTTGGGATTGAAGCTATACTAAATATTTGCATCTGAAGCAAAATCCACAAATATTTGGATTTTCATCAGTTCTGCTTGGATGCAAAACTGACAGGCACTGCAGTTTTGGCAGTCAAAAATTGCTTTCCTAAATGTTATCTGTGTTTTCCACCCATTGGAAAAATTGCAGAAGACCCAGGGGGGCTTCTAGTTCATATAAAGACAAGTGCCAAAGAAAAGAACTTCCTCAGGGGTTCCTTGTATCTCCTCAGGGGTAGTCTGTCACCTCCAAATCTATGCTTCATTTTCAGGAGGAATAATTCCTTATGGCAACTTTCCCTGATTCTGCCTTGGAGCAGGATGATTCCCAGCAGCCACAGATGCTGCAGTCTTACAACTTTGTTTAAACATCTGCTTGGATTAAGAAAATATTAGCACAATACTGGGCACAATGGTCTTTCCACAAAAGGATTTTAAAATGTCTCTGCTCACAAAGTATTGTTTTCCCCAACATGCAAGGGAGGGAACTGAGGGCAGGTGTAAAATTTCAATGAGTGTATGTATTTTTCAAAAATCCTTTGAGGAAAATGTCACAGCCTGTGTCATAGCTTCAGAGAGGCAAGAACCTAGTTCCTGATTATGAATTTTTTGAATCCTTATTGTCTGACAAATACTGACTCATTCTCCCTTCTCAACCTAGAATCTCACATGTAAGATCTATCGGCAAAATCATCAACTTTTATGTTGTTTTATTATCTCAAGATATCTTTTTTTATATCTATAAATTATTTAGTGAAGAATGTTAAGCAATTACCAGGGAAAAAAACACCTGCTTTACCTTTTCCTGTTTTTCATCTTTCTAAGACCTACTTTGTTTATATCCACTTTATGTTTCTGGATACCTAGAAAATACACCCCGCTTACAAATAAAGATTAGAAATTAATTTCTTATTCAGAATTGATCCCTTCAGCAAATGATCATGTAAATGAATGCTGGTTGTGAGATTTGCTCATGTTAACTGTGTGCTGTGACTACTATTACAAGATATTTTTTCTCTTCATTGACACCTTGGGCCCGCTAGCTGACTAAAATAGGAAGCATTCCTGCTTCCTGCCTGAGAAGGCAACTCCTGAAATTGTAGAACTGTTTCCAAGACGGTTATTCAAGAACTTGGAGCAACTCTGTGTGCATTAACACCCCTCCTTCTCTGAAAACCTTCTCATTGGCATGAATACACTCACATGGGAAAGGAGGGAGGACACAGAATGTAACCACACCAACATCTGTATCTAAAGAAATATTTCTGGCTAGTGCATGGATGAGTTATTTCACACCCACTTTGCCCCTGCAATGTCAGTAGAAGGATAAAGCAGTGATATTGTGTGGTGGAAGAAAACATGTGAAGAAGCAAACATATACACAGATCAAGGCAAATCCAAAGCTGTGGCACTGAATTTAACAAAGTTTCATTCTTGCCAATATACAGACCTCATTCCTTTTCTCTTTTCTTTTCTTTTTTTTTTAGGAGCTACTCAGCAATGCAAAGTTTTTGTGTGGAAATTCAAACCTTACCTTATATTTTAACTATAAGACTACCCCTCCTGCTAAAAATAAGTTGACCCTGGGCTGAGCAAAGTACTGGACTGAGTTTTGTGTTAGTAATGAAATCTTATAGCTAGTAAAGTTTTAAGTTTCACTGTGAACCTTTCACTCTGTTCTAACTTCATAATTCTTTGAGAGTCTAATGCTAAAATATTTTTCCTTATCAGTTTATGTCTGTATATGTATGTGTAAATATGTACTCATATAAAATAACAAGATATATATGTAAACACTATATATATATAATATGAAGGCAAGATTGTGTGGCTATTGGTATGAAATAGAAATGTCTACATTACTCGTGACTGAAAAACCATGAATGCTTTTCTCAATGAGTGCAAGTACAATGTTTCAGCCAAGCCAAGTTGGTATAAGATTAAGAACATTATAATTAGGTATAAAAGTGGGAGCTGCAACTGGAAGTTTCACTTCAGTCTCAACTGTGAGTCACAATTGCTGCACTGTGTTTATTTCAGCATAGATAAGTAAATATACAGGTCTAGTTTACTGTTAATGAATTACAAGGACTGAAATAACAACTACCCACTTAATGTTCACTACCATTATATTGATAACAACACAACTTTGTGTCAGTACAGCTCAACTTTATGCTAAAAAAAAAGGCAGGAAAGAGGGGGAGAGTCTGGCCCACATGTCATTCTTAGTTATATTAAATCTCTCTGAGGTCTTGGACAAAGGAAAGGGATTTTAACTTTGCTGAAATTACTGATCTCCTCTGCACTCTGGTCTGTAAAAAGTCACAGTGTAGCAGCTCTAGTCAAGGCCTGGTTTAAGAACAGAGACAGCTAAGTTCTGTTGCCAGTGTTGTTTTACAGTGCCAGAAAAATTAGGCCACAGCTGATGTTCAAAACATTAATGTTTTAGATTTCTGAACAGACAGTTGTGCACATCCAGCACCGAGAGTAAAATGTTCCTAAGTGTCACTTCGGGAAGAGAAATAGAAAGGGCTCATGTTCACCCCAGCAAAGTTTAGAGCTTGTTGCTCCAGGCACAGGTATAAATGTCACTCTGTCTAAGAGATAGCACCTTGCAAAGCACTGATAGAAAAGCACTTCCTTTTCCAAAGAAACCACAAGGTTGGAAGGAGCAAATCTTGGACAAATGACAAGCAGTTACTGTGTGCAAGGGTAGGGCTTGTATGTATGTATGTATGTATGTATGTATGTATGTATGTATGTATGTATGTGTGTGTGTGTGTGTGTGTATATATATATACACAGAATAATTAACATAGTGATTTTAGATAAGGTTCATCCCACTGAAGTACAAACATCTTCCTACATCTGAGTTGGGCTTCTTAGGTGCCCTTTGTAATTCCAGGAGAGCATATAGTCCTTGTAGAAAGTAATTGATCTGATCTGCTTTACATGTCTTCTTTAGGTGAAAAAGAGGAATGCAAACCCAGAAATTCCAAGTTTCTGCCATGGGCTATCAAGTTGCAACTTGACAACCAGTTCATGTATTGTAGCTATCCATAAAGAACATGAATAAAATGTGCGTATATGCACAGACCCCAGTCTTTGACAAATGGTGGCTGCTCAGCTCATGGTTCCCAGGCTGCCTCCTTAGTAGAGCTTCCATGGTAAAAAATGACAGGACCCTAGCATGGTATATTCATGCATGCATGATATAGTCACATTTCACTCTATTTCAACATTGTTCTATCCTCATTCCAGCCTTGCCCCTCCCCCTACCCCAAATTCTGCCCCTGGAGGTATCCTAGAAGGTGCAGGAGATAATGACAGTGGTGAGCTGATCCTTAACCTTGCTTGTTCGGAGAATCACTTTTGTGTGTCACTTTGATCTCTAGTTTAGGCATCTTGTTAACTAAAAAGGGCAGAAGCAGGAGAAAAAGGTGGTTTCTGCTCAAGTATTTTACTTGAGAAAAATGTTCCCTTCTACCTCTAACAACTTCTTCTTTCATGTTTGCCTCTTCTATTTATTATTAGTTAAACATGGGATCCTGGATGAATGTTTTTGAATTTTAAATCTGAACTTTTGCAAGCACCATGATAGACAATCATATCCTTATGAAAAACACAGCATGGTTCTAATTAATTTTTTCAAACATCAGTATCTCAAAGCTTCAAAATATTTTTCATCACAACGTTAATCATCAAAATAAAAAAAAGAAATCTCTGTTTTCATTGGAGTCTAATTGTTTACAAATATTGTAAACCATCAACAATTAGAAATCTGTTTTTTTTAAAGTCCTTTGCATCCTTTTTTTGCCACTTTTCATTTGTGGGGGAAGGTATATGGAAATAATGAACAGCATGTTAAAGAAAAATAAGCAACAAGGCTGATAGTTTTCTGGGCAAGTTTCAGATCAATTGGATTTCAAGTGGCAAAGATTTTGAAACCATCCCAGATCATGGCTGACACAAGGGAGAGACAAAGCAGTATCTGCTGAGATGCATTCACTTTCTCAAGACCTAGATGCTTCACATTGCAAAAGACTGCAAAGTCTTTTTGCAGTGCTATGCAAAAAATTTTCCATTTTACCTTGTTGGGATAAGACAGCAGCACTGGCAGCTAATAATATACCACATCAAATATACTTTTTTAATATGAAACCCTTTTAACATAGCTTGGTCTTAACACCTGGTGCCTAGAAACAGCAAACCCGAGAACAACAAGATCTCAAGATCTTAAGAACATGTGGACAAAATCTGCTCATGTGCTGGCATTTTAATTATGTTTCCCCTGACCTTTTTCCCATGTTCTATAAAGCAGACCAACAATATCGGGGGGAGGGGGGCTGAATCCACCTCAGTAGCACCACCTCAGCTAAAAAAGATGAGCACAGTGTTCAGAATATTATTAGCAAATAAAACCAAACCAAACCAAAAATATATTGGAAATTAACAAGGAAGTTGAAGCTGATACTTAAAATAATAGTGTAAAGAGCTGTCACATAGTTTCTCTTAATAACTTCAAGGACACCTTCTTCTGGCTTTTAAGCAGGGTCATAGGCAGTGTTACGTGCTTCTATGGAGTCAGACCATTTCTCTTCCCATCCTCCATGAGAAAGGCAAGCGGGGTGAAATGGATTACAGGGATTACAGATGCTTGTGATCGAACACACCAGTGAATTGGGGGAAGCAGCCTCCGAGGCGATGAATTCCATCCCCCAAATTCAAACCTGAAAACAGCCCAGATGGAATTATTCCATTTGGAGTCTGAATGGAAGAGACAAAGTTCGACATAGCCAGGACCCTGCAGAAGGCCAGGGCACCTCCCCAGGCACGAGCACTATGTGAGGAACCCTGCTAGTACATGCCAAGGAGGGGTTGGTGTCACTTTTCTAATGGGGAAATTGTACTGCATGCAAAATGATATCACATTGCAAATTCTCCAAGCAGCCAGCTGAAGTTGCCAAAGTGAAGATGCTGTTTCTTAGTGTTCAAGTGCTTAATTAGTCAAAGCTTAATCTTATCACTGATAGCACTGCTTTGTCCTGTTGGCAATATTTATTTTCAAAAACTAATTAAAACAAGGTGATAAGTCCACCTGGGACAAGTTTTTCTCTCTCAGTCCTCATTAACAGCGGAATGAGGTTACACAGATTGCATCTAGGAATATGAAAATTAATAACCAAAGAAACAGTACAGGGAAGGCTTATTTCCTCTGACAGTCATACTTGAGCTAGTCATGATGATGGGCGGAGCAGAGCATGAATTCACTGCCCTGAGGCTCCAAACAGTAAGAAAAGGAGAAGGTTCACTGTACCCCAGTGACTCAAGACAGAGTTGTCCATAACACCTTGTGCAGAGCAGTAGACAAGAAGGGGAAGATGTCTGAGCAGTGCTGCGAGGTGGTTGGGCTACCTGTAGGCTCCTTGGGAATGATCTGAGCCTCTTTCACAAGGACAGACTATTGCAGACTATTGTAATGACAATTTTCTTCTTCCAGACAGGTATTACTGCAAAATATATGCTTTCTGTGCCCCCTACTTCACGTCAGCAGGAACAGAGCAGCACATAGAGGCCTGATTCTCAAAGAAAGGAGTTACCTGCACTTATCACTCTGTTGCACCTCACTTGTAGCAAAAATCATAGAATCACAAAATATTCTGAGTTGGAAGGGATCCACAAGGATCATCAAGTCCAACTCCTGGCCCTGCACAGGACCATCCATGAGAGTCACACCCTGTGCCCAAAAGTATCATCCAAACATTTCTTGAACTCCGTTAGGCTTGGTGCTGTGACGACTTCCTTGGGGAGCCTGTTCCAGTACCCAACCACCCTCTGGGTGAAGAACTTTTTTCTAATATCCAACCTAAACCTCCCCTGACAGAACTTCAGGCCATTCTCTCAGGTCCTGTCACCGGTCACCACAGAGAAGAGATCAGTGTCTGCCCCTCCTCTTCTCCTCATGAGGAAGTTGTAACTGAAATGAGGTCTCTCCTCAGTCTCCTCTTTTCCAGGCTGAACGACCAAGTGACCTCAGGTGCTTGTCACATGGCTTCCCCTCAAGGCCCTTCACCATCTTTGTTACCCTCCTTTGGACACTCTCTAAGAGCTTAATATCTTACATTGTGGTGACCAAAACTGCACACAATATTCAAGGTGAGGCCACGCCATCCACAGCTGCTCCAGTATTAACATAAAACTCATAAGCTTGAGCAGAGGAAGGAAGCTGAAGTGGCAGTGACTATGACAGATGTTGCAAAATGTCAACTTATTCATAACAGAAAGTCAGGCAATCTTTTGAAACCTTTTTTTTTTCCTTCTCCCGCCCCCCCCCCCCGTTTTTTTAATGTGCAGACTTCAAAGCAATGAATTGTGGCATCTGTAACAGCTACCAAACCGTGCCAGTTGAAGCCAGTAGAGCACAATCCACAGTGATAGAATGCAAGTCATGTAATTATTTGAGTTTGCAGTCCTGGTTTTTGAAAAAAACATATGGTCTGCAGCAAAGAAGCCAGGATATTTTAAAAGAGCTCCTACAGGGTTTCAAACTTTGATTTTACAGAGGTGTGGGAAAAGAAGCAGACTCCATTCAGGCTCTGATATTTAAATACATGTGTTGTCGTTTTGCTTATTGAAGAGAGCTGTGCTGCGCTTTTACATATGCAGGGTGTATTCTGAGTTTCTAAGAAGCAGGCAGCAACATATAGGTATTTCACACGTTTCTTCTTTTTTGTTAACATTTAGGAAAACAGTATTGTACCCTTAGTGAATACGGAGTGGCCTGAACAGCTTTATGAAAAGTCTAACGTATCAATGTGAAAAAAATCCTGTTAACTGTCACAATGAAAGTGTCCATCTAAGTATTCTTAGTCACTGACTATTTTATACTGAAACACTGTTGTCAATGCAAGATGAGGATCTGTGAAGTCCCCTCAGGACCTATAGGCATAAATCCTGATGACAAAATAGTGGGAAACACTCTGGTTGAAACATCTCCCTGGCAGGTCAAAATGAGTATCTGTGGTGTGTCCTTACCTGTTCACTCCACGCTGAGGGCTGCCAGAGCTGAAAGGCAAGCCTAGCCAAGTTGAGCTATCATGAGCTCCAGTTTCCATTTATTCGTGATTTATATTGTAAATATCCCTTCAGTCTCCTCATTCTCTCTTGACCATGAAGGTGTCTTAGTCTAACCTCCACCTTTTTTTAAAGATGCAAATATCCAAATCAGGCTTCTGTGTCAGTGTCTGTCTCTAGGACACTGTCTTTCTCATGTTTCTCAGGTAGCTATATTTGCTTTAATGCAAAGAAATCTAGTAGCTGCTCTTTGGCTTTATCTTATGGCTTGCTACCTACAACCCTTCAAAAGCCCTTATCACTCCTGGATGTTGAAAAGCTAATCCTGGACATAAAGCAAGTCTTACATAAAATATAAAAAAATCAGCACTAGACACAACCACAACCATGGTATGGGATGTTTCTGTTTATTAGATGAATTATAACTCTGTTTCCAATGTCACTTTTTTATTGTCCACCTTTTAAATATATTTTAGGTATATATTGCCCAAGGCTAAGCTCCCAGGAAATGTGGGACACCTTCCTTAGCTTTCAACATCAGGAAGTATCCTTGTCACATCTGGTTTAAACCTACACCTGACACAAATCAGAGCTCTGACTAGTAACTCCTGCAACAGGTCCAGATTATTTGACTGTGCTGCAGCTGCAGCAAAGCCCTATGACCTCAAATACAACAAAAGATATTAAACCTATTCTGAAAAGTTGACTGGGTTAGCTTCAGAGTGTGAGATCATGAAAAGTACATACTTTTCATGAACAGAAAAGAAAAACCAGTCAGCTCAGAAAACTGGATTTGTTCTCATCAGCAACCAGGTGCTGCTGCTTTATGGGACTACCCAACCTCTTTACCCCAAGGTTGTGCAGGCTTTCACCAAGCCTCTCGACTTGCTACTCTCCATCTCCTCAGTCAGTATCTTCCTACACACACCATACTGGTCACTGAACTCTCTCTGGTTTGACAGAAGTAATCTTTGAAGCTTCAGCAATCTTCTACTCCATGCCCATGGTCTGAGTAACCCAGAAAAAGAGTTATGCAGGAGCAGAAACCCACCAGAGCAGTTTTCTTTTGAGAGGCTGAGGGCCCAGCCAATGTGCTTTCTATTGTATCCTTGCTCAGAGATGCTGATGCATTGAGAGAAATGAGACCATTTCTTCTGGTCTCCCTGAAAGCTTTTCATAAGGGAAGGTTGAAGGAGTTAAATACATATGGCTTGACTACAGGATCACCGAGTAAGGCTGTGATAATGCTTTCTAATGTCTGAAGTACATAAAAATCTATGCAAGAGTGGCATTATTTAGGGTCATAGTGAATGTGTAACTACAAGAACGGGATGGCAACTACTGAAGCACACAGTGCAGGAGTGTTTCCTGACAGGAAGATCTACATCTTATGAAATCATCCCTAAAAGAAAGTTAGCAGCAGCCAGGTCTCAATTAACCGTAAAGCAGAAAAAGTATGTTATTACTGACAAAGAAATGAGTTCTATCTGATTTTGCTTAGGTCTCTAGGAGCTTCTAGTGTTCTCACAGGATTTGTACAGAACTTCCATGTATTTGCAAATAGGAATTCATATTAAATCGCTTGTTTTTAAATTGTGCCCCCATTCTAACAATGTCTTTTCTGTTTCTGAACAATCAAAGTTCTGTGTAAGAAGCCCTCTTGCCTAAAGAAGTGTATTTGGGTGCAGTTGATAAGTCTCATGCTCTACAAAATACTACAGAGAAGGAATGGAGAAGAATGTACTCAGAAGTGGTTAAGCTAAGTTCCAAACCATTTTGACAACTGCTTGGATCCTTGAATCCGGTCTTAAGGCTCTATGCCCACTTACAGAATCATAGAAGCATAGAATCATAGAATCAGGCAGGTTGGAAAAGACCTCTGAGATCATCAAGTCCAACCCTTGATCCACTACCACCATGATTATTAGACCATGGTACTAAGTGCCACATCCAGTCTCATCTTAAAAACCTCCAGGGACAGAAAATCCACCACTTCCCTGGGCAGCCCATTCCAATGCCTGATTACCCTCTCTGTAAAGAATTTCTTCCTAATATCTAATCTAAATCTCCCCTGGCAGAGCTTACAACCACGCCCTCTTGTCCTACTGATAGCTGCCTGGGAGAAGAGACCAACCCCCACCTGGCTACAACCTCCTTTCAGGGAGTTGTAGAGAGTGATGAGGTCTTCCCTGAGTCTCCTCTTTAGCAGGTTAAACAACCCCAGCTCCCTCAGCCTCTCCTCATAAGACCTGTGTTTGAGTCCCTTCACCAACCTTGTTACTCTTCTCAGGACCTGCTCCAGCACCTCAATATTCTTCCTGAACTGAGGGGCCTAGAACTGGACACAGTATTCCAGGTGTGGCTTCACCAGCACTGAGTACAGGGAAAGAATCACTTCCCTGGACCTGCTGGCCACACTGTTCCTGATCCAGGCCAGGATGCCATTGGCCTTCCTGGCCACCTGGGCACACTGCTGGCTCATGTTCAGCTTCCTGTCAATCCAAACTCTCAGGTCCATTTCTGCCTGGCTATTCTCCAGCCACTCTGTCCCCAGCCTGTAGCACTGCATGGGGTTTTTGTGGCCAAAGTGCAGGACCCGGCACTTGGCCTTGTTGAACCTCATCCCGTTGGAATCAGCCCAACTCTCCAGTCTGTCCGGGACCCTCTGCAGAGCCCTCCTGCCTTCCAGCTGATCGACACTCCCCCTCAACTTAGTGTCATCTGCAAATTTGCTGATGGTGGACTCAATCCTCTCACGTAAATCATCAATAAAGATATTAAACAGGACTGGGCCCAACACTGATCCCTGGGGGACACCACTAGTGACCAGCCACCAACTGGATGCAGCCCTGTTCACCACCACTCTCTGGGCCCGGCCCTCCAACCAGTTCCTAAGCCAGCACAGAGTGCCCCCGTCCAAGCTGTGGGGGCACAGGAGAATGCTACGGGAGACAGTGTCAAAGAATAGACACTGAAGCTTTCCCTTTTGCAGCCTGGGAAAAAACCTGCAAAAGGATCAATTTATATTTGATTTGGTTTTATCCATCTTACAGTGAACCTTCTTCACCAATCATTAAGTGCTTAGGAGAGATTTTTGTCTCCCAAGAGAATGAAGCCACTCAGATGAGGTAGTTCAATGCGTCGTTTTTGCATTGCATACATGCAATGTATGTAGCATACGGATAGTTTTGTACAACAGAAATAAGCCATTTGCTCATGTGTATAGACAATCTACATGTAGCAGATCTTGTGCTTATGCAAACTCTCAAGTAGCAAAACCCCAACAACTATAGCAACAAAAACTAACTAAAACACAGTCCTTTCAGATGCAAATTTGGTGTGCAGAAGCACATATGTAGGAGTAGAAATCAACCCCTCATGGCTCCTTTCAACTTCCTTTGAAGTCAGTAGCAAAATTCTCATTGAGTTCAATAAGAACAAGAGGCAGCCCTTGATCTAGTAAAAAGTCCTTATGAGGTTTTATTAGCTCTTTATACAAAACTTTATTCTAGTTGTATATAAAATACATTTTGACTCCATATCCACCCACAAGACTTTGTGGCTGGTTGAGAATAATGTGACACCTCCACTCTGCCCAGGCTGCGACTGTCACTCAAAGCCCTGGATGTGCAGATGTCAGAAGGATTCCAGTTTACCTAAACAAGTTTTGCTTTTCAGAGAAGAGCCACTAAAGACAGGATGACAGCTCAAGTAGCTTGTGCCCAGTTATTTAGGAGCAGGTTAGGTCAAGGCCATTTCTGGCCACTGATCCAGCCTTCCTCATGACAGTGGACACATGACAAATGTCCCTGCTAATTCTGCTCAGTCTTGTGGTAGTCTTGGACACAGCTCATCACAGGGGATTAATACCAAGACTGGAGAACCTGGCAGGAGCAGATGGAACTGCTTTAGTGCAGTTCTGTTTCATTCCTTTCTGATGAAGTCCAGAGAGTGGTGATGGGCAGCTATTCCCTCTGCTTGAGGGTGCTCAGCTGTAAATTCTCTAAGGGATCACTCATGTTGCTTCAGCTGTCCTACATTTATACGAACTCTCTGGAAATTTGTCAGACAATTTGGGAAAATTATTATATTTGGTACTTTGTCTGCTCTCCAACTGACTCAGAAACCATGGTGACTGGGCTTAACCAGTACTGACAGGAGTAATGTTTCAGCCAAAAGCCAGCTGGCTGAAAGTCTACTCAGAAAATACGGAAAAGATGGTGATTGGCAAATATAAACACTGTTGGGCCTGGCAGCCACAGCAGCCTCAAGACAGTGACTTATACCTCTGTTATCTCTGTTTTGTGGCACCGAGATTAGGAGATCAAGATGGGGCAACCAGGAGAAAGCCATGGAATTCCAGGTAGCTCCATATAACTGCTGCTCAGAGGCTGGGTAGTCTGCTCTAGAGGAAGGAATCCTCTTCTGCACAAATCCTGGCATCATGAAGGTGCAATACACAAGGAAGTCAACTCAGTCAAGACTATGCAGCCCTGCACCTCAGCCCTAGAAAAAACACTGCTCAGACTGATCCACAGTTCATATTTTCGCCTTGAAAACATGAGTATTACCTGCCTCATGGGAATTTCACTACAAAGTGTGCAGCAGGATAAAGACCAGCAAGAAATGGCTGGTTTATGATTGATTCAGCTACAAAATGATGGATGTTCTGTTGTTTAAAATACTTATATGAAAATAAATTTTCTTCGATTTTCAAAAGCTTCCCCATTAACTTGTACACAAATACAAAAATACTTCAGGAAGACAAACACTATCATGTTAGGCATTGGAGTCCTTTGACCATCTGGAACAAAGGCAAACGTTTTGTGGAAAAGTACACATTAGTAGGCTGAATTCATTAAATGCTAGTAATTTTAGCTCAAGTTAAAGCATCTGAGCCCTTAATGGGTTCAAGGGCACAGTATTAATCAACAAAGAAAGTTTCTAATAAAATTTGGCCTTGGGAAATTCTCTTATATATTCTTTCTGGGTGATGTTATTGTTTTGGGGGAGCTTATCTACTATCTTGCTGGGAACAACTATCCACTTTAATAAAGTGCCTAAAATAATGTAATAAACACACAGCTTATATCAATAGCATCATATTTCCCCACATAGTATTTGTGTGTGGTTTAATTAGATGGAAGGATTACAGGAAAAGTTTGTGTCATAATGATTCTTTAAAGCGAAACCATAGATCAAAGTTCATAGCTGCCAAATATACAACTTTCAAAACAAGCTCAAGTGCTGCTATTAATCATGGCTGCCGAGGGATTTGATGACAAAGATTAAACTGCTGTAAAGGATACTGCTGTGCATCAGATTCTTGCAACTGTCATCATATAGTCTGCCAACTATTAACAGGTCAGAAGAGTTGTCCAGCATTTACCGTGGGTGGCTTCATCACTGCAGTTGGTGAGGCTGTCTATGCCACGGTGACAACCAGTGACACCCTCCCAGACAGACATTTGTGGGTTGTTATTTTTTGCAGTGTGGCTGAAGTCTTAAGGTCTTCCTGTAGAGCAAACAAGAGTGGGAAACTGCAGGACCTCAGGCTCAAAGCACTGTATCCTCATAGGAACATCGCTTGTGTGGAATATTTTCTTATTTTCCACATGAAACACCTTCTCCTTGCTTACTGCATGTGAAGAGTGCCCACCTGTGGAGCTGAGGTGTTGTAAATTCACTCCTAGTTTCGCTGTGTATAGATAAGCCCTTAGAGAGTACCTCAAGGAGCAGCTTTCATCCCATTTGCAATTACGCCAACCCTCTCTCCTTCCACACTGGATCATGTAATATCCCTGTGGGAAGCTACAGCATTTGCTTACACAGAAACATAATATGAAGGAAGTATGTAAAGCATACTTTACAGGGTGGGAGCCAACAACCTGTGACCCATGAGCCAGTGTTCCATGGTGGGTCATCGATAGCCATTAGATGACATGTAGAGAGTTGTTAACCTACAGACCTATAATATGCTGCTGTCGCTGCTCATATGTAGCAATGTGCTTGAGAAGTGGCCTTTCTGAACCTCAGCTTTGTGGAGTCTGAAACTGGTATCAGAGTTTTGCACCGAGCTGTTGGTGTAACAGATGTGAATGACAGTCTGATGCAACAAGCAACAGAAGATTCAAATCCAAAACCACAGATTTGACTACAGTCTTCAAAGTTTAGGGGAGTTACAGATCTGATTCCAGACTTCACAGCTGCAGTCAGCTATAAAAGACACTTATCTATATAATGGGTTTAATCCAAACTACATCTGAATATCTGTCATCTCTGGGAATGTTTGGAGACACATCTGGCTGGAAATTTTTAAGCATCATCTCATCTTTGCTAGCAGTATCTTTCAAAAAAAAAAAAAAAAGAGAAAAGGAACAGAATGTTAAGACTTAAAATCAATAGCATTCAATCTCAGATTATTTTAAGTAGTTCAGCCTTTACCTTACCAAACACCTTCATTCTACCCAACACTTCATAATTGAAAGGTATCACAGATCATTACACTCCTTAATGTAACAGTTCTGTCCTCTACTGAATGCAGGGATGTGACATGAGACAGATCATTTTTAGACATTCGCAATGGTATACTTTGATGTCTAAAGGATCCTTTCTCATAGACCAGTCTTCACTTGCCTCCTCTTGATTTAAATTTCATTTTCCAAGGCTTCTCTCTCTCCACAAAAAAAATTCCTATGTGACTGAAACATTCAGTATTACAACCATCAGATGCTTGGTCCCCTTCTCCCTCCACCACCAAAATATGGGTTATTTAGTTATAGCAAAGTGAAAGAAATGCCTGCTTAGATTAACTGTTTTTATTTTCATTGTAAGATGCTTTTTAGTTACCACCAGAGTATAACTGGAGTGCATGGGCTTGGCATGTAATGAGTTCTCCCTGAGAACTGGTCTCTTAACATAGCTTTGAGATCTGCTTAACACTTGTGAAGTTACACTTTGGTGCAGGATTTACTAGAACAACATAAACGGCATTCGCTTGCACGTCTTTGTGTGACACTGACAACGTCCTGCCTGAGTATGGGGCAGGTAATCTGTAGTGCATGCTGTGTCAGCAAGGCATTTATCATACACCAACAGCAATGACATATCAAAGGGTCTTTGCAGATGTCTCTGGAAGCATTAGTGCCCCTATTGCACTTCAAAGAACACAAAGACTATCCAGGAACATTTCCCTGAATTGGGATCCATTTTTCTGGTTTTCTGGTTTCTGCCATCTTACATTTAAATATGGCATCTGGTTTTCTTCTTACCGAGAACCATATACTGAGTATAGTAACCAGGAAAGGGTGGGGAGGTGTTTTCCTTTGGGTTAGTGAAAAATATTGCCTGAGGAATGGAAACACTGCTTTGATTGTGATACAGCCTCTATTTTTATTACTTTTCTCTGTAAAATACAATAAAAACATTGTGGGAAATATATAGTCAATTATCTGCAGCGGAAAGGAATATACTGAGGATGGAGCACCAAA
Organism: Lepidothrix coronata; assembly: GCF_001604755.1. Lineage (NCBI taxonomy): Eukaryota > Metazoa > Chordata > Aves > Passeriformes > Pipridae > Lepidothrix > Lepidothrix coronata. The sequence continues at coordinate 9,253,536 of NW_016690184.1, forward strand.
TTCCACCCTTGTCTTGTCTTTCATTTTGAGACAGACTATGGCTCAAAAACTGCAGAAGCACAAAGTTAAAAACAAACTATGAGCATGTGAAACGCAAGAAGCCAGTCATCCATCTGAAAAGCACCATAAAGGGACAGAAAAATGCACAAGAAAGTTATGACTACAACTGCTGCATGGGTAAAGCACTCTGGAACAGAAAGAGGGGTGGCTTAGAGTCTGAAAATGTGGTATCCATAAAGCTCAAGTCGGGGGCACCATTACCACTGGCCACAGTTGAGTCCAGGTTTCCTTCAATGTGCTCTAAATTTATTCTTGGCTCTATATTATAGCATCTAAATAAAATCCAGTGGTGTGCAAATGAACATAAGCGTGCAGCATAGTCAAAGTGGCTGCAGTACTGACAAAGGCCAAGTCTGTGCTGGGCCTACACTTAACATTCACTGCCATAGACCAGCTTTTGGGTAGCACAAGTATTTTCGCATCATGCTTTATCCTTCCTGACCAGTCTTTGACGTCAGGTCTTATTTTAGGCTATAGCCCCCTAACATGGGTAATTACCCTTGTGAGAAGTGCACAGAATTATGTTTGGATAGAACTATACATTGTGGGTGCCATCACAGCACCTGTGACATTCCAAAAGTGTATGGTGGGACTGCAGGGTCTATTTGGGCTATCTGCACTTCTCCTGCCATTCCCTGCCGCAAACCTGGAGCACTGGTGCTTGTCTTGAAACCTGGTTGTTACTGCCAACATTTAGAAAGGCCACAATGGAAAAATGTGGAAATTCATCCAGCTCATGGAGGTTTAATGCTCATTCTGGTGGAGTGGAACATGTTGGATATTAACTATTTAGGGTAATATACCTCTGAAGGTGACAGATAAAATTCAGGAAAGTGTTTCTATTTGCCCACAGTACTTTTAGTCTTCCTGAAAGCAGTGCTGATCTGATTTACTGAGGCTTCTTAAAAACATTTACTTTACGGAGTTCAAATTCTAAAATTTGCTGGAACTGCTCTGTCTGGGCATTGGGCACCAAACTATCTGAGACAGTTTTATGGCCAATTCAACATTAGTTTGCAAGAATAAGTGGTGACTGCATAGGACTTATGCTTTTTTGGGTAACAAACACCTTTTCAGAGATTGAAGATAACAACACTGACTAAAAGCAAAGTTTAATTCTCTAGAAATGTTATTTTCTAATGAAGCAAGGCATCACCTCTTAAAAGTGTGTGTCATCTTGGCATGCCAGTGTTTTGAATTAACTGGGTAGCTGAGGAATATGGTGGAACATAAGCCAGAACAAGAACTTTCCTGTATTTTTGCATATATTAAATTGACATATCAACAACTTTGTGTTAAGTACAAGGTGAAATATTGAATCTGAGGTTCACATTAATGAAGAGCTCAACTGACAAGTTAATATATTTTGTCACCTGAAGTGCAAAGTCAGCTCACAAAAACCATTAACTCATTAAGTAATTACATAAACTGCAAACTTTTTAAACATACCTAGGTACAGATTGACTAGGTATATTATCTTTACAGGTAAAATATATCCATAGAATCTGTGAGCTACTTCTGATGATGATTTATATTTCTTCTGCTGAACTGCTCACAGTACAGGCTTACTACTATTAAAGACAACAATATCCATGATTTTCAGCTTTCTCCTGATGTCCATTGCTGCAGCAGAAATGAGCCCTCTCAGAATCTGACTGTGCTATTCAAAAAAAAAAAAAAAAAGGCTCTTATTAAAAACAGAAGCTTTCATTCTCTCTGGAGGCCTGATATTTATGATCAAGCATTTCATGCCTACTTCTCTTGCCCTAATTCTGGTCATTTGCAACAATGCTGGTGTTAAGTGACTATGAAACCAGAGTCTCTGAAGTAATCAGATTTTCAGGCCCTCTGCCCTATGTCACAGAGAATCATTTATTGCAGTACAATAGGAAATAAGGCCACTATGCATAACAGTATTTCTTGACGAAGAAATGTTGCTCATTGCTGAGTAACAGTACAGTCAGATGATTATAGGTTGCAAATTGTCAAATCAATAGATTTCTGCATTTAGAACTAGCAGAACAGAGAGCAAATGACCAAAGAAACAGCAGAGAGAGAAAACAGGCAGAGTACCAAGCACAGAGTACCGTGCTCAAGTCGCACGGAAGTGCTAACTTCCCAGATCCAGTTGATAGGGAGCAGCTGAATTGTTCTTAGCAGATGGGATGCCATGGGCTACAAGGAAGCAACCAAGTTCCATCACTGGCTAAAGAGCCCGGCAAGCAGCTCAGTCCCGTTTTCCCATGTAAAACCCTCAGAGCTCTGCTATCAGCCTCAGTATCTCCTTGTACACAACATCTGTTGGGATCTTTGTGTACAAATAATAGAGAGATTCAATGGCAGATGGTTAAACTGAACCATGTAAGAATTGTGGACTAGCTGCAGCTCGTTGTATTAAGTCTCTGAAACCCAGAGCTTACCTCAGAGTCACTTCCTTTGTTCTTCCAGAAGTTGTAGAGAAAAAAAAGGCCCAAGCCTCTCAGTTTTCCAAATGTAGTAAAAAGTGTTTGAATACACACTTTAATATATTTTCTGTGGCATTTTTGTAAAATACAGATATATAATTATAGATATAATGCATATATAGCATTTACTGTATTGATAAAAAGCTAGTCTTTTCACAATGACACACCAGTATTTACAATATGATTCAAATTTTAAGGAACAAATGAAACAATATTGTGTGGTTATATGATAAAAGTAATTTGAGGAAAAATAAGAGACCAGTTCTAAAAAATTCCCAGATGATAAAGTCATGTCAGGAGCACCTCCATGAACATCCATGCACAACCCTTTTTTTCTCCTCGTAAGAACATGCATGATTTAGCTCTTCCACATTTCTACCTAGTCAAAGCCCTTAAGATAACATGGGTAATTACCCTTTTTCAAGTACAGATTAATTGTACCATCTTTGCCATTTAAAAATTTGTCCAACTACAAAATCTCAAAGTTTTGGCTGGAGCAAGAATTACTATACACAAGTTACTTATTAATTTAAACCAATAAAGCTATGACAATTTACATAACTGAAAACTTGCCCATCTTGTACACATCTTAGAACCATTTAAAAAATCATTAGTGTGAGTTTGAATAGCATTTTCAGCATTGCAGGTCTTTTCTTTAAGATCTGCCTCAAGGACACTGCAATGCCAAAACCAGCATCAGACCTGAAGTACACAAATGCTCTTTCTTATCCTTGTATATGAACACTTCCTAGCCATTCATCTGTAACATACTGTCCACAGCACAGAAGATGTAAAGATGATCTTCATCTTCAATATACTGTCACCCTTTTCTACGAGGCATGAAGTGCTATTATCACATTTTACAGAAGAAAAAAAGTCTGATATAGAGAGACTGAGTGAACTGCTCAAGGTCACTTAGGAAGTTTGAAACAGCAAAGAAGCAAACCCACATCTCCTCAATTGCATCCTCTTGTCTTTCTAACTTTGAATGAGAACTTTATATGTATCTTCTTTAACAGAAACAAATATGCAAGCAATAAAAATAAAGCATTCTGCAGGCACAGGCTTCAAGATAGTTGTGGTTTCTCTTCTATTCCCACATAATAAGAGGAGATAGCAAGAGGGCTGTTTCTGCCTGCATTATCTCCATCCCACTAATGAAATGCAAGCTGAAATGAGTCCTTCTTGAAGTGGGAGTGGTTAAGTGCACTATTTGCTAGAAAAGACATAGGAACACTTGAGAAACATGAAAATTCACTTTCACAAAAAAAATCTAGCGTAAAACTTGAAAGGCCTTAATCTTCTTCAATGCTTATTGGGGAAACATTTTCATCTATATTTGTACCCACCTTATAATGCCTTTGTACCACCTGCACAATATAAATGAGGCTTAGCATACTGTTGAAGATGACCTGTCCTCTCAAGCATCAAAATTAGTTCTACAACCTCTGTGGTTAAGCTCTGACAGGGCAGCTGAGAGGCAGCTTTTGCAGAAGGACTGATACACACCTGTGCTGTACAGGTGCAGATGAGGGCAGAAATTTCACCATGACAAGTGTTTCTTTGTGTCCTTGTCACTCTGGAGAAGTGTGGTCAGGAGCAGATTGTGATCTATGTTCTTACAAGTGCCATTTAAAAACCAGAGGTGGGAATGAAGGAAGCCTCTCCAATTCCAGGACAAACGCTGACAGAAATAAAGCAACAGGAAGTCAGCTATGACCATGTTCTGCTTCCAGAAACACTTGTGGGCAAACTGGGTCATCTGCCTAACTGATACAGGTGATGTATTTTTGAGACACTGAGATACTTTTGCCCTTACTAAAAACAAACAAACAAACAACAAAAAAAAAAACCAAAAAACACCAAACCAAATCCAAAACACAACAAACACACAAACAAAACAGGTAAAACCAATAATGGAATTTCTCATTTTGCTCACTTTTTTTTTTCTAAATCAAACCTGCATTTTCCTTTAAAAAAAGTAAAAATACAGAAACAAAGATACTTTAGAATATCCTACTGTCCAGTAAATGTCTTATAGGCAATATTTATGGAGGAAAAAATGCATCAAGCCCTTCCTTTGACAAAAACTAAGCAACCTGAACTTCATTCCGTACTAAGGAATGCTGCTTCTAGTGCTGTTGGTTTAAATTATTTCTATCACCACAATTTGAATACACATTATTAGTCTTCAAATATCTAACCATAAATCTAGACTAATGCTGAAAAAAAAAATCCTAGTGAGAATGCTGTGCTGTTGATAAGCTAAAAACAATGTATCATGAGAAGGCAAACTAATCTTTCAATTTACTTTGTAAATAATCCATTAGCTAAACTTCTATTTTAGGCTAGATGCTTCATGCTCAACACTTACAAGTCCAAATATCCTTTGTATCCCTTATAACAGAGAAGAAACTTGTAAAATGCCTTTGGTGTATCAGCTTATCATTGCATGAATGTTTTAAAGAAACTCACTAGTGCTATAGGAAATGGGTAAGTGGGCTTGTTTGTGTTGTTTAATACTCCAAGTGTCATTTCGTTCTTTAAAGGCGCTGGAACAGAGGAGGGGGAAAGGGGAGGAAGTCTTGCTTAATTTGTTGCATATGTCCCAATGTGTTATACAACTAAGTGTATTATACCAGAAAACTAAAGCAGTCTGCAACAGAGCAAATTCTGTGTAACTCAAAATAGGAAAATAATCTGGCCACAAGCAAGTCAAAATTTCAGTAAAACTTCCTCTCATATTATATATATATACACGCACTTTACAAGCTACATCGAGTGTCCCTTCATATTCCAAAAGAAATACATTGTAGACACCAAACATACTGTACTTTTACTTAAAGGCTTCATCAAACCATATGTGCAGACACTTGAGAAGACGAGAGTGTCAAGCTTCCTAGGGTCCTAGAGTCAAAGAAATTTTGCTGCCCCCCACTGCTAAGTAAGTGCACTCCTTCCACAGGGGGCAACATCTGCCGATCCGTCATGGTTCCACTTGGCGAGGACCCCAAGAAACTTCCTTGGGAAGAAACGATTTTCTCAGGACTGGCAGCCAGTTTAGGAGATGTGGAAAAGTTATATCCATAGAGAGCACAGGGACTGTGCAGTCTAAACGTGTTGTAGGAGCCTTGGTGGGTTTGATTAGTGGTAAAGGCATTGCTGGATGGGGATGGCATGATGTACTGGAGCTGTGGAGACATCCCTGAAATCTGCATAGATAAGCCAGTCTGTGGGCAGCTGAATGCATCCCCATCATTGCCACTCATCGACATATTCACAGTTGTGCTACTCGACACACCGACATAGGAGGGAGTCCTCGGGGGTGCAAACGTCTCACTGGTTTGGTTTGTGAGCCTGTTGTAGGTTTCAGCCAAGGAAGTGCTGTATCTGTTCAGGGTCAAGCCTGAGCGGGCACAAGCTGTGTAGTCAGCTGGAGCAAGGGTACACAGCTGGCTAGTGTTGGGATTGAGGTGGAAGGCTGGAGATGAGCAAGGGGAACCCGGTAAAAGGTGAGGGTGGGTAGATGGCACTCCACTGCCAGATCCCTGGAGTAAAGTAGAGGAACCTGCATTTCCTGGAAGAGAATGTTACAGCGTAAGAAGTGCGTTGGGGAAGTTCACTTCCTAGGTGACAGATCAAGACCTTTGGCTTTTATAATAACCCTTGACATGAAACACAACTCAAACTAATTAAAAAAATCTTTTACATATATGTGCAGGAGGGTGTGTGAGTAAACCACATGCATATTTCTAAACAAGCAACTTGACCAGGAAAGAGAACTGAAGTTACATTTTTACAACCGTCACTCAATATTTAGAGCTCCTGCCCAAAAGATTAACTGCTCCTTATATGACACTGGAAGGAAATTGCATGGCAGTTAAGATGTAGCCAAGTGAGTACCACATCACAGGAAGCCTTCTTCAAAATGATGATTTTTGATGTGTCTGTGTTCTCACTACAGTCTGGAGTGTGTTTCAAGCACTCTGTGCCTGACTGTCACTATCAGAGCACCAGCTGAGGAACCAGCTGCTTAGCTCAGATGATAGAGGCTCCCATAGTTAACAGCTTCAGGAAAGCTACTACTAACTTCAGAACAAAAAAATTCCAACTTCAAACCAAAAAAATCTGAGAACGAAGCTTCAGAACAACTTCCGAAAGAGTGTAGGCTGAATACTGCACACAGCTGCTTCACTTCTTGAACAGGCAGGATTGCAGCAAACTGTTTGCAAATTGTCTATTTACTGATATAAGAACTTTTTAAATTACAAATACCAGTACTGAATGTTCCTGAAAACACACTGCTACAGGTGAAACCTTTTCTCAGGACTGAAAGTTTCCCAGCTGCAAGAAACACTTCCTTTCTTAAAGAGATTGTATCTCAGTGAAAACTGACTGTAGAAAAATTAATTTGGGCCTTTCACAGTCTCCCAGGCAGAAGACTCTTAACATGGCAGACTCTCCCATTTGTGAATCATATTAACAATCAAACGGCTGGATGCTGCAAAGAGATACATGTTGTCAATAAGCTAACACGTTATCATGATAGGTGAGCTAGTAAAAAGAAACATACATTATTAGTGAACAATGCCTGCTGCTTTTTGCTCTGTTAACAGGACACCACAAAATCAAAGCATCATTAGACACTGCCACATTCCATAAATCCTAGTATAAGACATATTTTTTCTTCCAATCTACGCCAATGCCTCTGCTACCTGATGACAGGCACTTTCAGCATTAATAAGCCAGGCAAATTTCTAATGGGGTCTTTCAGAAAGTCTCTAAACCACCCTAACGTCTAAGGTATAGATGACTAAAGACTTTGCAAGGATCCCAGTTTCTATCCTCAGAATATCAACAGTAACTTCAACAAGCTCCTTAACCCCAGGCAACAGCAGAACAGGAAGCGAGAAGTTCATGGCAGCAGTTCCCCTGCTCTCAAACAATGCTCCTACATACAAACAGGGCAATAAAGCTGGTCTGTCTCCTAAATGGATTAACTGCATAGTGAGCTGCCTTTCAGACAAGGCATTTCAGGTTTGATGCTAACTTCTCGTTACAGACCTTTTTTATGAGAGTGTCCCTCACCCCTGTGCTCCACTCAAAACTCTGCCAACACTCAGGCAATGTATCTGTGACTTGGCACAAAACCTCCTTTTGAGTTCCCCACATCAAGCACTGATGCTCAGGATTTCTCAAAGGAATGAGCTAAGAAGCTGATAAAAGTTATTTCTCTGACTTTCTGTATTTTCTGGATTTTTGCTTTTAAGATGTTTAACAACTTTGCAATACATTATCAAGAAAGCAGACTGGATGTTTGTAAATTTGGCAGCAGGAGACGCGAAGAATCAGGAGCAATATGTCTGATTTTGTTGGGAAAAAGATGAGAAGTTTAATATTTGCACTGGGGTTCTCTGGAAATAAAAGAATTCAGAAAAGAGTAGGAAGATTCTACTCTCTATCCAAAAAGGTCATTTAAAGGCTATTTATTTCATTCATGGCACTACCTGTATGATGGGGAAAGTGGAAACCAGGAGGTTTCCAACCAAGACTGAAGAGCAAGAAAAAACAAAACAGAGAGATCCATTTTTTCAAGCTCTAGAATGCTGTTAAAGTTTGTTGACACATTTACTGAAAAATTTTTAGGTCTTTAAGAATCAAGAAGGCATTCCAAGAAGAAACCCAGTTAAGCTTGCCACTATTTACTCACGACTTAAGAGGACATTTATTCTCTCATTCCCTTTTTTTTTCTCTTAAAAACACAAGAAATTCCTGCATTGGAGTTTGGATGTGTACAATAGATGTCATCTATAAATGATCTCTACCTTTTGTATGTAGCCAGTGCATAGCTCTAAGGAATAGGCTATTCAATCTTTAAACTGAATAATTCAAACCCTTAAACTGGAATTCTCCTCCACATGTGATCTGATTTATCTTTACAATCTAACATTTTTATTGCCACAGTGATTGAATTAGCATCACCTTCTCAGCTTAGAATAACTCTGATGAGAGGTGATAGCCTGCACTGGGGTTAGTTGGTTGTTTTTTCTCTACAAGCGACACAACTTTCACAAAGTATGATGGGCAAAGCTTTATCTTCATGCATTTTTCTTTTGAAAGAACACAAAGACAGCCATTACCTTGTTTGGGTATCCCAGGTATATCTTCAAATGTAAGCGTCCTTAGAGAAGGTCTCCAGAAGGCATAGGACTCTACCAGAGCTTCCAGTCCCATTCTATTTAGAACAAAAGAACCAAGGTGGCATGAAAGCAAACTGTATTTTGTCACATATCTCTGGACACTCTACCTCAGAAACACATAAAAACTAGTAACATTTCAGGATAATTTTGAAGTTGATTTTGCTTTGTAGAAAAGAGCCTTACATCCTATCCATGAGATCACTGAGATCTCCTACCACTGGGCTTGCAGCAGACAGAGTTTTCCAATTCCATAAGTCTGGCTCTCTATTTCAATATTTTGGGCCTCTTGAGAGGGCTATTTGAGTGGGGAGCCTTGGCTAAATGTTAAAATGTTTTCCTAGTATGATATTTCCTTAAGAGATCATTCCTCTGCCTCTAACTGCCAGAGGGATGTTCTATTTCTGCCTAGAACAAAGGTGATCCACTGACAACTTCTATTAAAAAAATAGGATTCCCGTTCATTACTGATGAGCTAGAAAATTACACTTAGAACATGAGCAAGGCATGGGTGTACAGCTCTTTTGCCACTAAAATGTATAAAGCAATGCTGTGTCTCAGTTATTACGTGCTGAGCAAAATGCCCTTACAAACCAAAAATCTTCAGCGATTTTCTTTCAACAATGTAATGAGAAAACTGAAATAACTGGGTAGATAGTGCTGGCAGACACTATTTATAAGAATCTCTGTTTCTGAAGGTAAAGGCCCATTTGTTTTCTGACAATTATTTATGAATAATGCACCTCAGAAGCATAAATACTCAGAGGTATAATTTTGCTGTTATTTTTGGCTGCTGGGCCTCAGAGGCCTGTTAAATGTCAACATCGGGCACACACCAAAAACAAGTGCTTGCCTTTGAGCAGTAGCACTCTGTAAACTCGAATTATGCAAATAGCCCAATTTGAAGCAACCAACAGGTTCTGATACTGCTCCTTCCCCACTGCATTTCCAGCAGGAACACAAATGTGTGTCAGGAAACATTTATAAAGTATTTATTAGCTGAACCTGGACTAAAAGGATAGCCTTAATTTTCTGCAGTAACGGTGAATTTTCAATTCTAGTTAAAGTGGAGATAAAAGCCACCTCCTGGAGGAGTGTAGCCAAGGCGATAATTTATACAAGATGCCTTCGAACAATTTCCACTTTTTATCACCACCCTAATTTGCGCTATCAAATGGCCAAGTTTATTTAACAAAACAGTTATGTTTTTCCTGAAGTATTTAAAGGAAGAAATTCTGGTCCTTTCCTGAGTAAAAGTTTTTATAGGGTCAAACTTAAGGCCCAACTGAAGAATGAAACTATTCTCAGCACATAAATTCTGTTGCACTTTGCAAATGCACAGGGAATGCTTTTAAAAGGTGAAGCTACTGATTTCTGTAAAATAGGCTGTGGGACTGAATGGGAATGACCTGAAAGGGAATATTTTTAATTAAACATGCAATTTAATTATTGCATGCAGCAGTGCAGAGTAAGATAGCTGCAATAATTAAAGCAATATTGAAAAGCTGGATATAATTTTACCACAGTGTTTTTTTAACCTTTTGTTGCTGTCTGAAATACCCGAATGATAAACACACCAGCTACAACAATGAAGATAACAAAACCTTAACATTTAATTTCAATATGTATTAATCATTAGTTGAGTAAACCAATAGACATTTTCCTTGACAATTAAAAATCTGAGCTGCATTCTCAAACACTCCTATTCAGTACCACAGAGACTATCAAAGAAAACAGCAATACTGACTTCAGTAAACCAATGTCAATTTGCAATGGACAAGAGTTTGCAGTCACTTCTGTAACGACTGTGTTTGTACAATAAAAGCATTCAGATCTCATCTAAAGGCTGCTCCAAAACATTTTAGAGAGGCTTGCCCTTCTATCAGGACTGGCCTTCTTAATCCCTTTCCATAAAATATAACTGTCTTTCAATTAAAATATCCTGCTTTTTTTTTAATGCCTGAACCAAACTATTCCTAGCAGTCGAACCTAAAAAACCTCTCTGGATATCCCCAGTCCTACAATTGGATCTGTGTGGTTGCAGATACCGAACTCTTACAGCACTTACATTGTCCTCAGGTAATACCACAGCTGTCCTGCTTCATTAAAACCTGTTCAAAACTGGTTTCTGAACAATTCTTTCCATTCTATTTTAAAGGGAATCCTCTCTTGTTTTATATAACATTATGGAAGAAATTCTAAATCCACTTAAACTCATCTAATTCAGAGGATCAGGATTTCACACTTCTTAGGAGGTTCCTTAGTACTTACTTTATAGTTCTGCAAAAAAGCAAGCATACCAGAGACACTGCCCACGGAGAGCTTTCAAACAGGGCACGTATTGCAACTCTTTTCTTCCCCAAGTACACACAGCATGTTTTGCTTCTTCAGTCAGTGCATTTATCTGGAAGTTACTGTTTACTTAACTTCTGACTAGAAGGCTACAAAGGAGGGCAAAATTCTATTTATGTCAGTGCCTGGAGCACCACTTCCAGGCCCCAGAACAAAACATGGCAAATTGTTTCTCGATAGAAGACAAAATCTCAGAGATACTGAAAAGATACTTACAGTGAACTCCTGTAAATCTTTACAACTACCCTACTCCTTCTGTAAGTATTCATCTTCTAAAAACTACTCGTTTGCTGTCCAGTCTCAATTTTTATATAACTCAGGTGGAACCAAAAAACAGGCTTTAATGCTGTAGCCTCTGCTAACAGAGAAGCTCAATAAAAGTAACTATCAAAAAGAAACTCTCTGATCATTCCTGCCAGCACACAGTCTGCTCCTTTCTCTGCAGGGCTAGGGCATAAATATAGCAGCTGCAGACACCAAATGAAATGTGGTCACTGGAACTGATGTACAATATACACCATAATGAAACACTGCCTTTTTTAGCTGAAACGGTTTAACATACAATTCATAGCAGGCTTAAGTAGTTTGCATTAAACAGTCTTTGGATAAAATACCTCATCAGCACTGGCAGCCCGGACTAGACCCAAGTCTGCACTTTGCACTACTCAGATTTCCCATTGCTATTTTCAAAGATTCACAGATCGAGAGAGAACAAGCAATTAATCAGTCCATCCACAACAGAAGAAATGGAAACCATCCTTATTTCAAAGTCTTTTATAGCCTACTAGGAAAGGCATTCACCTAGGAAGTGGATTTAAAACTCCTTAGACTAAAAAGACACTTGAACACAGGTCTCCCACCTCCTGTGCAAGTGTACTAAACATAAGGTTACTGTACAAACCAATTTAGTTTTTAAGAGAAAACAACAAGCCATTCATCCATACTAAATGCCACTTACATGCAAGAGAACCTGGGCTTATAGTTTGACAATGGTATTTGCAATTTGTGTCTCCAGCCAGGAGAAAGAGGAGGTTTCAAGAGCAGCCTGAAATCACAGACCCGAGCATGCATTAATTCCATTTGCAGCCTTCATGGTATGTCACTGCTTACACTGAAAGGAAACTTGAGTACATGCGTCAAGCCGAGTGCCAGCCTGTTTTTGACCTAGATGGTCAGAGGAGCAGGAATGAGAGCTCACCACAGAGAACATTGCTGGGAAATCTAAGTGCTCCCTCCAGGAGTCTGAGTTCTCAAATTAGTTTGTCTGTAGATACACATATTCACCTTGAACAGCCTTCACAAAGTGATTCTGTGAGCCTGTGAGCAGTAACAAGCCCACGTCCTTCCCAACACCTACCTGTTACGACCCGAATCTCTAAACCCTTTGGCGAATGGATTCCTATCAATCTTCAGACGAGTTATCTGTGAATATGATTAGAGAAATTGTTACCCGTAAATTCAGCTGAATAGCACATAAAATGACTCTTCTGAAAGAATTAAGCTGACAGTAGAAACATCTTCACATTTGCATGGTTTAAGATGGTTGTCCTGAAACATAGCAAAATAAGGTCCAATTTTCTGATCACTACTTTTGCAGATCCCCAGAGAAACTAACACGTATTTAATGCTGCCAAGTGGCAGGCTGGAACTATTGAGCAAAATCTTCCGGCAAATGTCATTCTTCACCCAAGAGAGTATACTGCCTAACTGCAAAAAAATTTAAATTAAATTGCATTTCTGTATGGGTCAAGAAGAAAATGTGAAAAAAACAGATTATCTCTAGGTTACTATCCTCCACAAAAAAAACCCAAAACCAAAACCAACATCACCACCACCACCACCCCACACCCAAACAAACAAAACTATCCCAGGAAAACACTCCCTACTCCAAATACTTGTAATTTATTTGAAAAAAATCAGAAAGGCACCAAATAATTATATTTCAGTAATTACACAGTTCTCCTACTCTTCCATTTGTAAAGATATCAGTGCATATATAATTTCAAAAAATACAGCTGCAGTAACTTACGTGGAATTAATAAAATGTCACAACACTAACTATGATGTCACTATGTATGCTAACACTTAAACAAGTAGTAATAAGAGCCAAACATTGGAGTGATGCAACCTGTTGTTTACTTTGAACCCAGATAAATTGCCATTAATAATACAAGCTGAATGCAGTTAATGAAAATGACTGCAACTTTCTTTAGACCTCTGTTAAGGACCTGGGAGTTCTGAAAGCACTGGAGTCAGGAATAAAAGTGCTTTAAAAGTTCTATCCAGACATGTATCAACACTTAAAGGTACAGAAACCCCTTTAAAAATTACATTGCTCTTTGCCTTGTTCTTCAATGCTGTATTTATAATTAAGACACCATCAGACATGATAATTAGACTGTGTGATCCCCATAATAACAATGTTTTTTTACATACAGCATCTAGCCCATGTGGCCTCAAGTCTCAGCTATAGCCTCCAGGTGCTGCTGCAATACTACCAGTGAAAGCTGCTTGCAGCACAAAAAAATGTTTACACAACTTTATTTTAATAAGTAGTATAATGAAAGTATCTGCTTTTCTCCTATCTCTGATGTCCCTGGTCTGCTCTGAAAAGCCTGTAAAGTGCCAAGCAGATAGCCCAAATTACCTGTTGATTTTGGTATGCTGTGACAGTAGTGAAAACTGTCTCTGGAAAGGAGAAGGCTTTCACCCCTTCTCCTGAAGGGATGGGCTTGACAGGGGAGAGATCATCACCACAATCTTTTCGGATGACATGGACACGAGGCTGATATTTATGCATAGAGTGAAGGATAATCTATGCAGTCGTGAAAGGAAAAAGATAACATTTATTAGAAAGGACGCCCTGCTGTTACAAGACTAATAGCTTTTTGGAACAGATTAATGGTATGTGTTTACCATGCCACTTACTGGAAATGAAATGTTTTCTTTAACCTCCGAAGGTTCTTATTACAGTAGTCTAATCCCTGTGCATTTATGTTATTGCCAACCCTAAGCATTTAAAAATTACGACTCAGGAGCTCCAAATTCAGAGACTGGCTTGATTGAAACTGACTCAAAAAAAAAAAAAAAAAAAAAAAAAGAAAAAAAAAAAAAAAAAAAAGGAAAAAAAAAAAGAAAAAAAAAAGAAAAAAAAAAGACAAATCTGGAGTGAAGTCCAGGTCCCACTGGAATTATCTAAGTTTTGTCACTTTTTTCCACTGAAGTCTGAATTTGATCTAACAGATTAACAGCAGCAGAAATTTGCCTTTTGTTTTTGAAACCTTTGGGATATGCTAGTGGAGCAATATTTTCTCCTTATATCCCAAAGGCTAGAAACAAATCTTTTCTGGAACACAAGCTGAGACTCTCACATTCTGAAGAAGCATAAACTTGAGAGTAAAATGATACCAAAATCCAAACCCCTAAAGTGTTAATAACAACTAGATTGATAATACAGATAATGAATATCCATTAATAAACCCCTCCAAGTATACAAAAAATCAAAAATAAATTATAGAAGTATATGAACTCATAATGCATAAAATTAAACACAAAAAAACCTTTTGGTACTGCACCTAAATTTTAGAGGAGATTTAAAATACAGAATTTTTCCTATATTTTACTCCACTTCAGCTAACCACTATTAAAATAGAAGATTTCAAGAAAAAAAATAAATTGGAAGTTCAACTATTATTGTTGGAAGCCTTAAGAAATTAGTAACTCAATAAATAAATAGTTCTATGGCTATTGGCCTGTGGAACCACTAATCAACATTCTGGGGAAGCTTTTTAATTTCCTGCTCCTTGAGTAGCCTCAGAATGTGCGTGTGCACAAGTACTTAACAGAGCCCCTATGCTAGACACCATGGAACTTCATTCATCCAAATGATATAGAGGACATTACATTTATTTGGATAAACTAGAGTTTGGCCAGTTTAATACACTTGGTCCTGGCCAGATGACATGACCCTGTTTTGGATAAGCCAAGTTTCTGCATAATCAGGGGTTTTATTAGCCTGTGAGTAAGGTTTTGAAAATGACATCACAGGCTCCAATTAATTTGCTCAGGGAGTGCCCTATGGATGTTCTCATATGAAGCCTTTTTCTAGTTTCTGAAATCTTGAACAGAGTAAGATTTTTTTATCATGCAAACGTGTATTCTCTTTTACAACACTCATTTCAACTCTCCACTGGCAAATATCTACAAAATAAAAATGCAGAAAGGACAGGACATTCCTGACCCTGTTTTCCTATGAATATCCAATGATACCATGGGAGATACTGGTGCAACAGAAAAAGAAATGATCAACGAAAGGCACTTCACTGTTCAAACCCACTGCTATTTGCCTTGCCATTCGCCTAGGTGCCACTGAGCATGCCATGTTCTGCTCCCACACAAACTGATTGACCCCATCAGCTCTGTGGTGCAAACCACCACTTGCCCACACAGCAGTGATAACCCTGGCAGCTACAAACAGCTCTGCTCATGTAGCTGAACAAGGGAAATCAAAGAAGCATGGAGAGGAACACCTCCCACTGCTTATCTGGGTGGCTATTACAGCTAAACTGATCTGTGGCATCTCTTAAGAGCAACCTGTCTGGCCTCCGTCCTATACTAAAATTTCCTGCACTGACACACTGCTGGCAGCTAGCAAATCCAAAGCAATAAATTTTTTTAATTGATTTTGTACTATGCCTTATAATGATGGAATCTTTGTTAATGATCAGAAGGACTCTGAATTCTAAATAATACATAATTGCAAAGCCCTGGTGAATTAAAGAGCAACACTACGAAGATATGACATAAAAGGAGAGGGAGATGAAACATCCACTCCGAAAACAGTTTAGCTGTATTATTCTAAGCATCACCTAAAGCTACTGCAAAGAAAAAGCTAAGGAAAAGGAGATTCTGGCTTTTCATTTCACAGTGCTTGCACATTTAAAAACACAAACGGGATCTAACAGTTTAGCTTCAGAAACAGCAACTTTCCCTTCATAGCCTTAAAATCCAATAACAAAAACACCAATCAGAAGTCCCACTGTGTTCCCAAACACGAACTGGCATTACTTTCAACTCACAGTTGAAAAGCCTGCCTCTCTCTATAAACCCCTCACAACGTAAGACCAAAAAAACTTCATGGGGAAATAAACCTCTCCCACCAAAAGTAAAATTAAACTTTGGCCACAGCAGCTGCCAAGAAATCATTATCAGACGGAAAATGCCGCAGCAGGAAGGCCACAGGTAGGTGGCAGAGCAAAGGTGACCAAAAGCACCTGTACACACACAAAGCTGGGATTACCTTTGCAACGTGGCTTTTGAGAGCTGCTGCCACGATGAGGCCTCAGAGCTGACCATGAGCACAACCATCACAGCCAGAACAAGTGAGAGCTGAACGCTCCTTCACAGGGGAGATGCCAATCCTCAGGCAGCTTGGCAGTGCCAAGACTACACAGTTACCTCCCCACCACCGGTGTGGTCCTTGCTGCTGGTTTTACTAAAAATCCTCTTTCATCCTCTCTCCAATGCACATGCAATCAGGTTTTCTGCAGTCAGGGAAGCGTGGGGCTGAGGAGCATGGATTTCCTCTTGACTAGGACAAAATCTGCAAGTGCAAATGCTGATGTTTCACAGCTTTTCATTGTGACAAGAATATATAACTACCCACTGACTGTAAGCAGAGCTCACTACTTGGAGCCAAGTCTGGGCAGAGTAACAGTCCGCCTCTGCTTCCAGCCTCGCCCCACTTTCAAATGGGGAAAAAAAACCACCCCAACCACCAAGGAACAATTAACACGCTAACAGCCTCATTTTCACTAGAAGTTAAAAGATGTTCCTCTGCATCAAAAAAATACTCAGTTGAAAAGCATGGAAAATAGCATAAAAAATATTGACTTTTCCCCTCTACTGAAATTCAGATTAAAAACTGCATTGAAACAGAAAAATCAGCCAGCTCTAACCAGCCGGAGGGAGAGACTGCTTTTACAATGCAGCACTTAGTCCACAAATGAGAGAGGGATGAAAGGCATTAAAAAAGAGCATCCAGACCATGCACTACTCCACTTCTCAGTGACAACTGCAAAATCCAGCTTTACTTTTCCTTGCCATCACTATTTAGATGAAAGACACAAAAGCCACAGTGTGTGTCTTAATGCCTCTATAAGAACACAGTATTTCCAAAGTAGGGAATTCACCCTGGAACTTTCTTTTGAGATCAGAAACACACAAGGAAAACATATCCTTACAAATTTTGCTTGATCTTCTCAAGCCTGCAAGTGAAACCCATATATCAGAGTGTCCTATATGCAGATGTACTTCAAAATCTCTGCTCAAAACAGAGCTATAAAATTGCATCTGCACAAACTCCCACTCAAAATACTGTTGAAAACAGCAGCAGGCAAAAAGGAGACTGGAAAGCACTTGAGCAGCAAAGCAAGTCATCTTAGAGATGGCTGATCTTTCACAAGATGCTAACCTCCGAGCAATACACTGCAAGGGCAGTTGGCCACCTGGAACTACTACCACAACATAAATATTGCTTGAGAATACTACTCAGTGCCTGTTTGCAAATACTGTCCCCATTCCCACACTTCTCTCACAGATTCTGACAGTTAATACTCTAACATAGGTAAAAAGGCTCTGGATTGTTGTCATGCAAGCTCCCTACAAGACCAAAACCTACCCCATGGATTTTAACACAAAAATTCTGCAAAGGCTTATGCCTTTGAGGAGCACAGGAAGAGTAAAGGAACAATTTCAGCAAGGATTAAATTACCAGAACCAGAGAGCAGGGAAAGCACACCCAAAGAACTAAAGCCCAACACTGCTTGGTAGAGACCCCGCCAAGGTTTCTCTGAGCCACTCTGCCTAAGTAGGAGAGGAAAAAACTCACTTTCTAATAATATAAAATATACTTCGTGTCCCATACAGGAGTGGAAGAGTCAGAACACTTGATGTAAGAACAAATATTGGAGGGGCAGGAGAACCTTGACCCCTGGTTCTTCTAATTCCTCATCCCTCCCCTGGTAGCCTCTTGAGAGAAATGGTTCCTTCCTGCTTATGAGAAACAATTGCTTTTCATATTCATCACAAAATATGATTATTCGTTTTCCATTATTGCCAGAGGCATTCAGAGGCTACACAGCGTTTTCAATACAGCATTCCACACTGCCATAGCTTTAAAAGAAAAAATGTACCCATTGGAAAAGACACTTTGCTGCTTTCTGCTTTTGCCTTTTCTGGTAATTATGAATGACATGTTTGCAATTTCCCAGATTTGAGAAATATGAAATTATTTTACAGTCATCCTTCTTTTGTCCTTTTATTTTAATACTTAAATTTCTACTTTGGGGAGGAGGGACACTGCCATAGCTCTGAATCAGTTCAATGTGTCTCAAATCGCTGCACTCGGGTTTTGCTTCACTCATTTCCAAGTCGAAATACTTAACTAAAGACCAGAAAATTTATATCCCCTCATATTATGAATAATGGTGTGCTGTATACACTACACAGGTTTCAGTTCAGAACAAAAACAAAGCTAAAATCTAGAATGGAAAAATACAGTAATACAATTCTCTGCATAGCTAAGATTTCATCACAGGGCAGTTTGCAACTGCAAGTGCACAGGTAGGCCACAGTACCCATGTATTGCCCTTCTGAAATGAGGCAGTACACAAACCAGCTGGCCTGCTCACCGGTGGAAAAGCAACACTTTACCCATTTGCATCCACTTCACTTTTAGAGCCCTTGTAACAGACTCACGACTCAGAGAAAGCAACTCCCACTCAAGAGGAGTCACAAATACACAAATGCTGGGGAAACTAAGGGAACTTAGTGTGCTAATCCTGACTCAAATGGACACTGCCAAATAACACTCCCTAACTGTAATTCTGGAAAGAAGCAATATAAAACATCTTTCTTATTAGCCAAAGAAAAGCACTGCTAACATAAGAGACATGAATACCCCCACATTTCTTTGAAGGAAAAATAAAATAAAATTATGAATATTATTATACAAATGGAAGGCTTTTTATCTTTGTTATTGTATTTGCTACCTCAGCTCAGCCACTCTCTTATATTCCTGCCTTTGTTAATCTCATTTGCAAACACAAATGGGGGAAAAAATCTCATACTTAAACTTAGACTATGCATTAACAAAATACCTGGCTCAGTGTCACAGAGTAACAGCTATACAAAAAGATGCATGTAGTATCTTTGTACTCTGTTCCAGGTATGTTTTCTTTCACTCCCTTCCTTGAAGCAGAAACTATCCTGGTTAATAAATCGGGTTATGCTAAGGACAATGGAATCCACATCCTGTCTCGAAACTTGCCTCCAACATCTTAAAACTCTACCATTTGGAACTTGATGCTCCTTCTGAAAGGATGCCAACATTTGCCATTTATTATGGGAGTTTGTAAAATCAAAGACTTCATCCTGACTAAAAACAATTCTCCTTTTTTAATTATTTCTTAAGGTGTCAAGTAAAACTATTTTAGGGATTGCTGGAATGATACTGGTTTACATCTGTCATGTTTCAACAGTTTTGAAGAGAAAAGGAAATATTAACATAACACATTTTGTCACATTAGATAATGTCATAACTAAACAATTTAGAACTTGCAAACAGAACACTCATACTGCATACGTCTTCGCCAGTTTTTTCAGAAGTAATGAGCCTCAGCTGTGAAAGGGTCTTGCTTCATAAGGTATGTAATAAATCATCATCGGAGCAAACCCAGCTCCCATGTTGTTCGTTTTTGACTGCAATTATTAACACCTCGTGGGATTTCACACAAATGTTTAGGTTAAGAAAATACTTAAGCGTATTTTTATTCATGTGAAGTTATTACACAGTATTAATGTTTCTTCTAGCCACTTGTGAATTTAAGCGTCCTTTTCGATCAGAGCAGAAGTTGCAAGTAACACGCTCGGTGGGAAAACACGAGAGCAATTCTGCCCCTTTGTATTAGGCAATTTAACCTTGTAAAATCTTACTGTGCAGAAGGAGTTCTGTTTTTGAGGGCGGGGGAGTAAAACAGCAGGGTCTAATAAGCAGTTAATTATCGGAGCAGAAAGTAAGCAGATTTTAGACCTGGACAGTAAAATTCCAAAATAACTTTGAAAAGTCAAGCCTATTTCTGGCACCCTGAAGCTGTACGTCAGAGCCTTTCAGGGCTGAGCAATGTGCCTACATATAATACTGCAGAAGAGCAAGTACTCACATGCCCTTGATCATCCAGCTCGTTATTGGTAAGCTTCAGTTTGTCAAAGCTGATCACTTGTCTCATCCATGTCTCCCCAGAAGCGGGTGAATCAGGATGAATATAAACGCGAGGCGGTACTGGGGAGTCAGCATTACCAGCGACCATCCACTTGGAGCTATGATAAACATACCTACAAAAGGAAAACAAATACCTATAACCACAAAATAATTCATCAGATCCATTCAGTATTAATACATTAGAGCCCTTGCATACAGCAAGAACCCATCAATTATCAAAACATGAAAGGACATAATTCTACGTAAATAAAAGTAATTTTTTTAGTTTCATAACATAGTTCTGGCACCTGCAAAAACGAGGTTAAAAACCATGCTCTGATTTGACCTAAGTCTTCGTAAAATCAATCAGTCTTAATACTCCACACCGAGCTTTAAGCTGGTGTCAGTTCATTGATTGCTACAGCTCTGCTCTGAATAGGCATCAGCAAAGAGGGAAGAATCTGGTCCTTCATTTATCAAATCGAGTAGTAATTCCATATTTGGAAGATTTAACATGTTGAGTCTAATATAAGAGTCTATAAATAAAGCCATTGAAGGGAAAGAACACTATGATTGGGAAAAATAATGAAAGTATGTCAAACTGTGCTCCTGATATTTCCACAGACCATACTAATTGCCTTGAATAGTATTGCATAAAGGCTTAAAAATGAAAACACAGAGTCTGTATTTCATTTGATAGGCCAATGCTGACAAAGTAATTTTACAGTAAAAATAGCGCCTACTTTGGTAGAAGATTTATTTTGAAGGCGGACATTTCACAGAGCAATTTAAAAAGCACTAATTGAAAGTTATTTTATTCAAGTACAGTAAAATTCCAGTAATTCAGCTATATTTTTAATAAAAACAAGAAAGACTTTATCAAATATATTTGTACAATTCAGCTCTTTATTAGAAAAACAACATAATCGGAACAAATAACTGAGTGATCCAATGCACGTATCGGTTCATACAATTCAGATCAAACTGCATAACTAAGATCTGGAATGGTGGTGAAATTCTCTCCTGGGGACAAATTCTCAGCCCCAGATCACTGTTATAACATTTTCCATTTATTTTGTATTTCTTGGTTTATATGCTTTCCCCACAAAAGTAAATAAAGTTATAAATACACATAAAACATTTTGAGCAACAACTTAAGCTTCCAAGTATTTACAAGGTCCAGTTTTCCTAGAAATCTGTACCTAGATATAATTTTCTTCATTTACATTTAGTTTTAATATCTGCTCTGTCAGCTAAAGACTAGGCTCTATGTAACTGCTGTCATGTCTATGACATTTTAAAATTTGCAAGACAGTTTGTGAAGCCGCACAAACAGCCAGAGTTAAACTAAGAGTCAGTAATAAAAAGCACAGCAAAGAATGAACTTTACATCAAGTAAAATTGTAAAATATTAATATTTAGCAAAATAGCTAAAAGTGTGGTTACCACATAACTACAGAAATTTATATCTGTCAACTAAGAAAATACTGCCCTTCATACAACTCTCGTTAAGTTACTTCAGCTGAGCACCACGTATCATACTGGGCAGACAGTGCAGGTCATTATGACTGTAATTATTTTAAATGAAATTAGGTTTAAATAACTCATATTCAATATAACTGCTTTTAATTTTTAATATTAACATTTTAATAAATTTGAAATTATTACATTGGTTTTTTCTATGAATTTAGGAATTGCTCAGACCTTCTAGGAATTATATGTTTAGATTGTTAAGTAAATGCACACATGCAACACAATGCAAGAAAAGATTTTCATTTGAACTGTACTGCATTGGTCCAAAGAAAAAAGGCATTCTTCCTCTATGGTACAGTCAGTAAAGTCTCCCCTAACTGAATATGCTGGGCATCCTTAGCACTGCTATCTGTCCCTTTTTGAAAGACATAAAATCTAAAATGGTCCTAAGAAAGATCTTATACACCACACGAGAAAATAACAAAATAGAAGTCAATGAAGTAAGTACAGGAAAAACACAGGGCAGTGTTTGGTTAGGAAACAAAGCAGCATTCCTGCAGAACCAACCTTTTAGTCTTGGTCTGAAATATTTCTAGTTCTACAATTAAATGTGCAGTGGTTTTCCCTACATTATACTAAGTATAGGTTAAAACAATCAAACCAGCAATTGGTAAAGACCTGATCCTGTCTCCGCTGAACTACTTTGGCCAGGCTCCCTCTGGCTACTATGGGATTGCATTTGTGAAGCAACACCTACGAAACAACTTCAACTCACAACAGTAACTGCTGCGGGCTCAATCCTGCAAACATTTCTACAGCACCAGAGGTTTCTGCAGTGTCTAACTAGCTCCCTCAAAAGACTACTGTCGAAACAGTGAGAGCTTCAGCTCTTCCTACTCCTAAATGTTTGAAGAACAGCCTCTTTGGTTCCTCACATTATTTTTCAGACAATAATACCATTAATTCTTTAAAAAACAGTCATTAGAAACATTACCCTTTTTTAATCTAAGGAACCAAATATCTCAGTGATAAATAACTTTTAAATTAAATTATATAATCAATTTCAAGCATGACAAAGAAAACTTATACGTAGTTAAATCAGACATCCATATTAACATACTAACATTAATATTATTAATGTTAATGCCAATGAGCACTAGAAAACGTACATTTTCTTATTTATTTGTTAATAGAAAATAATTCCCACTAACAGAATGAAGAATATAATATGGTAACATTTACTGACCACACTAGAACTGCACTCTGAGAGCCAAAACCCAAGCATCTGCCAACAGTACATACACAATGTGAGGCAAATATATCGTAAAGAGCTTCAACAGAAATCTTAGTTGCTTTTGCACACTTGGCGCAATGTTTTTGTGTTGTTTTTTTTTAAATGCACTAGGATGAAAATAGAAATCTTTACAGAGAGTTAAACATGATCTTTTGCTAATTTATATCGTGTTAACATTTTCTTCCCTATTTGCTCCCTACGGCTTGCATCAGATATTTTTTGCCTGAAAGTCACCATACCTGTATCTTTTGTTATCCACTGGCACAATATCCATAGCAATATAATACTGCTGATGTGGGTCTAAACCTGAGATCTTCACTCTCATCGCGGGAAACATCCGCCTGAACATGGAAAGAGAGAGGTCATTTTTAATACGAAACAGACTCGGGAATGGTTGTTTAGGAAAAGTAACCGCTTCGTGGGATTTTTCTCGTTCTTCCTTTTAGCCTACAGAGTCCTTTTGGACGATTATAGTTACATAGCCATGAAATGGCCCATTCGATATGTCAAAACAGATTTCTAAAGTGCATTTACTGGAACAATGCTTCGTATGTTTGGGGATACGCTTTGGGAGTAGAGCTATTACCACATCATTTCAACTTTATTGTTAGACAGTAAATCATTTGGTTTTGAGACTTTACCTTAGCAGTACACGCATTTAAAGCCCGTTTGAGATATTAGTTAGAAATGTATTCCTGGAGATACGCAAACACCACCTCCACTCAGGAAGACCAAGTCGTTCAGAAAGGCAAATTGCCACTGAAGATTCAACTCATAGTAGAAAATGCTGAATCGTTCTAGTATCAGCAAATTAGAAAGCTAAATCCACGGTGATACAATTATGACACCGCAAGGATGCAGTTATAAAAGCCAATGTGCCATGCTGTAACCCAACAATATGGTCTTTATTGAGACGGGACTTCCTGTCTGCAACTTACTAAAGGTGAAGTGCGAGAGCTACTCTGTCTTTGAAAGGTATAGTAAAACTTCTTTATTGAAAGCAGAAACGAAACTACGAGCTCATTTCTGGGAGGGAAAAAAAAAAAACAACTAACTCCCCACCACCACCAGAAACCTCCCAAAGCAACACTAAAACAAAACAAAAAAGATCACAACCCAAAGGTTGAAGATTTAGACCCTTCTTTGGAGAAAATGGATTAATTAACCAGTGAGGTGATTTTAACATAAAAATGCCCTTCTTAGCTTGGCATGCCTTTTATCAGAAAACTTCATTCTTGAAGTCAAATTTCAAAAAACAATATCCTACTGATGAGCTGATTACCTGACTGCAAGCTAATAAAATACTTTTCTGTATTTTTGAGTGACTAAAACAAGCCTACCTGGAAATCTTAAAACTTAGGGATTTAAGACAGAAACTAACTTACAGAGAAACTGNATATACACACACATATCTATAAAAATCAATTAGAAGTCGTTACTGAAAACAAAATCTTATCTCCGTCATTTCTGAACAAGTAGGAGGGTAAAAACCTGACTGTGGTTAACTGTTTTTTGCTGTTATTTCAGTGCACCTGTAAGATAAAAGAGAAAATCTCCGACTGGACTCTCTTAAGACAAATGTTGCTTTGTGCTGTTTAAGAATGCGTTTCAATCATTAATAAAGCCCCTCTGAAAATGTAGACGGTAGCATATGGATTCAATAAAATATGTTTTTCTAATTTCTAATAAGTTCAGATACTTTTATACTACCCAGGTTTTTACCATGTGTATCCCCTGGAAACGGAAAAAGCTTCCCCCCAGAAGGGCACGACACTCCCAGACCTCGCCCTAATGAACAGGAAACCCGAAACGCCGCATGCTCCCGTGCCCATCCAATATTATCGCCATCTACCTGCCTCGTAAATCTGGGGGTTCCCCCGGTTTTCGCCCGCTTTGATGTACCCGCCCGCCCCGGGAGAGCGCGGGTGGCGGCCCCGCGGTGCCCGTTACCTTCCCGCCTTGGTGATGATCATCTCGGTGCCGATCTCGTGGAAGCGCTTCCAGAGCTCGGCGCCCTGCAGATCCACCCGCGGCGCCTGCGGCGTGGGCAGCGGCGACCCGGGCCTCGAGCCCTTGGGGGAGCCGCCGGGGGAGGCGGGCGGGGAGGCCGCCAGGAAACCCTCCTCGCAGCCGCCTGCGGAGAGAGCGGAGGAAGCGAGAGGGTCGGGGGAGCGCGGACCTCGCGACCAGGAGACTCCCTCAGCCCCGGCCGACCCGAGGCCGCGCCCCGCGGCAGCGACCGAGTACGCCGGAGCGGGACCCGGCCGCATCCTTGGATCCGGGGCGGGGGTTGACCCGAGTGCCGGGGCCACCCCAGGACGGCCGGGCTGCCGGGGACGAGCCACCCCCGGCCTGGGCCGAGGCGGGCGGCAGCGAGTTCGCGGTGCGGAGCTGGCGACGCATTTCGTTTGGCCACGGACTTCTGCCCCCGCAGCGCGAAACGGCGCTCCCCTCCACACACAGTTATTTGCACGCACATATATGTGCGTCGTGTGTGTGTGTATATATATGTGTAGGCATACATAGTTATATACGTAGTTGCATATGCACTCTTAGCAGCACACATACATTTATGTACTGTATAAGCGCTTTTTCCTTCCCTGGGAAACAGGCCCCGCCGCCGTCGCTCCCCCGCGCTCCGGCACCCACAGCCCCGCCGGCAGCCGCCCTGCTCCGTGCAGGGGCCGAGGAGCGCCGCGGGCTCCCACCGCCAGCGCCGGCGGGAGGGGTGGCGGGCGCCCATGCAGCGTGGAAAGACAGAAGGAATAACGGGGAATCAGAGCGGCAGTAGCGTCTGGGGAAGGGGAGCCCCAGCCGAGGATCGGGGGCACGGGCAGCGGCGGGGCGCGGGGCGGCACTCACCGGCGGGGGCGCGGGCACCGCAGCCCAGGTCCATGTCGCCGCAGGTCCTGCCAGCGGCAGCGGCGGGGGAGCTCTTGGCGCAGCAGCCGCTGCCCCCTTCGTCCTCCGCCGCCTCGTCTTCGCCGCCCAGTTTCCGCCGCTTGGGCTGCCGCGGCGGCGGCTGCGGCTGCTGCTGTTGCTGCTTCTCGGCCCCGATGAGAGCCTCCACGGAGAAGGCGTGAGCCTTGAGGCTCATGGTGGTGCCTGGCGAGGACCGCCGCTTGTCGGCCATGCCCGACACCCTACAGCCCGCGCATCCAGGCGCCCTGCGGCCGCCGACACCGGCACCCGCGCCCGGCCCGCCGCGCCGGCCGCCCTCCCTTCCTCCTGACCGCGCAGGCAAGGGGCTGGGACTTTTCCTCGCCTTTCTTTTTAAATCCGAGTTATCAGCCAAGTTTTTTTTTTTGAGGGGGGGTTGTTTTGGGGTTTTTTTAAAGTGGAAAAAAAAATCTATTCCTTTCTGCAGATGCGTTCCTTCTCTCCCCCTCCTCCTCCTCCTTCTCCTCCTCCACGTTCTGCCCTGTCTGATGGGGCAGGCAGGACTGACATGGGTAACAAACGCTCTGCGGACACAAATTAGGGCTTGTAATTGAAATTTGTTGCCTTGATCTGTCAGCACTTCCAGGCAGGAGACCTGTGGGAAGAACTCGCTCATTAGTGTCACTGCGGCGGCGGGGGCCGGGCGGAGCCGCGGTGCGGGGGCGGTGCGGCCGGGCCGCCCGCAGCCCAATCAGCGCCGCGCCGGCCCCGCCGCCCCGGCCCCGCCGCCCTTCCAGGGGGCCCCGCCGCGGCGGCCGGGCGGTGAAGGGGGGGTGCTCCACCGTCCCGCGCCCGCCTCCGCCCAGGCCGAAACAGCCCCGTGCCCCCATCCCGCGGCAGATGCGCCCCGCAATGAACGTTAATGAGACCCCCCCCCATTCGCGTCTCCCCCCGAAACTCAGAGGGAAGGGGGGCTCTCCTGGAGCGCAGCGTCTCGGTCCGGAAAACCGTTCGGACGTTCAAAAATGACGTTGTGCCCTGTCTTGCGTTAAGGATTAGGAATTATTGGTGTTACTCGGCTGTGCGCTCGGAGATTCATCGCGTTGTTATTCAAACTCTGGCTGCAGAGAGGTTCCAGCGTAGCATCCACAACCCATTCTAAACCCAACCCATTATCGCCGAGGCTGCAATAAAACAAGAATTAAGCTGAACCTTGTATGAACATAGATGCATCCAGCCACAGCAACTTTAATAATAATTATATTCAGGTGCATAGAATAGTTACGGGGAAAACTCTTTCGTATCTTTCCAGTGAGTAAAACTATTAAAGGTTTGGGAACAGATATTCTTTTCTTTGCATGCTCAGGAAAATGAAAAAAGGTTTTGAGATTTTTGTTGTGTTTTCTTTTTTTTCTTCTCTTGTTGAGGCATTTTTTTCCTTTTTTTTTTTTCCCTCAGAAATAAATGGAGTGAGGTGCTCCGTTGAAAGAAACAGAAGAGAAACTCTCCAACTGTAAAAAAAAAAAATGGGGCACATTTCACTGTTAGGGGACTAGGATCTCAAACTCACTTCACTGTTTGGGGCAACAGAGAGAAGGAAATTCGTGGTGTGGTTCGTCTGTGTCACAGCCTTGGAGGTCCTATTCGGGCCGTCGAGTGGCACAGCTGAGATTTCTGATCGTAATCTAAAACGGAAATAGCTGCCATTTAGGAGACATAACCGTTTCCACTATCGCATTTTACCTACCCGTAAAATGCAATTTTGTTCCTAATTTCAATAGCTGTTTCGTCAGAGAATGTGAGGAATGGGCTCACTAATAAATACACCCTAGAGAAAAATTATCCCTTCAAATAAGGTTATCAGCGTTAAAATTGTAAATGTGCTTTCCAGACCTGAAAAAATTAGGTATGTGGCAGAAAGATAATTAATTAAAGAAAAAATAAAACAAAACAAAAACGAAACCGCAGTAGGAACACTAACGCTCTCCACATTGGAAGAAATGGCAACTTGTCTAAGATTCGTCACCACGAAAAAAATTCCCCTGCAGTGACTGTCGCTCTGAATTGATAGGGGAGAAAAAAATGCTTAATGCCTGTCACCGACGAACAGTGCTGCGGAGTTAGTTTATCTTTACATTAAATCTGGGACATATTAAGTGTTCCGTGGTCTAAAGTCTGTCTGCTCTGCCTATTCCAGCCGTGATTGAATCTGAAGGAAATCAGATGTGCAAGAGTGATCGAAACGTGCTAAGCTAGAGAATCTTGCAAGAGTTTAAACGCCGTCGCGGTGGGGATGAGATCGATAGGGGAGAGGAAGGAAGGAAATGGATGTTATATGTCCGAGAGCGCTCCGGCAGCCTCCTCGCCATCTCCGACGGCACCTTCCGCCGCCCCGCTCCGCTCTCCTGGCGACCGCGGCCGCCGGGCCACTCGCCACACCGCCCGCGGTGCGACGGCCCCGGCGGGGCCCGCGGGAGCAGGTACCAACTCCGCCGCCGCAGCCCGGGGCGGCGCGGAGGAGCGCGGGAGGAGGAGGGCGCGCTCCGCGGTGGCGGGGCCAGGCTTGCGGGTGGCGGGGGCGCGGGGGCTTTGGAGCGAGGCTGCGCGTCTGGAGAAATGCGGCGCGGGCCCGGAGAGCGGGGCAAGCCCCGAGCCGCCGCAGGGACCTGCCGGTGCAGGGGCGAGTTGCCCCCCTCCTCCGCCGGGCTCTCTGCGGCTCGGCACAACGCCGGCGGGGACGGGAAAGAAGCGGCGGGGCTGCCGCGGGGGTCCCGGAGAAGCCTCTGGGCACGGAGTTGCTGATCTTGCCCAGTTTTTATTCTTTTCCCTCCCCTTAGAACCAGCTGCCGCGCGTTCCCGCCGAGGAGACCCTGACCCTTTGCTCCGCACCGCTCCGCACCCCACCGCGCCGCACCGCGGGGTGCGCGCAGCCTGCCCGCCCTACGGCGGAGGGACAGATCGCACGTATTGTTTTTATTTCTAGAGGGCGGGAGCTTGTTGATTTTTTTTCCTCCTCGCTAGATTTCTGTAGGTTGCTGTGTGGCATGGTGTTTTCATTTCTTGACTTTTTAAAATAACTGTTTGGATTTAAATTTATCGAACAACCCGTGATCCATACGTCTGTCCGATTAATTTTTTTATGGGATGATGAAAGAGAGAAGAATCTCTCTATATAATGATCTGCTAATGGAGTAGTATATGTATCCAAAACACCTTTCTGGGGTTACTTTTATTTCTGGACCTTAAAATGCGCTCCGAATTTTAAGGCGATTGGATGAGGCGCTGCTTATTTGACGTAGGACAATCACATATTTAGACTTCCAGGGGAAAGAAATACTGTTTTTCACCAGAAAGGTGTTTTCCTGCCCTTCTTTCGAAAATTTCGAGTGACATTAAAGGGATGATTATGGCCATGTTTTGTCATTCACAGTGTGATTTCTGCAAATCTTTTCGAACATTGAAACCGGGTGCCACCAGAGAGTAAAATATCCACAGCATCCTTTTTCCTTCAAAGACACGATTTTCTGTAACTTCCCAGCAGGGACCCATAGGAACGGTCACTAAGGAAAACATATTTATATCATTAACCGCTTCTTCCCCCCCCCCTCAAGTGAGCTTAATCGCTTCACCCTAAGGAGACGTGACATGTAAAACTGACAGCAGGTAGCTGACGGCGGCTAGTCAGTCAAGCATTATCAACTGAAGAAAAATTACAGACGCCAATGAGAAAGTCGTCTGCAAACTCCGTTTCTGTGCATACCAAATGCACCTTCGCCCCCGTCCCTTTCCCTTGCTCTTGCTTGCTGGTGTCGCGTGCTAATAACCACTTCAACTTTCCTATAACGGGGTGAACGGCAAGCCTAGAGCGACTGTCCTAGAGATACAGATGACCTTCAAAAGAGGGTCGAGAGAAGGTTAAGCGCGGCTTAAATTTAAAAGAAGCAGGAAAGCCCCCTGAGCCCCTCTGGCCGCGGCGGGGTATTACAGCCCACCCGTTCCGTTCCGCCGGGTACCCTCCGGCTGGGTTGCTTTCCCCCCTGCCAGGCGGGCTGCAGCCCGGCGGAGAAGGTGGCACCAAGGAGTCGGCACGAACGGTGGTCCAGAGCGGCGGCGGGGCCCTCCATCGGTTTCCGATGAGAGCGGCCCAGACCTTGCTCCCGCTTGTGTGTGCCACCTTCCGCGGGCGCATAACGAGCGCGGCTCATAGCGAGGGGCGCAGGCGGTCCCAACTCATCCCACGCCTGACCCAGGCCCACGGAGCCTTGGTAACCCCCTAGTACTCGTCTCGGACACACTGCCTCGTGCACCCGCCCGACGGGCTTTAGCTTCGAGGCCGAGCTGGGACGAGAGGGAGCGGGGCCGGTTTCCCACCACTTGAGACTCCCTGGGCTCAAACTGGACAACTCGACTGACGGTTCCCACAACAAGGGGACGGCGAGGCCGATCCGGACTCAGCCTCCAGGATCAGAAAGCATGCAGCATCCCGCTCCTTGCTCCTAGCTCAGGAGCCGAGAAAAGGGAACCGAGCCGGGAAGGCGAGGGCAATCCCTCGCGCCCTCATCGCACACTGAGCCCTTTGCCGCCTGCGGTGACCCAGATTTAGCCCGGACCGGGGGAAGCCTCGTTGCGACTATCGCCAGTCGCCCCGAAGCCAAGCCAGGAGCGTGGCCACGGCGGCGGAACGGCGGCCCTCAAACAGCCGCCGCGAGTGGAGTTAGAGGATGGCTAATCGGTGCGGCGTGGCACATTTTGTTCCCCCTTCAGCACCGCGGCGCACTGCGCCGTGACGGCCGCGCATCGAGGAGACGAACGAGTCGGGGCCGGTTCGCCGTGCCCGCTGACGGGGAGTCCGGTCCTCTGGCCAGGAGCGCGTCATCCCCCGGCCATCCTCACCAGCCTTTCCCCGAGAACCCCAGCAAACTCCTCGGCACGGCCGTCCTTGCCCGCCGTGCCCCCGCAACCTCCGGTCTCGTTTTAAAATTAGGGGAAAAAAGTATTCCCTCCCCTGCTGCGGAGTATAAATAAGATCAACGTACGGAAATAAACGCGCAGCCAACCGACCGGCTTTCCGGACGGGTGAAAATGCCGACAAAATGCATTAAAGAATTCAAAACACAATATAAAGGCATCCATGATAAAATTGTAAATATTCTGGTGACTGAGTTTTATAGCGCTTATATTACTATCTTAATTTGTAATAACGCAGCCACGAGTATGAATAATTTTTAAGGAAGTCTCCAGTCTTTATTACGATGCTCCCACTTACATTTATTGTTCGTTTCAGACAAACGATTTTTAAAAATAACCTTTTTATTACTCCAGTCACAAAATAGACATTTGCAAACCCTAAATGAGAGTTGAAGAAACCTCTGGCTTTACCTTTTTTTATTGCTTTTCTATAAATTTAACTCAGATTTTCACTATTGTCTCAGGAAAAACTGAAAACGTATTGAATTAAATCAGGTAGCCTTAAATCACTATAGTTTAGGGTAGAGCAACTAATTGGAAATATTTATGTTTGCGAGACTGAGATTTCAGCAGTAAAAAGATACAGTATATCCCCTTTTTATCATAACGTGAGTATACGGGAACGTTTATATCATACCATTGTAAGAAATGATGTGTAGTTAAACAACATTTTTTAAGCAGGGCTTGTGTCTTTATGGCAACCCTCGGTCTTTAGTCAGGGCTAGTTCTCATATTACATGAAATGTACTTTAAGAAGTACTACCTGCTCCAGCTGTCCAGGAAAAACTGAATTATGGAACTAGGAAACATATGGCAGTTGCATATTGCATGAGTAAGGTACATATGAAAGTTATAAATTTCTTTTTTAAGTAACCATTGTAAACGCATTTTTATAGGTTTCACAGTATGTATTACATCTGTAATTTTAATTTTTGCAATATACCTTTTTAAAGATACCTATGTTTTCTGTACTCTAGGGAAGGAAATGCAAAGAGACGTTTACGCGTAAAAAAAAAAGCTGCGAGCAAAACAAACAAGCCAGGTAAATAAACGGGAAAGCGGAACTTCCTCACAATGGAAAGGACACTATGCCATCTATTGGCAAAGCAGTTATTTACAAAGCTAAGGGTACCCAAGCGAGTATTTTCTCTTCTTTCAATATTGCAGAATGTCGCAGTTGTAGTTTCGCTGTATTATGACAAGAAAATGAAGACATTTCCATGAAGGTCCAGTGGAAAAAAAGAAGTTAAAAATAAAAGAAGAAAGCAAAGACAGTTAGTGAATTTATACCTCATTAATTAGAGTTCATTAACTTACAAGGGGATTTTGCAGCTAATTGCAAACTCCCTTCTTGGAGCACCCGAATGGGAGCAGTTTAGCTTTTTCGATTGTTTTATTACTGAACCGTGTCAAAGAAGGCTCTTTTTTTTCTTTCTCTCTCTTTTTTTTTTTTCTGTGTTTTTAATGCAAGGTTACTTAAGGACTTAATGGCCACGAAGGAGCCCAGCGGGCTGCTTCAGAAGCTGACCTTACGGTCTCTGCTCAGTTCAGTCCTCCTCTGAACGCTATGCGAGTCTGACTGCAGGATCGGGCCGCCTTTTCCACGGCTGGTAGAGCTCCCCCGAAACACAACCCTGACCTGCGAGGGGGTACAAGGCTCTGTCGGACTGATCCCGGCGAGGGGCAGCGGTCCGGCGCGGCCGGGCGAGTGGCGGGAGCGGCGGGGGCAGGAGGTGAGCGGCGCCTCCCCCACCGGGTCCCGCAGGCAGCGCTTGTTCTCGGCAGCAGAAAAGCTTATCCCGTAGAAGAGAGCTACTAGTGCTTTTCCTGTTTCCAGGGAGGGGAAGGAGAAGATCATATTTCCCCATCAGCTATAAATAAACCGAAATAATCGGACAGATGCGAAGGGGAGAGTCAATTTCTCCTGTTCCAAGCGTAGATCAATTTCTGAACGAAAGTTCCTGCCTCTCCGCCTTGAACTGGCTTTCTTCCTGCTTCCCTCACTTGCTAAGGACTTGACTTTTCCACTGCCATGAGTAGCCCAATACTGCTCGGTGGGAAACACGAGAGCCCTTTGTTTTAGCTTTCAACGCAGTAACCTCCCTTTCCCCGTTCCGCAGAACGCGGCTCGGCCGTTCTCGCCTAGATGTGTGTGTCGCGGGGGTGGGGGGGAGGAAATTCCTGGGAGCACCTCTGTTTCTCAGCTCGAAAGGTTAATCTTTCCCCACACAGAAAAAGAAAAAAAAATCCCTAAAATAAAAAAACACAATCCCCTCCGTCTAAAACCAGACCCCAGAGAACAGGAAAATATAAAATCCAGACCCTGCACTCATATCCTTTTACTGCTCTTCTCGGTGTGAACGTGTGAGTAGACGGTGTTTTACAAAGTTGTCTGAATTTCATGAAAGGCCGTTCCTGTGTTTATATGCGAGGGGAATTGCACTGTCTCGCTGACTGAAACGCACCTTCTCCGACTAGTCTTTCTTTATCCAGGCAGAGGGATGCGATGCTGGGAGCCCGAAGGCTTCGTTTCGCAGCCTCACGCCCGGATTTTCGGATCA
Organism: Lepidothrix coronata; assembly: GCF_001604755.1. Taxonomy (NCBI): domain Eukaryota; kingdom Metazoa; phylum Chordata; class Aves; order Passeriformes; family Pipridae; genus Lepidothrix; species Lepidothrix coronata. The sequence goes on from NW_016690184.1 coordinate 9,287,045, forward strand.
GCCTCGCTTGTCCCTCGCTACCGAGGGAGAGCAAACCCACGCACTCGGGGGCGCAGCACTCGTTTTCTGCCTTCTGCCCCCCTACTCCACCCCCGCAAACATCCTCAAAGCCCAGGCGAGCCGCGGGCTGGCGGCGGCCCACGTCTGGGAACGGTGATGGGGCAATGCGCATCCCGGGACGTCACCGAGGTTCCCCGCAGTCCTCTATCTGTGCTGGGACATCACCACCCCTCTCAGTCGCGCTCCCTCCGTTCCTCGTGCCTACTTTTAGGGGGACTGCCTGAGAAGGGGGACGTTGCGCCCCGATGCCCGTCCGGGACACACAGAAGCAGCGGGCGAGCACGTTATCGGGGAGCTGTCGGAGAAAGAGGCAGGAGGGAAGGGTACAGGGGTAGAAAGGTACTGATCGAGAAGAAAACCGAGCTCCACCTCGGCAGCGATTTTTGAAGAAGTCATCAACCAGGCTTCTCTGCCGAGCAGCCCACGCACACTGGCTCCCCACGCCACCACCGGCGCCCGCTGCAGCGAGATGCCGGCCAAGTCCCTGAGCATGGCCCTATTTACCCTGTCACCTGAAAGAAGAGATTTCGCTTGTCAAAAGTAAATTCTTCTGCAATCAGCCAGACCAAAATGCTTTCAGAATAACATCCAGGAGATCATTTCCCCCGAGTTCCCTATCAAGTGTTGCATACAAAATATATCTTCTAAATATATTGCTTTTTCGATGTGCTGAAAGGGAGACAGTTATTAAAAACTGTGCGAGTATTCTGCTTGTAATTTCCCGGGGAGTGGGGAGAGGGCGAGGCGCTAGTGGTGGACTTTAGCAAAGCGGGGCTTTAAAATCACCCACCTTTAAGGTTTGCATGGATAAAGCCCCTTGGCGCCTTTTTGACAATATGCAAATGTCTGTGTGTATATGCATGCATAATAATATAAATATAACATATTAAGATAATAATATATTAATATATGATAATATAAATATGTATGTCTAAACATACATACACATACATACATACACATCCATATAAGTATTCCCTATTAAATATAGACGTGCCTTGCAGGCGGGATTTTTTCACTCGTTGATTTCTGTAGATAAATGCAATTATTTCCTCTAGTGTTTTCTTCTCTATATATGATTTTACTTTTTCTCCTTTTTCTTCTTCCTTTCTCTTTCTCTCTCTCTTTTCTTAGTGGAAAGTGCACAGTAAGTGTGAAATATACATCATCGCCCGAGGAATTTGTCTTGAAAAGTCCTCTCAGCCCCCTGGTGTTCAAAGACTGAAGGATGGTTATTGATTATTGTACTAGATCAGAGCCCGCATTAAACGCCAGGGGAGCGAAATGGACCATCTGTGAGGGCCTGGCTCCCGCCCGCGGTCCCCGCAGCTCCCCGCGGCTCGCCGGGGCCGGGGCTCCGCGGCTCCGCGCCGCTCCCGCCGCGCTCCGCACCCGCGGATGGCAGGACAAGCCGTCACCAGCGATGCCTCGAAACTGCTTGGAGCCCGTCGGGTAGGGGCCGTGCGCGCCCGCGGAGCCCCGCGCAGCCGCTGCGCTCTCCTCAGTTCCGCTCCCGCCGTTTTTTCTCGTCCTGGTCCGGCAGCAAAGGATCCGTCGTGTCCTGTAGGAGTGCGGCTGTACAGGCGGTGCTCAAGCTGGGAACACCCGGACTGCAGAAACAGGCCTTATATATATGTGTGTAGGTGTATATATACAAATATATACTCATACATATAGAGGGCTTCAGCTGGGTGGAAAGAGGCATATATTTAGAACGATGAGCTCGTGGACAGGCTTGTCAGTTCTCACCACATTCGTGCACCCTGAGATCCATCAGTTGATCCATGGAAAGCCTCACTGAAGGGTCAGCAGGGAACGCTGAGCTGTGGGACAGAGGCTGAAAAACCCACTAGCAGGAGGGCACAGGAAGAGGAGGCTCAGTGCCGGGGTGTGGTGCAGGACAGGGTGAAAGCCTCAGCATCCCACTCCAAGCACACCATTCCAGGGGACGTGAGCGCGTATGCAATGCAATGTCCCTTGCCTCCCTGCCTGACCATAACTGCGCAGGTGACTGGGGTTCTCCTGCGAGTGCATGTAACGCTAACCTTCACTGCCAGTGATGTTACATTGGCACAAACTTCCCCCCATGCCTTTCAAAGTGTGGTATGTTAGCTGGCAACTGCAAACTCTCCAGATCCACTGCTTCTTTGGGCAATGCAAACCAGAGAGAGGATTTTTTGCTCATAGAAATTGACCAGCAATGAGGAAAAATAAACCTAAACTTACTCCCTTCAGCTGGGGAGCGATGGTGCTGTTTGGGAAGGGGGGGTCAGGGAGGGCAAATATAAGAGGAGTTTTGGAAAGTGCTGTGACCTTGGGCTTTAATTTACAGCAAATTTTGTCATGTATATAAACAGAAGATCAAGTATATTGTGGAAAACTTCAAAATGCATTTTAAATTTTATTCTTTTTTCTCTTCCTTTGAGGTGCAGATGCTTGAATTCATGACAACTGAGACGATTTGCTTTATGAATAAGAACATCAACAACCCTACTATGCCCTGTCACAGTACCTTGGTATTTCTATATCCTCTCTAAGGTTCACTTTGAGACCTGGAGGAATCTGATCTGGGAATTAGGTTTTGGACCGTTTTGTTTCCATTTTGCAAATGCAAAGATGCTACAGTGAAAAACACAGTGGTCTCTATTTCTTCCTCTCCATAGGCATGTTTAACTCTCATTGACACTGATGTGAGTTATGCACATGTCTAAAGAGGAGAAGGGAGGCTTAGATCTTTTTCTCATCGTTTACATGAGATCAAAGGGAATCAAATAGAGTTAATGAAGGGCCAGATGGTGCTTTATTTGTGCTCTGGAAGAGCATAGTACAAGAGAATGGGAAGGAATAGCTGTAGTTTAACCTGGCAAAGAGGAGGAAAACTTACTATCTCATTTAATGGGCACTGAAGCAAGTATTCCATATCTTCAGAAGTGGGAAAGGTTTGCTTGTTTTTGCTCCCTCAGTAGGTTTTGGATGTAGGGCCAGGGTTGTTTTTGGAAGACGCTGATTGAAGGGATTCCAGACTCTGAAATCATTCACATTTTGTCTTTTTTGGAAACACAAATTTTTTTGGATTGGGCAATTCTTCAGGTTCTGCTTTTAAGCCATAGGATATGGGTGCTCCTCTAGTCCATGGAAAATGTGTAATCTAAGCTGCTATGAGGAGTCAGGGCTACAGAAGTAGGAGAGCCTTTGATTTGGATCCTCACTGTGAGCAAGAGTTTGGCAGGAGAGGCACAGGATGCTGTAAACTTTACCAACTGTGCACACAGAACTACTCATATCCCAGAGGATACAGACAGGGTCGGGGCCATCCTGTGCCTCTGTGGCATCTCTCAGCACTTTCTCCTGGCTGCAGGACTCTTAGCACCAGCTGCCCCCAGGATCTTCAGGGAGGAGATTGTAGCCTAGGGCATAACTAATGGCAAGTTACTTTTACCCTCACTACTGGTAGAATGCTCCAAAAAGAGACAAAAAACTTGTTTCCTCTGTAGATCTTTTAGTGATCCTGGCAGGGTCTTTCTTACATAGGATATTCCAAAGGGTCCTAACTGGGAAGTGGTAGGGAAAACCAGACATTTTTGAAGAGGATTAAACCTGTGCCTGTGCTGATCTTGCAGGGATGAGTCTATGGGGGCAGTAGAGGCTATATTATTACTTGTCCTCTGTGCGTACCGTCATTGTTTTAATGCATGACATACCTGTTTGATGATAACTTAGCACCAAATTCTCCAATAGCTTGATGTCATGTGTTGGTCTTGCATGATATTATTATGCCAGTTGACAAAAAATGTCACTTCAGTGATGTTCCCCAAGACTCCTTTTATTGACAAAGTAGCTCTCTGGATTTGGAAGTTTTTTCAATTGAGCTAAAGGCCTGGAGACTTTCCAGTTTTAAAAGCAATGGGAAGAGATGCAACTAACATCTGTACATTTGTTTAAGGCTGCCAGAAATTGTTTGTGTTTATGGTTTATTTTCAGAAAATTATATCAAGAATACTTTAATAGCAGTACAGCCTCATCTACTCTTTGCCCCCTGGTACAAACCCAACATTACAGCTCCAGCTGACATTATTTCCACCTGCTTTAAATGTGTTCATGTGCCTCTAATCCTGTGTGCAGCTTCACATTTGTACCCATTTCCTGTATTTTATAGGCACATGTGGTATGTCGAGGTTTGGAAATGTAAGCCCTCATTTTGTGCTGCTTGTTTTTCAGCATTCATTTTCCCTAGCTACACTCCTTGCTTTAAAAACCCAACTCAACCCAAACCAAACTGACAAACAAAAAAACCCACCCAAAAAAACAAACAATTTTTTTTTCTGGTTGAGATTTAAGCAAAACCTTGAGAACTTCCTTGCTATTTTATATATCTAGCACTTTTATTGAGTGAGTGTGCAGTAATTTGGTGGGTTTACTAAGTAACTTGACAGTTAATGGGATACATCTGCAATAGATTCCAAAATAACTGGCTGCTTAGAAATATGGAGAAGACTAGCATTTTCTTTCCTTTCTGTTCTTGTGAGAAATTCATATCTGCTTCAGCCCCACAGAAGTGAAGATTCTATTAAAGATACGTGTATGCCAAGAGCTGCTACTAACTATAATAAAACTAATTAATGCTGACCCTTCCAAACCTTCTACTATATTAGAAAAATATTATGGATTTTAATCTAAAGGATTAAAATCTAAGAAGCTACATTAAAAACACACAAAAGCACACATACATCTGGAGCTACACCGTGCCTTTACGAGGTTTGGGAGCATAAAAAACCCTCAGCCACGAAAGAAAGTGCCCAGACTTCATTTTCCACAGACAAATTGGCTGCTTTGCATCAGTGACCCATAGTTGTGTGCTTACTTGCTCCTATGAAAAGGAGAAGAATAGCAACATCAATAATCCTTCAGCTGGCGCAACATGGCCCAGAAGGATTTGGAACCCTTCAGTGTTAGGGAATGTAGACTCAGTCAATTGGGAGGAAAACTCTAACCAGCAATCCCATATTCCTGAGAAGATTTCTGCATTTCCTAAACTGACTTCTTCCTGACACAACAGCCAATAGCTACTCTATCCTTTACATTGAGGTTGATTTTTAGGGATAGCCTCCACTACAGGGAAGCCCATGGTAGTGTGAATCCATTAGAATGAACAGGCTGGGGGAGGAAGATGAAACATTCATGATGGAGATACAGAGTCTGAGTGAATTGTATCTAGCATCCTGTGGTTCCAGAGGGAATAAAGAAAAGGAACAAGATAAAGCAAAATGAGCAGAGCTCTCCTGGGCCTGAGTAATTTCACCTATGAGGGGGTCAGCTGATCTAATATCTTTACTGCAGCTCAATTAACATTCATTTGCCAAATTTTAGATGGCTTTGGATAGGTATTTCATGGTAAGGAAGATGAACAGTTTTGGTAAATAGCTGATATGTCAAAATGCCCTCGGTGACACCGATGTGTCTAGATTGCAATACATGTGTCATTTTTCAGTTTTTGTGGTTAAAAGGTTAGTAGAGGGAAGACCCTCCTCAGATTCCTTCTGCAATTTGTGAAGAAATTCCCTATACTGCCTTGCCAAATGTTGTTTAAAGCTCTGACATGTGTTTATTCATTAGAATTCAACAGCAGGATAGAAACATAGAGCTAATGTTTATGTTCCAATTAAGGAATTCATTTATGTTGCCTAACTTAAAAATATTCTCCTCAGAGAAAATGTAAGTCCAAAGTTGATTTACCAGGTTTAAATTTAAGAAAACTATATTGTCAGAACAACCACACATTCCTTTTTGCATCACTTTTGAAATCTGTTTCCTATTACCATCTCTGCATCAGACAAATACAACCAAGTTATTTACAGGCTGTGAAAGATACTAAATCTTTTCCGAGTAATATTACATTGGATCACAAATTCTCACTTTTAATAATAATTGACAACAAACTAAAGCAAAGGATATTCACAATTAGTAACAACAGCACATAATGCTCTCCCAGTGCCTTGTATCTTCAAGACCCTATGCAGACATAAGCTGCTGAAGTCTCATTAACATTTACTTTGGAAGGATGTTAAGTATTGTTATCTCCGTTTTACAGATGGTGAAAGAGGCTCAGTAGGATTGTGACTCGCCTAAAAAAACCTCAGTCTAATTGCAGAAGCAAGACCAGAACTTGCAAGCTCTTGGCTGCTACTTGTGTGAGAGAGCGAAACACATTTTTAAAAGCATTCTGTGACTTAGGAATCCCGGTTCCAGCACACACCAGGACTTGAGTGGTGCTGGGGCAGTGCAGCTCCTCAGGGGCACTTTGGGCTCCCGACTCCCATTAACTTTGAGTGATTTTGGAGCTCTTGAAAACTCCTTTCAGTCTGTGGAGGGAAATGCACAACACCTGTGATTCATAGAAACAGCTCATGGAGAGGGAGAGCAAAGGCTGGGAGTGAGGGCCAGCTCCACGTGCAGCTCAGCCACGATTCAGAAGCTGGAAGGCCGAGCACTGAGCCTGTCTTCCAGGGCTGAGGAGCCGGGGGAGCCAGCAGTGCTGCCAGCTCTTCTCGCTGACATGATTTTCTTGGGAGCAGAGCCAGGAAAGATCTAAAGACAGAACTCCAGCCCTCTAATAAATTTAAGCTTTGCCTTTGGGAGGAAGCCCTCCTTGCCTGGCCCCTTGTGCCTTGCCCTATGTCTCCAGGAGAAGGCAGCAGCTCAGGTGGATGCACATGCCCAGGCTTTCTTCACCCCTCTTCCTGGACAGCCCCCTGCCAGGCTGTGAATGGGGAAAATGGGGGCAGGAAGGTGGGCAGAGAGCTGTTGAAATCCCTGCAGAAGCATATGTTCTACCATATTTGTGTGCATGTGATGGGAATGCAAGAGTGAGGAACCAGAGCAGAGCTGGGGAAGCAGCCCCTTGGGGCTGCAAGTGCAAATTGAGAGGTGCTGGGTGGCAGGAGTGGGCAGGGAGCATCTGTTGCTGTTGGATGGAGGGGTGCGCTGGTGCAAGGCATGCAGGTCTTCAAATGAAGCGAAGGTCAGGAGAAGCCATTCAACATTCTAATGCCCAAAGACCTGTGACAGCTATCCAGGCTGGGACTGGGATTGGAGCTGGCTGTGCAGCTCTCACCCACCCACACACCCCCTTGCACCACCATGCCCACAGCCTCTGGAGATGTGAAGGCCTTTGAGGAAGTGAAAGGCCTTTGAGCTCAAAGGAGGGAGCAAAGACATCCCATATATGAGATATATGTAGGTGTCTTTGTCTTGCTGTTGCCCAGTTTTTTACCTTTTTACTTTGGCAATACCAGTGTGCAGCTAACTGGAAGCCTGGAATAAGAGTGGTTAGAGCTGAGGAGGAAAATTTCGTCATCATCAGGAGAGAGACTGGATATTGCACAAAGTAGGACTGGCTTCCCCAAAACACTGCTGAGAAGGAAAGAAAACCTTGTATGAGAAAGAGGATGTGGAAGCATGTGCAGACACCTGAGCAAACAGCAGCTCTGGAGAAGGCAGACTATCCCTGCATCCTCAGAGGGGGTACAACCCTTCTCCAATGACCAGATAACAAGCCCTGAATTTCATTTCAAGATTTTAAACTTGATTCCTTTGCTATGGGTTTTGGCCTTTGACAATGCTTAAAAGTATGCAGAAACCATTTACAGTACAGTCTCAAATTTGTGCCTGTGTTTAGAAATGTTCGATAGCATCATCACATTAAAACAGTTTAGGAAGGTGTATAGCTAAGGGAGTACTCACTGCTAAGAAGTTCTTGAGGTAACTCTGAGTAATGAGGAAAGGCCTCCCTTATGTGGAAAAGACTACCAGGCCAGAGGACCAGCGTTCTAGGCCAAACCCTATTAAGTTCAAGGGAAAAACAACTTTTAGATGGCTTTGTGCCTACACTTGGAAATTTAATTGAATCTGGAGTGGGCTTTATAGACTGAGGGACTCACAGCATGAGATTAATTGTTCATTGCAGTGATGGCAAAGACAAGCAGCAAACTGGCCAACTGGTTCTATCTGGAGTATAAAGAAAATCTAGTCAGGATAAATCAGGTAAAGTCTCTAGATGGTAGAATATCACTCCAGCGGCCAGGATGGGGAAAGGTTAAGGGTCTCTGAGAAAAAAGTTGCTTCTTAATGTTCTTTTTGCTTGAACATGCTAATATCCCAGAGGGCTATTCTTTAAATAATTCTGTTTTCACAAGATGAAGGGGGTACTAGAGCTTTACCAGCTTCATGTAACTCATTGCAAATTCCTTGAAAAAACTGTTTAAAAATATTTATGCAACAAAAGAAACTATTTCACACATTTTGCATCAGCAGCCAAGTTTTAAAATAAACCAATGTGTCCTCAGAAATAAAAAGAAGAAATAAAGATCCAAATTCACAGTTGGTGTAAATTAACAGACTTTCACTGAAGTCAATGCAGAGTTGCCAGTCCAGAAACCATGACCGTGATTTTAAAAGTCTTCGAAATAGGGTCTACAAAACATTATGGGGCTGTAGAATATCTCACAGAAAGGTAAAGCATGAGTACAGTCTCCAGGCACCCTAGGACAGAGAACAAATGGCAGCACTAGGACTAAAATTGTCCTTGAGGAATGTTAAATCAGTTAACATGTAGTGTTTAAGAGTACCAATACAAAGCATGTATCAGTCAATAGCTGCTTCTTCATTAAACCAACTGGCACAGTAACTAGAGTTTTCTCATGCTCAAATAATTAAATATTTAATCAAATCTGCTAAAGCTTTTTTTTTTTTAAATTCTTGACATAAACTAATGAATAAATGAACTGAGGGCTCCCATGTCTCTCTGGCAGATCACTTACCTGAACCATGGAAAGCTTCCATCAGATGGGCTCTGTTTGGTGACATCTCTGCTGTCACCTTCTTGCAGGGCACTGGACAATTTTTAATGGTATGTCCAAGAGTCAGAAGTTGGGAATGTATATATTCTCTCTCCCTTTGGAATGTGAAAGGGTGATCTTGGCACTCCAGGAGGGAGCATAAACCAGTTGTTGATTACCCTAAGCCATTAAAAGTCTCTCTGGAAGGGCCATCTCATGACTGGAATATTTCTCCTGAAAAACACACTGGTTAAGCTCATGGTGATGCAAAGATCAGATATTTTGATCACTTCTTTCGTAAGGATCACTATGACCTCCTTATCTTACCCTCTGTCTTATGTTGCATCCTATAAGGTTTTTTCCAGCAGACTTATTGAGGTTGTGAAAAGGAGCATGATACCTACCCTCAGGAAAAAAGAATGTGTATTTAAAGATAGACATGACTAGTTTGCACCTACCTGGCAATCACGGGGGTACTTCCAGCTCCTCTGTAGGCACACGTCCATGATTCCTGCCATGGCAGGGCCGACACCCTGGCCAAGCCCCACAAATATGTTCAGCATACAATGTGATGGAACCTCATTTCAAGCCTCTGGGTACTACTATAATATTAGTATTACTGTCCCACAATGCTAACAAGAGTACACATTTTATGAGAATTCCACTCTCAGGACTGGAAAAAGCAATCACTATTGGAAAGGGAACACAAAACTTTTTGGCTGAAAATCTCACAGTGAACTTCAAGGCAGGCTCCTCAGACCAGGGGCCAGGTCCTTCAGGTGACATAAGCTGGCAAACATTGCTGTGTTGATCAGGTTGGTTCTGACCCGTAAGGATTAAACAGGAACTGACTGTGCTGAATTTGCTTTTTGTTTACTGCAGTGGTTGCCACCAGGCAGCCCAGAGAGGATTTGCTGGCTTCTCTGAGGGCATGGGAAAATCGATGTGTTTGGCTTTCCTATGTTGAGCACTGGGCTCGGCTGGAAGTGTGGATCTTGAGGTTAGCCTTACATCACCAGAGGTGGGAGCATAAGCCTACCCTCTGACTTCTGCCAAAACTAAATTTAACCCCCTGATGGCTTAGCTGAGCTCTGTGGCAACAAAGTGATGGGTTTGAAAGGGAATGGGAAAAATAATAATAAAAAATAAGAAAAAAACAGGGAGAAACATCAGCAGAACTTTGACACATCAAAAATGGAGAAAATAAGATTTATTTGTGGTCATCTGGGACATGTTTGCCTGCCTTTGATGAGGAGCTTGCACCAGCCACAGCTGGTTGGCTGAACTTCTTGAGCCTCTGAACTCTTCAGGGCAACAAAAATTTTGCTCTTACATGTGTGCCAGGTCCTGATCACTAATAGAGATCCCTAAGCACCAGCGAGACAGCTAATAACAAAGACCTGTTTTTGAAGGTCGAGGTCTAACATGACCTGTTGTCCTGGTGGACAGCAAGTGCTGTTCTATTTCTGTAGTGAGAGGGCTGAGACACATAAGTTTTATAGGAAAACATCCACAGGCAAAGTTTTACTTATTTGCTATGAAAAAAAGAGAAACATCGTCTTTTGTATTAGATGAACTTGGACTGCTCTGTTACAGAAGTAAATGCTTCCCCCACGGAAGAAGAGTGCAAGTATTTTCACTATTTGTAAATCATTCTGTGGCTACATAGATGTGGTATATTTAATGCATGCTTTGCAGTGATATGTTTGTTGCATACTGTTGGATAAGGTAACTAATAGAAATTTAGTAGGTACACAGTACAAAACTTGGTGTTCTGATTTGCCGTCATCACTTTATCTTGAGCTATAACTAATAATTATAAGAAATATCTGTGCCCCAACTAGTCTCAAAGAATCTTTTAAGCAGATCTTCACATTTTAAACAGCTGTCCTGAAAGCTTCCTTGTTTCACAGGAAGAAAATACTATAGGGGAAAAAAAAAAAAAAAGAGAAAGAAGGAAAGAAAAAAAAAGAGGAAAAAAATAGAGAAAGAGAAAAGGGCAGGTCTTCTGCCAAAATAAATCAATTAGCTCATGGATTATATGTGTCTTCAGAAACCCATAAAGACGAGGAGTAATGTTCTCCTTTTTCTTGGAGAAAGTTTTAGGACACAATTTCTGTTTCTTGAAGTGTAGGCACTATTTGCTCTTTGGCAGAAGTCCTTTCCAAAATCTTGCTGGTACTCTTTTAATATGGACTGGTAGATTCAGGATTTAATAGTATCTAGAAACTATAATGTGTGATTTCCCATTTTTCACAGAAGAAGAGTACCTGTAATATTACAGAAAATGGGTCTAAAACTAGATAATTTTTCTATCTTTTTCTTTCACTGATCCATTATTTTTCTTTTGCTGTCATCTCTTATCTCCTAGGGCCAAATAACAGAATAGATGTGATAAACAGGAGGCTAACCATGAAAAGCATTCCCAGGAATCTTGGCCTAAATATCAAAAAGAAAGATTGAAGATATAAAACTGGAAAATAATATTGAAATATGAGTAGTATGCTTGGATACTTAACATTTTCTTACTGCTTTTATTTTAGACATATTTTAATTTATAAATTGACTGGATAGTAAGGTTTCCATTGAAAGTTTGTTTTCTGATTTGATTCAATTCTTCATCTCTACCATTGTTACTGTCAGATAGATGCAATACTTGTTCTTAGAATATTTGTCTGTTACTATTAGTGTTACTTACATGATTCTGTATTTTATTATTGTGAGTGAATTGCTCTAAGACTCATTAAATTCATTGTGATATTGAAGACAATTTTATTGTATTACATTTGTTTCAGGGTTCAAATGCTATTAATTTGGAAGGGGATTTCTATGCACTCATCCCATCCCCCTCATGAAATCAGTACTCTTAAGCAGTTCCAGAATTTTTTTTCTGATAATTCTTTACAGTCACTGGTCTGAGTAACAAAAAGACTTTGATAAGATACAATGATATGAATCTTGCAAAGAAAAAGGAATGAGTTTTGCTGATTTTGGTGCAGATATCACAAATGTCATCATGATTGAGTGAATCTTCTAACAGGAACCAGCTGATTTTATAGACAAAAGTCCTGATCCTCACTTTGAAAAATTTCTTCTTATTTGAATGGAGATTGCAGTATTGGACCCACATGGAAATTGGTCAGAGACCAACTATGTGCTGAGAATGGAGACATTAGTTTGTGATTAAAAATCTGATTCTATTGTTGTGTAGATTTACTCTAGCTATTGTCCTATAAGAGTGAAAAAGGGCAAGTGAGGTAAAAACCCTTTTCCCTTAATAAGACCCGTACGTGCTTGTTTGGTCCAGTGAGGTGTTGGATGTGAACAGCTGTATGCCTCATTTGTGCAAAGATGGCAGCAATCTGAAAGTGCATATCATACTCCTATAAACTCTTCAGGAAGGCGGGGAATCTGGCTCAGACACTGATGTCAAAAAGTGCTTCTGCGTGGCAGTTTGTGGTGGGTACTCCAAAAGTATGCTCTTTGCAAGGAGGGGAATGCTTAGCTGGAAGATGGTGGGATTTCCACTCCTGCACCTCAAAAGGACATTCTCACCCACAGGGTGATTTTCATCTGCCTTTAGTAGGATTCTGGGTCAAACTTTAAGAAGAGAAAATGCAATTAAATGTTCTCCTGAGACTTAACAGTCAAGTACTAAATATTATGCAAGACTGTCAACCCACAAGCATTCTCTGCTATATGGAGATCTTGGAGAAATAGCTCAGCTCATGACATTTATGAGGAAATGTGAGTTTTTCAGTTATTTATCTCCCATGGCAGCAAAACTAGGAACAGATTCAGTGCTGCATCTATTCCCAAAATTTAGCTCTTGGAGTTACATGATGTTTTGCTCTGTGTTGCAACAACTTCCATTGACAAAGTGTGACTGGATACGTCTACTCGATTAGTTTACAGATACTGCAGTCACTACTCATGTTGGATCACAAATCATATAGAAGTCCTATAAATGTGGAAATGCCATCAGATATCTTTACTCTCTATACTGTCCGATGATGACTGCAAACAGGCACTTTAGTAGTTTGTCAAAGCCTATCTGGATGGTGGGATTATTGCTGAGTTCCCTCCAAATAGCTAGATTTGGACTTCAGAAAGAATGCTGTACTCTTTAACAGGCAGTTAATTAATAGTGGTGGTGAGTCGGTGGAAAAGCTACTGATGTTTAGTAAGTCTTCTGTCTCTGGTTTCTATGATGTTTTATATTAGCAGAAGTGTGATAGATCAGATTCAAACAGCAGTGCATTGCATGCATTTCTTACTAAATGGCTACTGTTGGAATGGAATCTATCTTTATTAAACAAGAACATACCTGTGCTACAAAATCTGTTGCAGGATTAGGATTTACCACTGTGTTTTCAGATGTGTGCTGTAAAGAAATTTATGTTTTCTTATGTATGAGGTCCAATAGGAGCAGCTCAAATGAAAACTACATTTAGTGGCATCCAAAATAGGAGTCTATTGGGTCAAACTAATCTCTGTCTTATTGTCAGGCAGCTGGGTAACCACTTGTATTTTTGTCACGTCATTTCTCCCTCCCCACTCCCAAAGCTTCATTATGACCAAACTATTAAGAGCTTTCACTTTCCCACTCCAAAGAACATGGATGCACCTCCATGAAGGTGTTTTCTATGGGTTTTAAATATGAATTCTGAGCTGTCCTCGAGGAAGGACAAGTGCACAAATAAATACACACATGCAAACATCCGGCAAAGCAGAAAGGAAAGCTTTACATCATTACTACTCCTTACCTCCCTACTACTTGGACTCATGTGAAGTTGACAGGAACTCATCTCTTACAATTTTAAATACTTATTTCTGCCATATGTACATTCTAAATTTTAGGACATCCCTTTGACCATATTTACTTCCTAAAGAAGCTTCTGGAAGTGATATTATTGTTATAATTTAACTCTTTTACAGAATGAATAAAGTTTGAATAGGCAAAAAACCTTCAATTTTATTTTTTAATCAACAAAACTTGATTCCTAGATCAGGGACGCTATTGAACTACACAGTTGTTGGCTTGTTAAACGACTGTATTTTTCAAGCTGCCTTTCTATACTTCCTTCACTGCACAAGTTTATGTACGTTTTCACACAACATGACAATGGCTTCTTGCTTTCTGTAGGTCAACATAAGATTATTTTGGCCTCCATATGTGATGCTGGTCTATCTTATTCTTCTTCAATTTTGACTCTACCTAGCACTAAAAGAGCTACCTATTTTCTGATATCACTGTTTAAGCTAAAGAATAGCTGTTCTTCCAACAAAATTATTATGAGTAGACAAAAGAGGGGGAAGGTGGCAGTTGTAAAGAGCAATATAAAAACCTGCTACAAAATCTTTGTACCAAAAGGTGATCTACATTATCAAAGTCTCTGAGAACTTTGCTGTATGGTTTAATATATTTAACAAAATTTATATCTACATATAAATATTTATATTCCAGGCTTTTGTTAGTCTCTATGCAACCTTAACAGTAATAGAGTTTTATGTTTTAATTTCCTTAAAGGAAAGTCTTATTTGAATGCTTCAGTGTTTTGGAAAGATCTAAATATACATCTAATATCTATGGAGACCTACGATTTTTTTTTCATCCAGCAATCATTTCATGTATTATTTTAAGAAACAGCACTATATGTACTGTAAATAATACAGAAAAAATTATATATCTATTATCTGATATGGTAAAATAGCTCTGTCTGTTGGTTAATTACCCAAATACTAAAGAAAAGTTAGGCTAATGATTTCCAGACAGTTGTTATGCCATATCATGTTAAAGCAGCTGTTAACCATATGCACTACTGTAGTTCTGCTTATATTAACCATTATGAAATTTTCCTTGGGGAAAAATGCTCATGTGCTTGCAGAGAACCTCTGTGCCCTCTTTTTAAATGAAATAAGTTGGTTATTCTTAGAGCATGATGAATAATTTGTAACAAATCATTTGGTGATTTTCTCCTGCCTGTGAATAGGGATTGTGTTTTTCCAAAGCCACCATGCACCCAAAGGAGCTGAAGTCTCGCCAGGCGTTTGGTGGCTTCAACAGAGCAGGTCAAGTACTGGAAGAGCCCTTCAAAATCAGTCCTGGTGTCACTGCACCAGTGCAGTGCTGACTGTGGTGACCTCATGGCTTTGGGACACAAAGTCACATTTATTCATGGCACTATACCCTGTTGTAGCAACCCATCAGTTCATCTGAGGCTAATGTGCAATCCCTGACACCACTGTTTTGTGCAGGAGCATGGCCCTGCAGCAGGATAGGGTTTCATCTGATCTTTTTTTTTTTTTTTTGTCTTTTTGAGAGAGAAACAGAATGATCTGTGAATTCCTAGGGGCTTATGGCAGCAAATATTGGAGTGATAGCCACCAGAGAAACATGATTTATGGACAGAGGCCATCTCTTTTATTAGGTTGCTTAATACAGTTGGAAAAAAAGAGACAAGCATTTGGGTCAAAACCCCTCTGTCAGGTCCAAGATAGAAATATGTCTAGAGGATAGCTTGTGTGGATGACAGCTCATTTGTTGTTGGGGGGAGATGTGTGTTTTCCTCTCTCCTTGTTTTCAGACCATAAGAGACACTGTGTTTTCTTTATAAGCATTGCCTCTTTTTTCTTAAAACATTGAAACTGCGACATGATGTACACCTATTACCAGTTTAATAAGTATCTACCACTTGATCTTATTAAACTTGCAGATTAATTTATCGTCTTGCATCGTCCTAAGGAAGGGTATCTATATTAACTCAGAATGAGAGGACATTAGCACTTACTTTAGGGATATTTGTCTGAATTTGTTACAGTTGTCTTTGTGTCCCCAGTTGCATTTGCTTCTGTGAATATTCTAGCAAGTGTTCATAAACTTCAAGATGAAAATGGTTTTACTGGATAATGATCACAGAAATGTTTTGTCTTACAATACCTACCCCAGTCACAGTGTAATCCCAGAGCTCAGAAGAAGGCAGTTGACAGGGATATCACCTGTAAAACATTAAACAAGTTCCTTCTATTCAGTGTGGGTAAACCTGGGTGTTGCACACCAAAAAGACATAGTGAACGGACACCAGAGGAGGGAACCAACTGTGGTCAAAGGCCTAAAATCATACCTTACAAATAACAGCTGAAGGAATTTAGATTGTTTATTCTGCAGAAGAATAAAAAGGAATTGTGATAATAACCTTCAGATACATGAGGGTAGCAGCAAGAAGAACAAAAAAAAATTTTCTTTGCCCTTTGTACACGAAAAAGGAGGTAATTTAAATAAGGTACCTCTTAGGTATCAGAACAATAAGGATATTGTTTCTATTGTAATAAATAACCAAGCATTGAAATAGATTGTCTAGGGAAACCATGAAGCCAAATCACCAAAGGGACCCAAGAATAAGTTAGAAAAGCAAATGGTAGGAAGGGAGTGCATATATGCCCTACCATGCGGGAGGTGGATCAACCAGATAATGTCTTAGTGTCCCTTATAGGTCCCTTTTCTCTGATCTTATGATTGATAACTATATGACGATGGCAAAAAAGAATACACAGAAAAGATGTCCTCCAAAATCTTTTGTCTCTCTTCAATCTGAGTGCTTGACAATGAATAAACATAGGATTTTTTAACCTAAAAAATTGTCAGTGTTTTTCATCTGAAACCTGACTGTGACAATGTAGTGATGTTATACCAGCAGAACTCAGTCACCCTCACAATGATCTGTAACCTAATTTCACAAGTGTATTATTAGATATAATATTAGTAGAGTGCTGAACAGAATGAGCCCACTGAGTCAGTACAGAGAAATATCTAGATGGTAGGAGCTTCCACTGTGTTCTAGTAGACATTTCTGAGTCCAAACCATTCCCCTCAGCAACCCAACCACTTGCTCAACTGACTATTCCTGCTTATGATGGATCTGAAAACTCATACTTTGCAAAGAGACCAAGCCTGCTCAGACAATGACAAACAATCTGAAAATAACTGATCTGACCGAGTGTCCAAATTGTTGACAGAAAGCAAATGTTCATGTGTGCAATGAGCATGAAAGATGAAAGCCCTTCCCTGGCGCTGTTCTTCCACTACTCCAACTGTGGCCTCACTAGATGACCTGTGAGCCAAGAACAGGGAGAGTATAGGAAAACAGTTCCTACTAAGGTTTATTTTCTGAAGGAAAGTCTGCCCAGATGCTGCAGTTATATTTTTTTATTTTGCCTGCTAAAAGATCTGTAAAAAGTTAGTAAAGCACTCTGGAAAAACAGTAAATTTTACTTTTAGGATACAGCAAAACTCATATTAATATTTATAGTGTATATTTATTAATTTTTCTCTTTATACATTTGGGTGTACACAGGGCAAAAACTTCAGGGCTGGGAGAGCTGTGTGTGCCTCACTCACATACCTCCTTTATTCAGTGTCTCATGGAGTCCCATGGCTCTAAGGCCAAGGATTTTGCTTCTGACTTCCCAAATTTTCTTGCTAGGTAGGAACCCTGGGCAGCCTGAATCTTGCCTACAGTAGCTTCTGGCATAGATATCAACTTGCATGTGAAGTATTTCATACTTATAAAGAACTGAAAGTACACTGAGACAGTGACGACTTCATCCCTTGAGCATCTGGAGTGTTAAACACAACAGTACTCTTGGCCGGACTAAGAGCTATACCCTAGTAAAAATAACTCCCAGAACTGTATTCACATGTTGGTTGGTCCATTAGTCTTGTTTATCTCAGAAACTAGGCAGAGTTTTCTTCAGATGTTTCCCATGGGCAAAGAGCTTTGTACGATCAGATTATTTGGAGATACTGCTTTAAATTTGATTGATCCTACAAAATTATGTTTTTAATCCATTATGATGCCTTTTTCATAGTTTGATCTAAATAAAAGTGCATTCCAATCCTTTTCATCCTGTCCTCCAAATTCTTTACCAGTGCAGTGGCCTGCTATGGCTGCAGCGCAATTCTGGCTGGAATAAGTCTTAATTAGCTGCCAGTGATGTCATGTCGATGTCTGTGTTAAAGGCACAGGACTAAGTATTCCTCCTTATTTAATGTACTGTAGAAATTCCATTTTGGGATAGCATTAAGATACTTCAGAGCCAATCTTGTATTTCTCCCGGAGTTGAGATGCTTGGCCTTCAGCCTTCTGACACTACCCCAGTTGTGCTATAATGGTCCAGAAATACACTGCCTGTTGTGTTTTATTGCTTATGTGAGAACTGTCCAATTCCTTGTCAGTTGACAAGGGAGGAGCATTGCATTGAAGGATTGCACAGCAGTGTGTCTGGGAGCTATGTTATTTCACACCAGCAGCAACCTTTCAGTGTTTGCGCAGCAGCCCAGTACAGCCTTGGTGCTCTTGCCATAGAGCAGAGAGCAAACCCCATTGTAGTCATTCTCTCTGCCAGAGAGACTAATGCATGTTGCCAAATATCTCCCCTCAACACATTTATTGAACATTAAACCAGCAGAATAGCATTGAATGAAGTCCAGTAATTTTATAGGATATATTTTAGTCACTAGACTTTGAAGACTAGTCCAATGTTAATTATAAAGTTTCTGTGTCTGGATAACATATTGTTAACAGTTATTTTGTAAGTGCTAATGGCAAGATGGAAGATTTCCAATGGTTTTATTGAGGAAGTGGCAATTAAAATGTTGAGCACTGCAACATACATACAAAATAAAAATAATCTTGCATACACAGCACTTTGTGTCTAAAAGAAAAAAAAACAGAAAAAGCAGGGACTAATATTTTCTGTTGAAATTAATACAACCATTTTATTTCTAAAAAGTTTTGCTTTTGAAAAAAACCCAAACGCTGATTTACTTGCCAACTTCAAATGTCACGAGCCTTGAACAAGTTTGACATTGTTTAAAAGCACATCGTGAAACTATTAGAAAGCTAAGACAAGTTGCTATGTTATGTTTTTCCACACTCAAAGAGCAGCAATATGTTCTCAGTTTGAGTTACTTCTTTTAGATTAAGGGAAACTAAACAAGAAAGAACAAAAGCAAAGTGATCACAAGAGTTCGTGGAAGTGTCTACATGGGACAATTTTTAACATGTGGGTGGGAAGAGGTACTATGCAAGCACTGCCCCACGAGGCCAACTGGGCACACCAATGCTCTTATATCTATTTGCAATAAGAAAAAAAAAAGTACTGTCTATGGCTCTGTATCATCCGTCAGTTAGCAGGTCCAACACAGATTTTGCTTGGCATAGCAAATGGCTACCATCTGCTAAAAGAAGTCCTGGTGGCATGTATAGTGGAGATGGGAGTTGAGCAGCACTGGGGCTGGTTGTTGGCATGAAGTTGGGCAGTGCAAGGCACATAATCCCTACAAGCTGAGCAGGAGCCGGCTCTCCAGCCATTTGAGTGGGTCTAGGTTTGCTTGCAACATACCTGTTTTAATCTAAACCTGCTGCAGTGGACAGGTTTTAAGGCCCTTCCTTAATGCTTTTCCAGACAGCTCGGCTTCCAGACAGCTTGGTGAGGCTGGATTTCACATCCTCTTCTGGCTGGTGTGAACTCACAGCTTTGAGGAACCAAAAGCCTCTCTGGGCTCTCAGAGCATGTCCTCAGCTCCCTAAGCAGTCCCAGAGCAGGTAACAGCCTTTTGGCAGCTTCAGGATTCTGAGGAGAGTTAGGAGATGCATTCCCTAATTGTCCAGGCCCTCCAGACCCCTGAGTATTGATTATTCACCCTGGATTTTCCTCTCTTTCCCTCCCTCCTCCTCCTACTTTCTCTCTGCACAATGTTTTGGACACAGCCTTCCTCTCTGGGAGTTTTCTATCTATTTTCATTTCACTGCCACCCCTGTTAAGAAAAGATGCATCAAAAGTTTTATATAGCTTTTTGAAATACAAATTCATTTTAGGACAGGATCCAATGGAAACCACCAGGGGAACAAATGCCAACTTTGGACTAAGGCACATTAATCTGCTGTTCTCTATGTAACTTCAGGAAATTGAGTGAGGCTTCTCCAGGCAAGTCAGCCCATTTGAGATCTGAATCACATCTGGAGAGTTCTTTCACTCTCCACTGTCTACAGGGAAGTGAATTCCTAGTTCATGTACAACTTGAGGTTCTTGAGGTTCAGTGGGGCAAACCTGGACCATCAGTCCAGAAGTCTGCTTGCTTACTTGCTCAGACAGAGCAACAAACTTATGATGTGAAGGTACACTAGTACAGAAAACAATGATATAAAAACAATTGAAGTGAATAAGAATCCAAGACAGAATGTTCCGTACCTTTTCCCTTGTAATTCCACAGGAGGAAAAAAAAGAGAAAAAACAGAGAATCGCTGCACTTGATCTCCTTTCTTTTTTTGCTTTGCCTCTCTTTTCCCTTTTGCATGGTCATAAACAGTAGCCAAGGGGATTCTGACCAGTCTGAACACCCATGCACCATACATGGTTCTCCAGCATGACCTGTATGGCAGAGCATAAGGACTGGGTTTTGGGGCTCCTTGCAGTCCCTGGGCAAGCTGTAGCAGAAGCCATCCAGCCTCCTCTAAAGTTCAAAGCCGTGGTGCATCAATGACGTCTGGCTGGACGCAGAGGAAATATGTTAATGTAGATCTAAAGGAGCTCAATCAATCCTGCTGACCTGTGAGAGCCAAACACTTTTTCAATGAGCTTTTGAAAGAACGTTACCTCTTCTCTGCAATGCAAGGCTGTCAGAGTGCAGCTTACAGAACAGGGTTTGAGGGCTTAACACCTCTGAGTATTGGGGGAGTTTGACTTCATACCTTCTATGATGTACCTCACTAGTACCTCTCATTTTGCAGTAGTCAATCATTTTAGTCCACAGCGCCCTTTCTAATTTTTTCAGGGAATGTGCCCTTCACCACAAACGTAAGCCTTCTGGCAGCGGGAGGTTACCTGTTTCACTTGCAATTTCCAAGGCCTTTCAGAGTAGTGTACAGATTCCAGCAGATCTGCAGGCTGAGACCCATCACACATTTGAATGTTACCTCAGCTCTTTTCCTTGAAGTTACTAACCTATCTCATTTTAGACTCTGAACTTGGCTTCAGAGGAGTTCCCTGGGCTTGCTCTCAGCAGGGGGTAGGGTAGTACTTAGGGAATGGGTCTGGTGCCTCCTGCTAGTTCTCATGACCACCTCCTCCATGGAAAGGTGGCCAGCTTTTGCTCCTGATGGCCCTCATCCCAAACTGAGCCACATGAACATACTCTCACCTCTCCTGCTGCTGTTGTAGGGAGCTGCAGGAGCATTACTTGTCAAACAAATGCTTCCTGAAGAATAGCTTTTAGCACCAGTTTTAGCACCAGCTTTTGTGAGCATTGTTGAAGCTGATGAGTCCTAAATTGGGCAAGGAGTAGCTGTACTGGGAGAAGCAGTTGGAGTACCCTCAAAGGGCACACTTTAGCTAGTCCCTGGGCTGCACAAAGGGACCAACCAGTATTAGCTGTTATATGGAAAAATCCGGTAGTTATAAAAACACTTTGGAGATCTTCAGCTGTAAAATCTGCCACAGACACTTTTCTAAATCAATCCAAGCTTTATGTATAACTTGATAAAAGATTTATTAGGTGAAGGATAATAAATATATTGAAATGAAAGGTATGGAAAAGAAAAGTAATATACCTGGTCTGGTACACTGACTTGAGCTAAAGAAGAGCTTGCCTAGGACAAGTTGCTCCATACAAGTTCTTTATAAAAAAAAAAAAAAAAAACAAAGAGAGGAAAAAAAGGAGGACCCAGCTAAATGATGCCATGTAAGGTCTGAGGTAGAGTGCAAAATTTTCTGACCACTGATGCTCTGCTTTTCCAGCTGTTTCTCCAGGGTCTCTGTTATCTTAAGAGTGGACTTTAAGGTGTTCAGTGTCAGTGTTTGTGCTGTTGTTCACAAGCCACAGTCATACTGCAGTTCAAGATCAAAAGGCATGAGGTAGCAGATTCTGATTGGGAAACATATCTGAGGCAGATGTTGGATGCTTTCT
Source organism: Lepidothrix coronata (assembly GCF_001604755.1). NCBI lineage: Eukaryota > Metazoa > Chordata > Aves > Passeriformes > Pipridae > Lepidothrix > Lepidothrix coronata. Next base: position 9,308,906 of record NW_016690184.1, read on the forward strand.
ATGAGTGGTTAAATGATCTGTCTGGTGACTAGTGGGACCCTGACACTGTGAATTACTGTTATTAAGAAAGTTAAGAACACCTGGAGAGAGCACTGAAACTTTCCAGGAAATGGTTATATTGGTACTTTTGGTGTGTCCTCAGTGATGATTTAAAGGCAATGTGCATGAAAGCATCCTTGCAGTACACTCTGAAAACTGTGCCAGGACTGAACTGGTGCATGAAGAGAGAAGACACCAAGAGAAAAATTTCTACTCACAGATAGCCTTCTCTACTGACGATGTCAGTATTTTTCACTGAGAATGATTCTGTCAGTAGAGAACCTTCTTTAGAAAAATCCTGCAGTAACGAACATTTATTTTCATTATTCCATCACCTAAAAATGTCAGCAGTGCTCTCTATGCCGTTTCTCTTTGTCAAGATGTATCTATTCTGTAGGGAAAGCAGTGAAAACACTTCACACCAAGTAAATGTTCATGTGTGTGACCATTCATGCCGTTATACTTTATTACAACTATACTATTTAAAGGCAACATATAATATCAAATAGGCTAAAACAGTATGTCATTCCTGATTTGCGTCTGCTCATGGACAAAAAGTTGAGCAGGGTTTTTTTGTGTTTGGTTGGGGTTTTTTTTCTGTTGTTGTTGTGTTTTTTTCTTTCCATTGAACTCCGCTTAAAATGAAACAACATTAGAACAGAGGTCAAGAACTTGGAAGAATTCATTCAAGCAGAACCAGGTACAGCTTGATTCAATATCAATATTTCATATGTTCTGAGACTGTGGTTCAAACTATGAGATAGCAGAACACCATTTTTATAGCTTTCCATCTGTGAGAAGTTATTTCTCAAAGCACTCTTTATGAACAATCTAACAGATATTCATTTTTGGGATCATATATTCTGTTAAGTGGGATCTTTTTGATGCACAATCTGGCTGTGATAGTAATTTTAAAACTAGAGAGAGAGTCTTAGAGCCAGATTCATAAAAATAAATATCTTTCACACAAAGTTATTTTGCATGATGCATTAACTTCTCCTTTTCCAGGCATTTGCAGGAAAGTAATTTACTCAATATTATATAATTGTGGAGCAAAGGAAGAATGAATCAATGTAGGAATCATAAGGAGATGATAAATCTTACATTTAAGTAATAAAATATACATAACTTTTCTCTAAAAAATATTTTCTTTCTTATTTCATGACATAAATACAAATACATTGAGTTTCAGAACAGCTAAAACTCTTTGATGGTGCAGCACTAAGAGCATTTTGCTTTGATGCTTTTATAAATGTGATGCAGTTGTAGCATATCACATACCTAGTATTTAAGCCATTTTGGAAATGCTGAAAATCAGTTTAACCTATCCAATATTCAGGAATCATCTGAAACCGGCTGTCTTGACAGGCTAGACTGAAACCTTCTTTTCTGTGGCCAACAGGACACTACAATGGCTAGCATCCCATGCCACTACCTCTGATTTCCTGGAACTGATTTAGAGCAGGAATGACTGATGGTAGCCTTGGTTACCAATCTGTCCTCGGGCTTGCCACATACCTTTGGACTCACAGAGGAGTTTCTTAACTCACACTGCCACCTTACACCTGGTTTAATCTTACCATCTTTTTGCTGTGGTAACAAGAAACCTCCAATGAATTTGTAGAAGCCACACTGCTAACATACCCAGTTACTTCAGTCACTTATGTCAGGGCTGAATTTGAAGTTCTGTGGCTGATGTTATGCAGATGAACATGGAATTTGTGAATTAAACAGCTTTTTCTGGTCTTATCATCCATGACCCTGTTGAATTACAGAACAGAATTATATAGAGGTGTTAGCATCTGTTGCATTCACCATCACCCTATATTTGTGACATTTCTATGAGCTTTTGAAATATGCTTCAGTGGCACATGACCTTCCAACCAAGCTGCTTTGTTCATGTGTGTGTGTGACAGACCAGAAAATTCTCACTCTTGCTGTCCCAACAGCCATTTTTGCTTGCTTCAGTTTTATGTGCTGTAAGCATATTCTAGGACTCAGAGATGAGAACTAGAAAGTAAATTCCAGAGGTTAAATCCTGACTTTACCAAGAATGTTAGAAGCTCTGCCACTGTTTCTTGTGGAATCAGGTTTTTAGTTCAAATGGAGGTGGTAGATAAATCCAGGTTTCCTCAAATATTTTCCCTTTTTTTTTTTCTCCCCCCCCATTCCCCTCCTTTCCCCAGGTGGAATCTAAGTGTAAAAAGACCAACTCCAGTATATATCTAGGATTTTTAGAAGTATTCCCAGCTAGTCATAGCAGTAGCATAGCTCTGACCAAGCCACTGAATATCAGGAATTACCAGACATTTCTAATGTGTAAGTGTTGACCAGTTCCACGGTAGATACGTTATCAATCCAACGATTCTGGAAGAGCCAGCGTTACTACATGTGCTCTGTACAGAAAACTGTCCAATGCATCATGAACACACCAGCCTTACAGTGCACACATGGATGGCATGTGGGAAGGAATTGCCAGATGTGCCTTACCCAGTCAGGAGTATGTGACAATCCCACTTGTACAGATGGCTCTCTGCCGAAGCAGCGTGACTTTGATGCTTTTTGTGGGTGAAGAAATGATTATCAGAATGGTTCAGAAAGAGATTATCATCTGTGGTGCTTTGTGAGGTTATAGGCAACCACGAGTGCAGGCCTGCATTTCCTCATTTTGGGTTTAATAAGGAAATGTATTTGTGTATTAAGAAAAAGTGAAGGTTTTTTCTTATTTTTGCCCACAAGGGAGGAAATACCTAACTCACTCAATCCAAGTTAAGACATTTCTCCATTTATCTGCTCTAAAACTTTCATCATCCTCCTCTGTAACCTCTCGGAGCCTTCTGGGATGAAAGGAGAGTGACCAATATGCCTCATGGTGTCTTTTGCTCTTTTCCTTCACTTGCTGCAGGTACAGGTCTTGACTGAAATATCAATAGACAGTTGTCTGTCATGCACCTCTGCTTTCATTTTCCATGCACTTGAATTTTCGTATGTTCAAATTTTGAAAGAGAAGAAATCTTGCACATGTTCTAAAGGTGGCCAGTGGTTAAACAGAGGTTTAGCTTTAACCTCCCCCAGTAAACTACTTCCACAGCAAGATCTCTTGACCACAACAGCTATTTTGTCTACTATTTTGGGTTCTGGTAGCTGTATTAATCTGGAAAATACAGTTGTCTTAATGGTTCTTGGACACTTTAAAATAAAAGCAAAATATCAACAGTAAATAGCTAAGAGCAAAAGCAATAGTAAATGAAAGGATCAGGAAGGAAGTTCTTATGATGGCTTCTATTATTACAGGAGAGAGCGGCTGTAGTCTTCAGGACCTAGAAGCTCTTCATTGCTGTTGTGTTAAACCCCAATTTTGAAGACTGATGGCTCTCATTCAAAGAAAAAAATCATGATATGGACATATAGTAGATCTAATAGAGCTTCTCTGATAACAAGTGCATATTCCAATGTTCATTCTTTTTCTGTCTGTCTGAAGATTCTTCTCTGGTGGGAGCATAGAGAGAGGCCTGAGGAGATGCCTGCTATATTGTTGCAAATATGTAATAAAAATGGCATCAGCTTGAGTGCGGGGTGTTGAACATGGGCATGGCATTAAGCCCCAGGTCATCTTTATAATTTAAAGTGATGAGATCAGCAGAGCTATTGGAAGCAACAACTCCATCAAACCACAGAAGAGGCTTCCCCTGAAACAGTCCCAAGAATGGGAGCATTATTGAGTACTAGGGCCTCTTCTCAGCAGAAGGAAAAGATACATTTTGAAATGCATGGGGAGACCTTTGATATTTCTCTCTCTCCAGATGACCAGACATCTGGAGGGAATCAACTTAGATCCAACAGTGAAACTCTTCATGTAAGTCTCCCTTAAAAGCCTCCATTTCAGGACTCCTCTGAAACTTCTAGTCTGGAGAGTCTGCTTTGCTCAGTCTAAGAATAGAAATGAGTCAGGACTGAACAGCAGCATGGTGAAAGAGTCTTTGTAGATCTCAGAAAAGAACAGATAAGACAAAGGATGTTTCAAACAAGCATTCAGCTCTGGAGATGTTTGGTCCAGCCTCTGACTCTCCATTACAGAGACCTGCAGAGATTTGGAATGGCACTACAACGTGTGGATGCACTGACATTTTCCAACGTGGGATATTAAAAATGGAAAGAAATTAGAAACTCATATGTGGGTTGTAACTTCAAACATTTCAACAGGATAAATACATGCAGAGTCCCTAGCAATACTGTACAATGTTTTTTTGAAATATATACTCCCTAATGTACTTGTAAGCAGGGGGAGTTCAAACAGCAATCAGCCAAAACTGAATAGGTACACTCCATCGGAATAGATTTTCCTTATAGTTGCCCTCAAAGTAGCATAATTTCTCATAGTACTTGAAGCTGATTTAAGTGTTGAGTCTGTGCCAATTATTTGTTAAGTCTTATGTCTTTATTTTATAGCTTATATGATACAACTGACCAGCTCACTGAAACATCTGTTGCACACAAAGACAAAAAGTGCAAGAATCCTACCAATGTTTAGATGGCTACTTTGTCCCTTTTCTGCCATTGTTACCTCTGAGTGTGGCCTCAAATGCAGAGTACACTGTTCTGAAATATTGTTTTGTTCATTTTGTAGAGGTGGGAATTTATTGCTCATTTAATCTAAGTTGATCTTTGTTAGTTAAGTGTACAATTAAAATTACAGTATTTGATGTAGATCTGGGTGGCTTATAGCACCAACCTCTCACTTCTGAGTGCAGAGTTAAAGTTCAGCCAAAGGTCTCGCATAACATGAGATTTCAGGGATTTTAGAATAGTCCCCACTGGAGCGTTATCTACAACACAAACAACTATGCATCATTTGGCAATTCAGGACAAAATTTGATTAGGACACACTCTGTTCTAACAAATTTTAACATATTGAAGAGTGTTCTCTCTTTGCACAGCAGTTATTTCTGGCAAGACTTTAAATTGTTAATGATGAAGAGGAGATTTGCCACACTACTAGTCTTCAAGCCTATCAAATTTGGCACTTCTCTTAACAATCTACAGCATGATATTTCACCTAAAAGATTTTATTGAAAGGTGACTGACCCAGTGCCAAGGAGATCTGAATCTCCTGCTCAGAAACAATTCTTTGGTTTCCATTATATTTTAGAGGTTTTATTTAACCCAACACTGTCTAGTCCCTTCAGCGCCATATTTTCTAAACACCTTATAGTGAATGGCAGCATTTTATTGAACAGGGTCCCTTCCCAGCAAAACTATTGCACGTTTTAACAATGGGATTCATTTTGCCTAAGTCTGTCTGTGTCATAATTGTCTAGTCTAAGTGAGATCCTCCTACTGTAAATGCAATAGCCAGCCTTTAGTGAGGGATTCCCATACCAAGTTCCTGCAAGAAAGCTCTCTTCAAGGTTGTCTGTTCACTGAGAGATTGAGTTATAATCTTAAATGCTGGAAAGGAAAAGATATCCTCATGGTTCAAATTCATCAAGCTTAATCCCCATTTAAGTCTATCGTAAAATGCCATTCTTCCATGAGTCAATAAGTGAATGATTCGGTTTCAGCTCTACTATCCAGAGCCTCAAATGCATAACTTTCTTAACTTTTCTGCTGTAACTTCCTTTCTTGACTTTGAACCCTAATGACTTAATTCCACAGAGAGAATACATTATGCTGTCACCTGTAGAACAGAGAGACTGAAATTTCTTCAATGTGTGTCAACATTGGCATCTGAAAAAAAAGAAAAATCTAATTTGAAAACAGTTCAAAAATCCATGATGGCAAAAAAGACACTGCTGAGAGAACGTGTTTTTCAAAGTCATAAATTCAAATCAACAAAAATTCCCTGAATTATAAAAATTGAGACAGAAAATTTTTCTTTCCAAGGGCTTACATGAGGAAAAATAAAAGTTTGTGGAGCATTACACTGTGGTGAACTTATCCCAGTTTCTGGTTGCAAAGGAACTTTGCTAAACAAAGTTCAAGAGACCGATTTAAGCAGCCTTCAACTTCAATTGTGTGAGCAAAGGTGGGATCAAGAGCTTGCTTGGGTAAGTCCAATTTTAAGGGGACAGACAGATCACTTTCAAGCTCATTCAGTCTCCATGTCTCTTCTCACCTCTTTTTATAAATATGAGCTATATGCCAACTTTTGAATGATATCTTGAATGGATATCTAATGATATCTTGGATGTCAAAACGCTAGGACCCATGAAGTCCTGTAGAAGTGCAGTGCCTCTTCCCTGTGTCCTGGCTCCTGTAAACACAGCAGCTACAGCATTCATTCTTCATCCTTCCATCCTTCATGGAAAAAAACATTTCCATGCTTTTTTCCAATGTTGTTGTCCCCTTTCTCTTCCTCCATCTGTTCAGTCTAAATCCTTCACCTTTTAGGTTGCAAGTCCTCTTGAATATCAACCTTCTGCTGTATGCCAAGTTATAGCACACATTGAACCATCAGCCTTGTTATAAGCTATTTATATGTTATCTTTTATTTTGATGTGGAACCTTATCCCACTGCTTCTTGTTTTAAATAGCCTATTATTCATTGAATTAGGTGAGTCTTAAATTTAATTTAGTTTTCTCATTAGAAGTCATTACTATTTATCTATTGGCTGTTACCTGATCATTGTAACAATGCAAACGCATTTTATTTCATGAAGATTTGGTTCTAAGTGTCTTCTTTTCTGTCTCCTCTAATTCTGCCTGTATATATTATCATATTGAACATCATATTTAGATGAACTGCCTAAGATGTTAATTTGTTGGCATGTCATGCCTACCTATATGTTATTCTCAACATCTACCTGTCTGTCAATTGACAGAGTCTCCACAACCATCAGTCCTCCTTAAAGAGCAGTCTAGTTTCAGAGGAATTCGAGAGGTGGTTGGATGCCTCAGAGATAAAAAGTGCCTTAAACCATTGTAAATGTAGCTTTCTAAACAGAGGAGGAAGACCTTATTTAATCCCTCCACCGAGAAACATATAACTGAGATCAACCTTTGGCAGCTGTGTGTTGCTTGATCCATCAGCCACAATACAAAGAAGACAGGTAGATATAGAAGGGCTATTGAATGGCAGAGGATGACAGGGAGTTGAGGATGCTGAAAAAGCTATTAAGGTGCATACAACAAAACGTTGGGGGAAATAAAGTTTGTTTAACTCTACCCTCATGAAACAAACTGTTTACTGTAATTGTCTCTTCTGAAGAGCTGTTACTTGCTGCTTTTGGCTCCTGTGACCACCTCCTTATTTTTATATTCTCCTCACATCTCGTCTTCTCCATCTGAATTCTATTTAGTTTCCCACTCATATAGTCATATAAAGTCATCTATGCTAAAATCAGGCTGCTGTTTTGTTTACTTTTTTTTCATATAAAAGTGATGGAGGGAGGAGGGAAATTCTAGCTTGCAACAGAACTAGACGAGCTTACCAAAGCTGCCCACCCATTCCCAGCCAGCCTGGGGACATTGTATTCAAACAATATTTCATAAAGCAAATTCCTTGACAGTTGAGGTTTTACTAGCCCACTAAAGAAAAACTGCCTCCCTTCCACTGGTTTACTCATCTCTACCAGTACAAAATTTAATTTTACACATTGAGACAATGGAGGGGTTTTTTTTTCTTTTTCCTGCAGCAACGATACAGAAAGCACGTAATTTGCTGCAGATACTGAGTCTTAAACAGCATCATAGTGTAAAGCTTCATTACGTTAAGGTGACTGACCAGTAGAAGAGAGCTCTCTGAGGTAACCTCTGATTCGCTTTGGTGGTCAACGTTGTGAAACAAGATTTGTCTACCTTGTAGCAGCAAATCTGCCATCTCAGAACTACAGTGCTTCACCAGATTAACACATTAGGAAATATTTTTTAGGAAAAAAGTTGTAACATAAAGAGAAGGAAACAGAGGCAGAAGCACAATTCAGTGTTATTTCAAGAAAGATGAGAGTGGATATTGATAATTATTTGAAAAGGATACAGCAAAAACTTCATAGCAGAAACATCCACTTCAAACAGGGACTGGAAGTCAGCCAAACTCCCTAACCTACCAGAGACAAATCATGGTTGTATAAGACATCCTCCTAATCATAGTAGAAAATAGAGGGGAGGGAGCAGAGCAGATGTTTGGAGGTCATTAACAGGAGCTCAGTTTTCCTTGCCTGGTGGCTACCTCTAGAGATATCTGATTTCCAGAAATTTCCTTGACCTCCAAACATCTGCTCTCTTCTTCCATTTTCTTTGCATCCATACTGCAGAGAGCCTCATGCAGTCATAACCTTTTCAGTCGTCTCTTAGAAAATATTTGTATCTCATCCCCTAGTTCATGAGAAAAGTATTTAACAGGTCTGAGCCTACTATCATTCACAGCAAGACCTTCATGTTCATTGCAGTTCATGCTACAGTGTATTACTTGGCACTTTTTTTTTTTCCTGCGTGCTGTGAATGTACACATAAACTGTACAAATAAGCTAAGCAAAAATACTTAGTTCTTTTGATTTGAACCCTTAGACACTTTCCTTATGTTCTATATTTTGCCATTTTACTGCCTTTGTTTATCGTTTGCCCTTTGTCAAGTCCTCGGTCTCCATGAGAACTATACATGCCCAAGACAGCTTTATTACTGTGCAAAACATGGAGCCCAAACACATACTTCCAAGTATGATTGCCACTGCTTTTCCTTCCTCTAATGATCAAGCATATCTAATGAAAGTTGTTGTGTACAATGAGCTCTGGTATTGCTCAGGAGTCCATTATCTGTAGCCATTTAAAATGTTTTCCCATGGGAGAATGATAGCCAAAGTCATTCTTCCTTTTTGGATGAGTAGTACTGTATTTACTATTTTTTTTTCCTTTTTCTTGAATTTTCCCACACCTCCCAATTTTCATTGAAATAAAAAATAGATTACATGTGCTGCAATAAGCTTCCTTGCTAATCTTCTCACATCCCTCAGCACTCATGTCTAGCAGACAGCAAGTTCCTTGTGTGATCACATATTCTAAGCATCTACTGCTCATTAATATAAGTTTCTAGAGTAAATATTTTCTCTATATTATCTAGTTTACTAGGAGTTTTTTAAAATTCTTTTTTACAGAGGTTTTGTTAATGTGTTTCTCAGAAAACTCTTGGTATCCTAGACATTTTGGAATCATTGTTTTCTGTTCTTCTGCTCACATCCTTGCTGGGATAAGGTGGTTTTTGGATTAAGGAACTGATTTTTCACCATGACAATACATCTGCAGCTAGAGAGGGACTAGGTCCCTTTTTCATGATTTGTATCCATGGGAAAACCTCGACAGTTTAGAAGTGAAGAGAACCTTGGAGTTAAAAACTACAACCTTTGCATAGAATCCTAACTCAGAGACTGTTGAGAGAGCTCAACAGTCAGCAGCCACCCCCAGCCTTCAGGCTATTTTGTGGTTTCTTCCTTCCTCTCTCACTCTGTTGATGTCCCTGAGGGTTCTCTGTGGCTGCATTTTCTTTTACTTGCTATTCCTTATTATTGTTAAATGGTCATGTGCTCTTTTTTACCCTCTCAGTCCTGAAATCTCATCAACTCTGTCTCTGCCCTTTGAGTCTTAGTTTCTGTCTTCATTTCTCTGGATGACCATGCTCAGGTTCAGCTCAGCTGGGCTGAAAGTGAGGAAGAAAGCTCTTCCTGAAGGAACTAGTGTGGGGTTTGGGGAGTCAAGGTTTGACTCTGCACTCCACCCAGTCTTCCTGTGGGCAAGCCTTAGGGTCTAACTACCCTAATGAGGGGGAAGTGTCCACTCTTACAGGGAAGCTGAATCCGAACTGTTTTGAACTCTTTGGATGCTCTCTACTTGGATGGAGAAGTGTTAGACCCTACTTGCTAATGAGATAATCCCTTCCTTCTAGGTGGGAGCAAAGCCCATTCACCTTTCTTCAGGATCCAGCCCCATCCTCCCAAGATAGTTTACTGAGGTTTGTGTCTTGAGCTAAATGCATTGGTGATACACAGGCTCCAGCTGGTACAGAAAGGGGGCATATCCCATCTCAGCCTCAGGCCACCACATGCACATAATTTTAGGTTCAAACCCCTTTGGTGGCTTCCCATCAGCTTCCAGCATCAGTCTGATGACACAGTCCTAATTTCTAAAAAAATTAATGACTCAGGTCCCAGCTACATCAAAGACTGAATTTTGATCTGTAAATGACTGCGAAAGCTGCGCTCCTCTGGGACAATGGACTTTCAGACTTACTGAAAAAATGTAACAACATCCAGGAGCAAGGAGACAAAGTCCGCCTAATCTGAATAAGAAGCAATTTCCTATCTGTAACAGTAATTAAACTTGGGAGCATTTTACCACAGAAGACCACAGACTTCAGTAAGCTTAGGTATGTTTCTGAAAAGCGTGACCATCTGGCACCTCTAGCAACAAAATGAGTTGGATCTGAGATTGCAAATGGAAGGAGGAGGCTGGCCTGCATTATCCTGGTGGTCTTTGCTGGTCTTGGACTCTGGGAGCTGATGGGTTCCTCTGGTCACACCATTATTTTATGGTCACTGTGAGAAAGAGTCATCTCACAACATTCACCTTTTTTCATTAAGACAACAAGTTAAATGAATCTTATGTTTCTGAGAAGCAGCTAGCAAGACTGCCTGATAGGTTATGATCTGAATGAAACCTGGGAATGCTGTGATTTTGTTTGTATTTTCCTCTGAAGAAGTGAGGGATCTGGCCTCTTCCTGTTGTGGCTTTGCCTTTTGTCAGCTGAAGTTAGCCTCAACCAGATAGTTCCAGGGCTGCAACAGCACTGTCTGGTCATCTCCACAGTACAGGGGCGTCCTGACTGATGTTGTTCTCTGCCTGCAGTAATTTCTTGAAGTCTGAAATACACCAATCTTTGAGTAAGACACATGCGGTTATCTGAATGGACTAGAGCACCCATGACAACAATGTGAATCCCCACATGGTTTCTTCTGCCTTTTATAGTTTTATAGAAAGAAGAAAGCTATGGCTAAGTCATGCTTAAGAATTGAAGGATACATTTTTTAGTCAAAGGTTGGGGCTATCATATATCCAGTGTTTTTTGGGTGTTTCTTTCAGACCTGTCCTTGGAGGTTAGGGGACTATTTAGTGAAAGAATTGTTTGGATTTTGAGGTGTTATCTGTGACGGAGGCAGATGGAGGCTGGCTGTGCTGCACAGCAGGGTATTGGCTGTGGGTGGTGGTGAGCTGTGTGAGTGATAGGGAGGTCAGGGCATGAATCTGAAGTGTTCTGAGTTTTGGAGGGGCCAGGGAAACAAACTAAAGCACGTGTGATGTGCTAAATTCTGAGGGCAACAGAGACAAGTCAGAGAAAAAGGAGTGTCTGGGCAGCATGGGAGGGAGCATAAAACTGAAAGGACATGGAAGAGGTCTGTAAACAGAAGGAATCTGATGCAGTGTCTGGAGCAAGGTGAGAATAGATGTGGGAGGACTGAGGAGGCTTTGGGCTTCAGGGTCTTGAAGTCCCCCTGGGCTTTTGGGAGAGAGATTAAAGTTAAGAACTTGGGTTTCTTGCTGTGGACAGCCATGAAACATTTGTCCATCTGAAAACTACTAGGAAAGACCCTCTTTAGTGGGTATAGACAGACAGAAAATCTTTTTCCTCTCCCTATCAGCTGCCATGTGCTTTTGTACACATGACAGCTGCTGCATCCTCTTCACTATATTCAGGTGAGACAACCTTGCCTAAAAACTTGGGCAGATCCAGACTGCCAGTCTTCAGGTAATATTGGAAACTAAAATTAGAATTTAGACTCTTCCATCTGTTCCCAAAGTCACACTAAAATCTACGCTTTAATCAAGAGGTAGCTGTCATACATTCAGGAAATTCCTGAAGACCCCTTTGAATGAGATTTTTGATATCGGAAAACTGGGAAACAAATCCTGAAAAGTGAATGAATCTACAGAAAATGTAGCTCTTAATTTTTATACCACTGTGGTTATACTGATATTTTAGTGGTTTAGCCACTGTTGTTTTATCCCCACTCTGTCTGGTCACTTGTTAATTTCTCTCTCCATGACATCCTACATTTTCTCCTCTCATTCAGAGTATCCAAGATTTCATTGTCTTCTCTTTATTGTAGCAATTTCTATGTTGCCCCCTTTCTTACATTAAAAAAAACAATCTCAAGAATTGATCTAGCTTTTTATTGAGGTGCACGCATCCCCTCCTGATTTGTTTCTAAGTTAATTCTGCTTTAAAAGTTGTATAACATAGGTCTTACTCTGCATCATCTTCAGCCAGTCACTGCTTGTAATTTCAGATTGTTTTCTTCACTGTCTCATTCTCATATACACTCATCTCACCCTACTATTTCCTCATCTAAAGTATGAGGAAAACCTTCAATTTCTCCACTATGTGTTCGTCTTCATATGCCTTCCATGGGATTCACCAACTTCAGTAATTTTAAAATTATGGTATTTTTTTTCCCTGACAGCAGGAGCTCAAGCCAAAGAAGCCAGTAATACTTCCCTTTAAGGGTTACATTCTGCATTATTAACGTGTATTGCTTTACTTGCCCATTCATATTGCAACTAATTCTTCGTACCAGCATGTGATCCTCTCTGGATAAACAAACAGTCCCAGAATACACAAGGGAACTCAAAGCCTTCATTAAAAAAAATGAAACAGTCATGTTCAAAAGAATGAACCCAACTAATTGGGTCCTGCAAAATCCAATTTTCTGAGCAAAGTTCTCCAGACCATTCATTTTTAAAACCACAGTACTTTATGTTATAAAATGTCTTAAGTCTTTGAATTTTCCCTTTAGCCACCATTAGGTCATATTTCAAATTCCTGGCACTCTTATTTGATCTTCAATAAGTTAAAATATTATTAGGTGTATTCTGAGTCTGTAACACTTCCCTAAATATACAATGAACATAAATTAAATATTCATCATATAATCATGATTCAAGTATATAACATTCCAGATAGGTTTTGATCAGTGGTGTGATGTCCAAGTGGAGACCGATGAGGAGCGGCATTCCTCAAGGGTCAGTATTGGGACCAGCACTGTTTAACACCTTTTCAGTGACGTGGACAGAGGGATTGAGTGCACCCTCAGCAAGTTTGTCAATTACACCAAGCTGTGTGATGTGGTTGACATGCTGGACGGAAGAGACGTCATCCAGAGGGATCTGGACAGGCTTGACAGGTGGGTCTGTGCAAACCTCATGAAGTTCAACAGGGGCAAGTGCAAGGTCCTACGCATGGGTCAGAGCAAACCCAAGCACAAATACAGGCTGGGTGGAGAATGGATCGAGAGTAGTCCTGGGGAGAAGGACTTGGGGGTGTTGGTGGATGAGAAGCTCAACATGAGCCAGTGATGTGCACTTGCAGACCAAAAACACAACCACATCCTGGGCTGCATCAAAAGAAGTTTGACCAACAAGCTGAGGGAGATGATTCCCTGCCTCTGCTCTTGTAAGGTACTGCATCCATTTCTGGGGCCCCAGCATAAGAAGGATGTGGACTTGTTGGAGCAAGTTCCGAGGAGGGGCCACAAAGATGATCAGAGGGCTGGAGCACTTCCCCTATGAAGACAGACTGAGAGAACTGGAGTTGTTCAGCCTGGAGAAGAGAAGGCTCCAGGGAGATGTCATAGCAACCACGCCCTGATTTGTAGCCACAATGCATGGGAACTCTAGGTGTCTAAGGATGCCAGGGATATGATCCCTTTTTGGTACGACTTCTCCTGCTCCACCACAGCTGTATTCTGTATTATATGTATACAACCCAGGGCAAAGCCACTGCCATCATCACTGGAACAGCATGTGGTGAAAAAAAGAAAAATATATTCATCCTCTGCGTCCATCGATTCAGATTTTTTCCACAAAGGTGTTATTTCTATTACTTTTTCTGTGTTTAGTATAAGTACCACGACTACCACCACAAACGAGCAAAGACACCAGCAGCCCTTGGAGAAAGGGAAAAAGGGTGGATGTACTCCAAAAGTTACATTTCCAGCAAACACACCCAACTGAAAGCTTTTGAAACCAGCTGGAACATCTAGTTAGTGTTCAGATCGCTGCACAGGGTGTCACATGTGGCTTCTTCACTGTGTAAAACAGTAGAGACACATCCGAAGCAGTCAGGAATTCAAGTCACATTTCTGCCATGCCACCTAATGCCTTAATTTGCATGGAGTTTCTTTCATTGAGTACAGAAGGTACTGGAGGTTTCCATCCATTTTATCTTTTCCACAAAATTCTGGATTTTTTTTTCCAGAATCCAGCAACATGAAGGTTTCTCTCTTCAGATTTTTATTCCTGGTGCTGGGCAGCTGAGACTGCTCAACTGTGTCTACAAGCATAGATTAAAAAAGAGTAGGTGGGGAACCTCTGCATCAGTGGCATCACTCAGGCTTCATGCATATAGAGCAAGACCAAAGTAGACACAGTATAATAAATACCTCTTCTCCTCTCAGCTTCATTTTCTATTTCTATATGTCCTTCATCCAGCTCCAGCCCCTTTTATTTCACGTTCTTGAGGATACACAAGATGACACAGTGACATCGCATAATTAGTGTGAACCGGTGGATAAGGAATGAAATGGGACTTCCATCGGCCCATTTACACCCTCCTTTTTCACAAGCTCTGTAATCCTGGATCTTGGTGTGATTGCAGTGTTTGCATGCTTAAAAGCTACATGAAACTGGGAAAGCTGGAAAGCTGTCAGACCACGCTATTTAGAGTATTTAGTCTCTCTGGTATCTGCAAGCAGCCTTCATTGTGCTTACTTACAGGGGAGATAAGAATCTTCTTTGGTTTCACATGACAAGGAACTTTAGGATCCTGGCTTGTATACAGAGACCTATATTAAATTATAATTTAGCCTGCTATGTATTTAAATGCATTTATATTGACACATACATGTAAAATTATATTTACACCTCCAAGGATATATTCCCTACAAGTTAAATATGTGCTGAATATATATTTAATGAAAATTTATATTGAATGTTTGACAAACAAAGTTGAATTACCCAATTTCTTCACTGGAAAGAAGAAAAAAAGAAAGACAGAGAACAGACAACTCACATAAGAAAAAAGCTTTAATACTTGCCTTGATTTCGAGGCCAGATGGAACCAGTCATGATCCTTCAGGCTGATTTCCTGGGAAATGTCAACATTATGTTCATAACTCCAGGTTGAACTATTGAGTATGAATGCAGCAAAGCAGGAGGAGCATTCCTTGCATTGTTGGGAAGCAGAAGATAGGCTTGTCTCAG
>NW_016690184.1:9324197-9380874 GCF_001604755.1 Lepidothrix coronata
CATCGTCTAACAGAGAAATCTCATACCAAAAAGTTTTATACTCTGACAGCATTTGGCATTTTTCTTTCACTTATCAAAAAAAAAAAAAAAAGCTAATTCAAAGCAAGGGCCAAACTGTTAAGTCTCAAATTAGTTTGTCATAACTGCAAAAATACTGGATCTTCAGTTTTGTTTATGTTGGAAAGTGGTTTAATTTCAGACTAGGTCACTTGATTTTCTTTTGAGTGTGCACAAGACCTTTGACTCCTCAGAGGACACAGGAGACGAATTGAGTAATGTGATGTCATTGCCTTATTGCCTTGCAGAGTTCTCATAACACTAAATATATTAGTCACTCGCCTTGCCAGTACCAAGAGGGTAGAAAAAAAATCCAGCAAGATGATGGTATTATGTAGATGGACAAAAATAATTGTTCCCTGTGATATATGTGACCTTCCCTCCATTATTTCCATCCTTTTCTTTAAAAACCACGTAGGCCATATTTCAGTTAGGTGATATTTCTCACCCGAACATTTGTCTTCTCCTTGCTGTTTACATTTTCTATACAAAACCACTGAAATTTTGTAAGCAGTGACACATTAACATCCATTAAGTTAAATACCTTAAAAATGTGATTTTTACATTTTGGCTGGACTGGAGATTGTTCTGTCTCAGGTAGATATGAGAGGTTAGATATTTGGGAAAAGCATGTGGTTAGGCACTGCTGGGTTTTTCTCTTGGTGAGTGGAGGAGGTATAAATGAAGGCATGGTTATACTTAGCAAATACCTGTTCAGACATCGATGTGACCATCCATTTTTACAAGAAGCAAAGAAAGCTGCATTAGTTCTGTTTCTCTTTATAAAGTCTAAGTGTCAGATCCCTGGTCCAGTGAAATGCAATGTTGGATTTCATACAGGCCCTATTTCACACCAAATACTTATCTGTTGGGTAATGACAGCATATTCTTACACAGGATGGCAATAAATATAAAGATGCATAATTGTCCTCTCTTTAAGTTTTCATAGCTAGGATTCAGACAAATCAGTAATTTTTCATACTGACATTGAGAATACTTCAAGCAGGTTTTTTGAGTGATTTTGCTCCTGTTTTTAAAGATACCAATTTTCTTTTGCAAGAGTTATTTTCAGTCTTATCACATGTGACACAAAATTAGTAAAGGAGATTGTGGAAAGTGTGCTAGGACTCATCTGCTACTACAGAAGATATTTTTTAAAACTCAGAGATTTATCACAATGTGTGGATGAGTAAAGACTACCTTAAAGTATAATTAGCCATTTGCTAATTCTAAAATCAATTTAATACGTCGGGATTCTTTTTAGGGATGCTTGAGGGAAAGAAATCATGTATGCAAGCTGTTGTCCAATGAATAAATTATGGTTGTAAGATCCCAGTTTCTGATAGGTTTAGAAGTTAAATAAAAGGTTGGTCAACTCTTCTTAAGATCTCTACAATACAAATTAGCTTGAAGCACTACTTCAGTTTTACTGAATGACTAGAGGAAAAATGCTTTCAAAAAACCCTACCATTGAAAGTCTCACATGGGCTCTCTCAGTGCTTAGGTGTCTGTACGTAAGCGAGAAGTGACGTGGCTTAACCCAACTATAACTGCACGTCAGAGGTATACGTTGTTAAGAACAACCGATTCTTAGAGACTTCAACCAATGAGCTGGAGATAGTACTTTCTCCACACAGAACCAGAAAGCAAACCAAGCCTCCCCACCCTTATGGCTCTCGTATCTGAAACTGAAGTCATGCAGAGAACATCATGTGTTCATGGGAAAGATAATGCTCATAAGTAATTGGTCATAAAACAGATGGGATTAGATTAAAGAGGAAGGTGCCCCAGGACTAATGAACTGCTCCTCTCTTTCCTCAAATCCTAAAATCTCATTCTTTTTCAAACAGCAAATGTGTTCATTGTAGTTTTCTTAGTCTACATAACCCTATATATTTATACACTGTGATGTTAAATCTTTCCAAAATAAAATAGAGGGTTGACAGAAGGACATTAGCATAGGGGCAATAATTTTCTGTGGTCTGTAAAGTGATGTTAATGTGTGTGCTGAGCACTGCCAGCTCTCTCAGACTCTCCAAATTTGTTAGATGTACTTGTCCTTTAGCCATCTTTGTGACTGAACTCCCTCCAGTCAATCAGTATCTCTTTTGTATCGGGAAACCCAGAACTGGGCGTGGCACTCTAGATCTGTCTCAGAAGGCTGAGTAGGAGGGAACATTTCACCTCCTTTGACTGCTGACAATGCTCCCCTCTGCATGGCCCATTATGTTGTTGGTCTTCTTTGACACAAGAGAACATTGCTGTATTATGTTGCTGGCACAATGGCATACCCCAGGACCTCCAGATCATTTTCTGCAAAGCTGCTTTCCAGCCAGTCAACTGCCAGACTCTATGGTGTATGGGTTTGTTCTTCCCCAAGGCCGGGATTTGCATTTTCTCCAGCCTGCTGAGATCCCACTGGATGGCAGCCCAAGCCTCTGTTGTATCAATGACTCCTTATAGTTTGGTAACTTCAGCAAACTTGCTGAGGCGATGTTCTGTCCCATCATCCAGGTCATTAATGAACAAGAAATTATTCTGGTCACAGTATCAACCCTTTAGTGACTTCCAACTGGACTCCATGACGCTGTTCACCAGGCCCTTGAGAGCTTTCAACCCCCCTCACTGTACACTTAGGCTGCACTTCATCCTCCCTCTCAGTGAGGATATTATGAAAGACTGTGTCAAAAGCCTTTTTACAATCAAGATAAATAACATTCACACTCTATCCATCAAACTAGTCAAATCATCATAGAAGGCTGTCAGGTTGATCAAGCATGATTTGTCCATTGTATTGCAAAGCTGTTGTTTCCACCAACCCTTTTGTCCTCAATATTTTGGAAATATTTCCAGTATTATTTGCTCCATCCTTTCTCTGGGATACAGGTAAGATTGGCTGGCCTCACTCCCCACATCCTCTTCTTTGCCTCTTTTGAAGACAGTAGAGACATACACTTTATTCCCTTCCTCAGGAATCTCTTCAATTTGCTATAATCTTGCAGAAATGATCAGTGGCCTCATAATGACGTTGGCCAGCTCCCTCAGCACTCCTGTATGTACCCCTATAGGCACCGTGGACTTGTGTATGTTCAATTTGTTCATTAATCTGATCTTCCTCTACTGAGGAGGGTCCTCTTATTTACCTGGAAATGTATCCCTTAAAACTGCCCTGTGTAAAATGACAGAACATGGGCCCTGGTCTTCGCATGGCAATTTAAATTTTAAGTCCTTCAATTCACTTTCAAGGAAGGAATATAAAAACGTGTGGCTATATGTTACATAGAATGTGCTGCAATCTACTGATTTTTATTCAGAAATATTGCTTTCGAGACTTACATCGTGTTATGAAAAGACTAAAAAGAGATCACAGTATTTACCTTTGTTTTGTGCATGAATACTAGATACCAAAAGGCTCTTCTTTGCTGACCAGCATCTCCCTTTGTTCTTCTCGACTATCTGTCTTGTGCTGAAGTGCTTTCCAAAGAAGTTTATGCTTGTAGTCCAGACTTAAATTGCAGAGCCAGCTGTGGAAAGTCAGCCTTCAGCCTTACCAATTCCTTCCTGCTATTCTCTTCTCAGACGTAATTTTGATGTTATTACAAGGTGTGCTCTGCTCTGGCAGATTGCAGGGAATGCTATTCACTGGTTTCATCCTAGACCACAAGCTAATACCTCCTTGTTAATCTTCCCCCGCATGTGATCTTTTCAATTAATACTAGCATGGTACAGGTATCAGATATCCATCCTCCAGGATTATTGTTAGGTGTAATGTGCTCCTATGACTGACAAGGGGTAGGCACCATGAACAGAAAAAAATGTTCCAGAGAAATGTGGCCTTGCTCCAGGCAGTTATTTAGGCTTCCTAATTCCTACAGAAGCTTGGAATGTAAGTATTTCTAACCCTGGTGTCCCAGTGCATCAAAGAGAGAGCTCTCAAAAGTCTTGGTGCCCTTCCTGCTTGCCTGCAGCTAGATTCAAGAAGGCATGAGTATTGGTAGAGGAAATTGTTCCCGCTCATCAGCTTTGACCTACCTGTAGTGAGCCACAAAGCTATGAACAGATGAATCACTAAGATTGCTGAGTAATGAAATCACTGACCTTAGAGAGAGGCTCCAGATGGCTCAGAAAGCAAATGGCAAATTTTGAATTGCCAGGTGCACATCGTCCAGGTGCCCTGTTCCATATGTTGCTGGTTCCCAGCTGAATGCCAAGCCCAGCGCTTCACTCCTAATTTTTAAATCCCTGTGCAGAACAAGTCAAAGCTATTAAAATGGCTGTTTCATTCATATTTTCTGCTTTATTAAATTGGCTGAGTGTAGCAGTGATTCATCTTCCACTTAAACATTCTCATCCCTCTGTGATTCATCTAGGAAAAGGTATAGTATGAGTGAAGGGAACAACCTCCAAGGATGACATGGTTTGTTAGATTGATTGGTTGCCCAGCCCTGAGTTCAGTGCAGGTTGAAAGCAGGGTAGAACAACAGTCCAGCTTGCAGGCCAATGCAGTATTTGGCATCTCAGACTGTACTCCATTCAGCATTTCCCAGATTCCCTTTTTGGAGTTGTATTTGTAGGCTGCACTAGAAGGTTTTATAATTCCATATAGCAAAACAGCAGATGCGAGTGGTTGTACAGCAGCCTGTAGACCACAATCTTTGCTGAAGAGTTATAAATATTGGCTGTCTGAACCAGCTCCACTGATAATTTGGAAAAAGTTAATGGTGACTCCTGTGTACATTATTTAGACCATTATTTATCAGAATTACACAATTTTACCAATTGATAAAAAAATGTGTCATTATGTTGAAAAATATTGTAAAGGCTTCTCAGTTCAGCCATTTCAGTTTTGCTCGTTTTCTTCTTAGCTTTTTTATACTGCATATTTCCATTGTGACAAGAAAGTGTTTTATCTTCTCATTCCAAAGGCAAAACCATGAACTACATCCCTTAATGTGTTTTGTTTGGGCGATGGGATATGGGTCACCAGCCAGCTTTTGGTTGAGGATGTCATGGGCCAGCTTTGTTGCACAAGAATACATTGAAATTCAAAGTTATTCTACTGTGGCCTGTGGCATTTCACCACAGTAATAATGCAAAATTTGACCTTTTATGTCCTCTTTGAAGGACACAGGGGAAGTGCTTCACTCCCTGGTCTTGAGTGTAGGTAGGTTTCTTTCTGAACTAAGAGGATACATGCATAAGGTTCCTGTGGCTCAAGAGCTTTCCTCCATCTCTGGCATCTCCACAGTCAAGAAGGTGAGCACTGCTGGGGAAAGTAGTTGCCAAAGGGAATTGCAGTTCGTATTATGGAGGGATTTAAGCTCATGGATAAAAGCAGTGTTACTAGAGAAAAACCTGCCTTCCTTCCAATGTACCAGGTAAAAAGGAGCATCTGACTTAGAGAGAATAAAAAAGGCTTAAATATTCATGAGCAGCAAGACAAAAAACAGACAGTAGCTTTATACTTATGCCAGCTATTTTATTTTGGTCAGACATTTTTCTTACAAGAGGCAGCTGTGGAGATCAAGAGAAAGAAGAAAGTTTCCTTTTGTCTGAGGAGTCTTGTCTCTCCCCAAGGAGAAAGCTCTGGCCACAGACTTAGAAAATCAAACAGACTGGCTGGGAAATACAGTAAGAGCAGAGTGAAGGCTCTCCCAAACACCTCCTATATGACTTTGGAGAGAATACCTATGCCCTGAATCAAGGTTGGATGGAAAAATTAATTTTAACTGTGTGCATCCATCCCAGACACTTTAACAGAGGCTCAAAGCACAAGGATATTATTCTGTTGGCATGTTCCTACCTAAATTGTCTTTTAAACTCCACCTCTGTTTTCTTCAGCCATGATATGAATTTGAAGACCAGAATCCAAGACCCCTTTAAAGTAGTCAGTAGAGATGTATTCAAAGAATGAGATGCTAGAGAGAGTCTTTAAAATTGATAGCAAAAAATCATCTTTGTCTTTGTCTGTAAAGGCAGAGGTTGAGTTTTAGTCTATTCCCGCATTTTACTAGTTTTCATAGCCATTCTGGCCTGCCTCTACACCCATTTGCACTACTCTGGTGAAGGTTTTTTCTGTTTTGTCAGCATTTATGGTCATAGATTGGCTTCTTCCTCCCATCTGTGGATGCATAAAGACATAATTAATGAGAGTTTGGTTATTAATCCTGATTATAAAAAACAGAGAATCATCTTGTGAGCAGTTGCAAAGTAAAACGTATTTCCTCCTTTCCCATATTTGAGAATTAACTGTGAAAGTAGAAATAGAAGACAGAAAAAAAATAAGATAGGTCTATCCACTCACAAGGGAGCGTGTAGGAGAAAACACAACCATGGAAAGACCTGGGGTTTAAAAGGTTTGTATGAAAACCTGCAATATTGTAAGCTGATATAGGTGTAGAGATAATACACAGCTATGAATTATAAATAAAATTTTTGAAATTTATCAAGTTAAGGTGAAGCAGATAATCTTTGTTTTCCAAATTATCAGTCTGTTCTCTTCTATGGGACATTTACTGGAAACAGATATCAGTTCTTTCTAAGAAGTACCATGTAAGAAACTGCTAAAGCAGACATCATCAAGAAAAAATTTTTGGGTGATTTTTGTCTTATCCTTTGGATAGAGAATGAATGCTGTGGTTGTTTAAAAATAATCTCAAAATAAATAAGTTGTTGTATGGGAAAAGATTCTCATGTCAATGCTTGTTTCCAGGCCAACACAAATCCGCAGACGTTGTTTTTATCATATAAACAAGATATCTTAGATCTAGACTCAGAACTCTCCCTTTTTATACCCATTTATTGAAAATGAAGTACAATTAGGGCAACCAGCTACTTTTGTTTCAGAGACATTTAAGGCTTGTTAACTTGGGGTCAAATCACTAAATCACTGTTATGGCCACAATGCTTAATGTCTGAGGTTCGTTCTGAATAACACAGAATATCAACCAGTGTTGAAGCTTTGAGTTAAGAATCTTCAGTTCATGGCTAGCTTATCTCACTGACTTAGAGGAGACCCGTTCAGACAATCCACCTGCCTGGAAAGTTGGGTCTTTTCACATTGAAGAGCTAATAATTTTTCAAAATGTTTATTTTTATTGGACTACCATGACGTTCAGTGATGAAGTCTGAAGACTTTTACTGGAGTCTTCTACAAGGAAAACGAATATCTAAAAATTCTCTTGCCTCAGCACAATGATCACAACTGTACAAGATCCACTTGGATTCTACCTTCCTCTGTGTCCCTGTAGCAAATATGGCATTTTTTTTCTCTGCCACACACTCTTTGCAATTCTTTTGCTTTCTTAGATGCTAGGATGGAGACAGATGGAGTTTGTAGCACAAATGAATGTCACCAGATTCAGTCTCTTTCAGAACAAGCATGGGGAAAGGGAAGAAGAGGGCTTTCAGAAGTGGGTCTACCAGGAAGCCTGCTACTAACACCTCTTTGCCTCTGCATTTCTGAACTGATACCAGAGTGGGAGGAGAGTGGCACTCAACATTAGACCTATGCCAATAAGAGCTTCATAAATCAATAAAATCTTCACCTAACAGGATGATAAAGATTCATAGACAATTTATCCCTAGGAAGAAAATTTAGTGTAGAATAATATCAAATGAGCAAAGGCCAATTTAGGAAGAGGAAATAGCTTGTTGTTGTTTCCAGGTTGAATATGACAGAAGGTCATAAATTAGTCTTGCTTGTGCTGCCTCCGTTGCCTATGCCACAGCCCATTAAAGCCAAGCTGGCTGCCTGGGAGTATATATAAGGACATAAATACTGCTGGAGATGAAGATAAATTTTCTAACTCTCTATCCTTCACTTTCCCTGGCAGTAGACAGTACCATGAGCTAATTCTCCAGAGCTCTCCTCCTACTTCTCTGTCCTAGGATTACTCCTTTTTCTTTTCACATCTACCCCACACAATTTGATTGACAAGTGGTCAATTCTTTGCCTGGACAAACCTTTAATAATAACAGTCCAGTGACATTCACACTGCTAAAAAACCTTTAGCTGTCTTTGCACCCAAGAGTTTCAATCTGTGTCCAGCTTTCCAACAACTGAAATGTTATGAGAGAAACAGAGCTTCATCTATGACTTTTCTACAGTTTCCCACTTGTCCTAAGATCATAGAATAGTTTATTTTGGAAGAAATGTCTGGACATCATCTGGTCCAAACCCCTGCTCAAATTTTGAGATTAGGTGCAATTAGAAAGTTGTATTGTGTTGCTTAGAGTCAGATCACTGAGTTTTGATTATGTTCAAGAGGTTATTGGGCAACCTTTTACACAGTTTTAGCACCCTCAGTGTGAACAAATTCACCTAATATCTAGTGGGAATTTGCCATAATGAAACTTGTGCCCATTGCCTCAACATTTTTCTGTTTACTGCTGAGACAAGTCTGACTCTTCCTTCTCTCTCTCCATCAGTTGCAGATCACCTTCATCTTCTCTTCCTAAGGCTGGACACACCTAGGTCTGTCAGCTTCTCCCTGTAACAGTCCTAGTAACATCAACTTGATAAATCATTCCCTGCTCATCTAAGAGTTTTTTTATGTTTTGGAGAACAAGAGTCAGAAGAGCAACTGGAGAAAAGGTTTCCTTTCTGTGATGTTTGATTGCTTTTTAAAAAAAATATATGAATCTCATTGATTTAGACAGGTAGAAGGAAATCAGAGGCTTTAGACAGGTAGAAGGAAATCAGAGGTTTAAGTTGTTCTTTAAGCCAGTTTTTTTTACATAGATATGTTTTATAATATTGTTTCCTGTGGTCATTATATGCCTTGTTACAAAACAAGTTGGTGATCTGACCTTGTGTTAACACTCGTTTCTGGAATCCACTGAGCCTGAAGCAGAAAAAGTTTGTGAGTACAATACAAATCCCAGAAAACTCTGCAAGCACAAATTTCACAGGCACATGTTTCACCTTAGGAAAGGAAGGACAGCTTTTGTGAAGGGTAGCATAAATCATTCCATGTGGACTGAAAAAAAAAATAAAAAACAACCTATCAACAGAAACCTTCAGGATGTTAGCTGACTTTGAGATCTACAGGAAAAGTTGACATTATTCCTAACACACAGTGTACTTTATGGGAAAATATGTTTCAACATTAAGAACCATCAGTATCCCTCCCCCATCCCCATTTCTATAGTGCCTGGATTTCAAGAATGAAAGGGTGCAAAGCTGAGGCACAATGGGTATTTGACTCCAGACACAGAGCTGTTACCACTCGTCAACCCAGCTGGGAGAAGAGATGGCTGAGGCAAACTGAACCAGAAGGCGGCTGCAGCCAGGTGGCAATAGTTGGGCAAATAATGTCATGGTGTGCCTGTTCTGGATGGACAAAAATGGCTTCTGACAAAGAAACCTCCTCAAGTTTCCCTTTTGCTTTCTGAGAGTGAGGAATGGAGAAACAGCCAGAACTGGCAGAGTCTGAGCGAGCAGGGAAGGAACCTTGTGTAGGGAGAGACACTGGCAGTAGCCCCAGGGCCACCAGTGGGACTGATGACGGAAAATTATTTCAGTTGTATGGATGGGGCACTGCCTTCCTCTGCTATAAAGGGGAGTGATAAATTGAGAAAAGGAGTACTGTGAATGGGAACATACATCATATAAATACACACACAGTGTATGTGTGGGGTTTTTTTATGTTCTGTCATATTAGAGCCAAATGTTGCTGCAACATCCAGCGTGCCCAATACTGGGAACTGCAGCTGCTTTTCATGCTTCTGCCAGTAGAGACTGCATCACAATCAGAACCAATGTGTGGACTGTTGTGCATTATATCATCTTTGGCCACACTCAAGCAGTCTTAAGTCCACTTGCATCACATCTATTAATGTGTAAACCAGGAGTAAGCTTGTCCAATGAGTGCTCCAGGCGCTCTGAAAGATCTCCTCCTGGAGGGTGCTTTACATTACACACGAGGGGTAGTCTAACTGAATCTTTTTAGGGTTTTATGTGACCCATTTATATCAGTTTAACTTCAGTCCCTTTGCTCTTATCTTTGCAAGTAAGTTGAGTGTAGTATAAGGAGACCTGAATCTCTCACAGTGTAAATTATGGGTGGGTGCAGCTGGCACTGTCTTTGTCTCAGTTTTTAATATAGCCTCTTCAGTTAGCTATGAAAACTGTTTTTCCTAAGCTTGTCTGGTGAGCCTTACGTCCTGGTCCCACTCCACTTGCAGATGCTGCTAAAGTTTCCAGGTTCAGAAAAGTTTGAAAGCGTGTCTGTCCTGGAGGAAATCTTGCATCTCCTTGGGGCTGCTTTTCAAAGGCTTTCACCACAGCCGGAAGGAAAACCTTACATGTGAAAATAAAGCCAATTTCTTTTATTTTGAACATCAAAATGAATTAAGCATTGTGCTCTGTAGGTGTCCACAAGTTCACAGAAATATTTCTTTCCCATGAAAATGTAGTGGAATTAAAAAGCCAAATAAACTCACAGCAGAAACCTGTCCTTCACCTCTACCAATTGCAAGCTTTAAAAGCTGCAAAACAGAGCAGGGCCTTTTCAGGGTTCACACTGAGAAGTTGTTGAAAAGTGTAACCAAGCGTGACTAATGACTACTGGGGTATTTGCATGGATTCTGCTTACAAGCATCAAGCATGTGAAACCAGATCATTTGAGGAGAAACATAAGCAGCACAGACAGAAGTTAAAAGGCTTGTGTGGTGGAGGACAATCACAATAACACAACCACTGCCTCCTGGTACTGGGCAGCTATTCAGTTGCATCCAGTGAGGGGGAGGGTACATTGTTTTCCTGCAAGGGTTGATGGTCTTTGATTAGAAAAAAAGAGTAGTAGAAAGCAGATAGTCAATACCATGTATTAATGCCACCTGTAAATTATGAAATGAGTATTTGGCAGTAACCTGCACTATGAGAGTTATTTATTCCACTGGAAGATAATACAGCTCACCAAAAAATATTCAGTAAGAATTGCTCAGTGATGCAATCTTCCCTCCAAAAGTATTATGTACCATAAAATAGAAACTTCAGAGACTCATCAGGTTTTCACGCCCTGAGCAGCTGTGTGACACCACATGTTTGGTTGGAGCCAGTGAGAAAAGAGGTGCTCACATACTGCTGTGGGCTGATCTCATTAACAGGGGCATCTTTAGAGACCTCTTAGAAGGAAACCATGAGTTTCTTGGTACTGTCTATAGTATGTATATGGCCTTCATCAACTCACATCTACATGACTCTCATGTAGACTGTGCTGCATGCATTTTTCTGTGCTTTCCTGAGGAGGGGAGACAAATGATTTTTCAAGGCTCCTTGTCACTGAGGCTAAGAGCCAGAGATACCAAATTCAGCAGGGAGAGGAGGGAGCAAGAAGTAGCTTGTTGGGGAGGCCTGTCTCTCTCTAGGAGTGGCAGAGGTGCTGGGATGAATGGTTCATTGACAGCTCTTACCTAGAATGTTTGCTCACAGTCTCCCAGGCACCACAAGCCCTGAACTTCCTTCCTCGCCCTGTGCAGTGCTGCCTTCAGAAAATGCTATCTGAGGGAAAGTTTCAAAAGCAACCAGAGGCTATCCAGGAGTTCCTGTAGTCTTGCAGCTGTGTCAGACTTGCAGTCGCATGGAACCACTCAGCTGAGAAGGGCTCGGCCTCCCCCTTAAGCCTATGTCAAGGTGTGTCAGGGCTCCACTTGGGATGAGGAAGGATGCTCTTTCCCTCACCATCCCTCTTCATGGGGAAGTGATGCAGCTTTCCACCCTAGGGATGTTGGATCTCCAATGTAATTCTACCTTCATACCTGAGTCGGGGAGAAAATCCTGAACAGTGAGAACAGGAGGACCTGAAATCCAGTTTCTGTTGCCCTCCAACATCACATGGGAGACAGCAATGCCCACAGTGGGGGAATGAGGGGAAGAGAGATATGCATTGCCTGCAAAGACCTCCAGTCCAAAGACACTATGGTATTGCCACAGATATTAAACATCCGGATCTAGAATTGCATGATTGAGGTGCCCTCAGTATGTCCATGGTCCCAATCCAGGATATGTGGAATAATCTATGTAATTATATTCCCCTTAGTGCTTCAGAGAAGTCCCAGTGACTGTAATACATGCTAACTTAATCTTAGCCACAGAAAAATGTGTTTCTAATTTACAAATTCGGCAATTTTTCAATAAAAGTTGTTGCACTTTGTCTGATCTATTCTCAAAATACGGAAGTGCTTGAAGCATGACCACCTGCAATAACAGATTACTGTTCCCTAAAATATTGCCATACACCTACAATGTGGAGGCGTAAAGCTTCTCTAAAAAAGATCTTTGTTATTTTTTCTAAAAGAAAGAAATGATCCCAAAGTAAAGCTGGTTTTCAGCAGCCTCTCTGCTCCCCAATGCAACTGGCATCAAAGTCTAATGAAAACCTGTTTGCGGACACTGGATCCGATCCAAGGTACACTATTGGCATATTCTAGACCCCTTGGGACATGACTCATATAAAAAACACAAGGCTGTCATCAGATGGCTGGTGGCTCAAATAAATCAAATTTACTTTGAAAATTGAGGCATACCAAAATTTTATTAGGTGAAACTTTGGCATTTCTTATAGCCAACTTGCACATATATATTTTTATTACTTACAGCAGTTTAAAAGTATGCTACCAATCATATGCAAAACAAGACACGATTGCAAATGTATATTTTTTACTGGGTGGCAGGAGGAACTGTGTTGTTTTCTTTTAAAAGCCCTGAATAGTGCTGCACATTTGTTGAAGGTGGCACAGCAGAATGGGCCTCTCTATTTATTTTCCTGTGAGTGGCTGGATGCACATCCTTTGTTTGTGGTCTCCAACCCTGACTTCAAAGAGCAGCTTCTCATACAGAATGATTACTCACTAAAGCTATCAACTGCAATACAAAAATTACATATAATGTTTGCGGCATATGTTTACAAGAAACAGATACAAATGCTGCTGAAGTGCCTCAATGATCCAGAAGGAACCTGATCTTCAGGCTTGAAGAGGCTGTTCCTGCAGCAGTCCATGTGCAGACGCAGAGCCTGGTGTTGCCACAGCCAGTGCAGCAGCCACTCCTGACTCAGATGTAGGGACCCCTGTGCAGGGACCCTTCCTCTGTAGATGAAGTTCAATCTGAGCGTGAGGAAGAACTTCTTTACTACGTGGGTGACCATGCACTGGAACAGATTACCCAGAGAGGTTGTGGAGTCTCCCTCATTGGAGATATTCAAGAACCGTCTGGATGTAATCCTGTGCCATGTGCTCTGGAATGACCCTGCTTGTGCAGGGCGGTTGGACCAGAAGGTCCACTGTGGTTCCATCCAATCTTACTCATTCTGTGATTCCTTTACCCACACTCAGAGGCTCACTGCTTGTTTCAACACCAAAGGCACTATCAATTATGGCAAAACAAAGGTCTGATTCCTCTAATCCTTCAGCAAATTAATTAAAATCAAGGCAAAGGTCATATTTTGGAGAAAAGTAAGTGCTTTTGGAACTGATTATAGAAGCCAAATCCACAAATTAAAAGAAAATACATTAATTTTTATAAAATCTCTCAGTAGACAGAAGAGCTAAACTCCCACTGACATTTCTAAACTTCATTTATCCAAGAGTGCAGCAAGATAGCCTCTGTTTAAACTAATAACAAAAGCAGTAGAAAGCTGCAGATTTGGTCTAGTTTTCTCTCAAACTGTAATGACAGTCTATGGGAATATATTCAGATACAGTCTGAGAAGGATACTGGCTCTACTCCAAAATAACTTAATTCAGTGTGCAAACACAAAGAAAGGGAAAATAATATCACTGTGGATAAAACCCATGAGATTGCTTTATCTGACAGTGTGGAGCTTTAGGACTGAGATATTCTTGGCCAAATGCTGACACCCTTGTCACACAGGAATAAGCCTCTGAGGTACTCAGGAGCTGCAGTCTGGTGCTCCATCCTGCTGGAGACTGGGGCTGGTTACTTAGAGGAACTCACCCCTGAGGCAGGTGCTTCTCAACGTGGTGAATTTCTTCCTGCAAAAGCACAAAGTATAAATCAAAATAGAATTTAGCCCCGAATATGAAACCCAAAAACCTTAAGAAATGTACTATTCAGTGGTAAAGAGGTGCATTTATAAGGAAGTGGGAAAGCACTGCCTTGGTTGCTTGGGCTGAGTCCTTTCAGGAGTGCTAGGCAGACTTACATTCTTACAGACCCTCAGGATCATTGCAGTTGTCTTTCCATGAAGCAAATGCCACAAAAGTCCCATTTACTTCCACGGGAAGAGCAAGGTCAGGGCTGAGCTACTGCCTTCAGAGTCTGCCATGATCAACCATCTGACTAGTTCTTCTAGAAATCTGGAAATTTGTCCATTTTCACCTTTGACAGACAAAGAAACATCACCTGAAGCTAAAAAAGTTACCTCTGATATATAGCACTTACAGTGAATTTAGAGCATGCATGTTCATGAAGCAACACTCTCTCTTTACATATTCCTAATACAATGGGCTGTGGAGGTTTTTCCAACGGCTGATCCAAAGCATTTGAAGAAACAGTTCCTTTGATATAAGTGGACTCTCCGCTTAGCCCTTATGTTGCCAGGTGTGTTTGTTTAGCCTGGGGCTGGAAGTAAAGGCACTCCACAGACTTGAGAAATTTCTGCAAAATTCAGGCTTCTTCACTTATCATTACTGGACACATACTTCCTCTTGAAATAACAGAAAACCCAGTCATTAAGAGAGACGTAAGCAGTATTTGGTCACTGAAATGCAGTGTTGTGACGTAAAATTTATCCCCACAGAAATTAGAGCAGTTTCCAGGAAAACAAAAAAAAAAAGAGGAAAAAAAGTAACAAAAAACATATCAACTTGTAAGTGTATGAGAAATAAAGTCTGGTGTCCTCTGGGTCTCTTGAGATAATCTCTTGTCACTTGGATCCACTGCTTGAGTATTTTCCAGTATTAATGTTCTCTATCCCCTTGTTTTGGCTCTTCTACATATTTCCACAATTTTCTTCCCCTTAAATAAAACAAAAAAAAATCATCAGGTCATAAAATATTTCTACAATTTAATTTAAAAAATAATATTCATTGTCTGCACAATTTGAATTTGGCCTACTTTTGAATATGCATCAGGATGCAGATTTTAATTACATGATCACATAGTATTTTTCCCCACAGGATTACAATATTTTATTTGCAAGATAACTTTTTTCCCAAGTCATTATGTTTTCATTCATTGACTCTGAGACTGGAAGAAGAGCTGCCGCTGAGAAAAGGAAGTTTCTCTTTGTTACCTAACTACCCCAGGATCTGTTCCTCAGATTTCAGTTTCCAGCCATGACTTCCTTTCCATCCCATTTCCAGTTCTCCCTCCTAAATCCTCTTCTGATCTATCCTTCCTTTCTTGTTTCCATCTCTCAGACCATGCCTCTTGCCTAAGTAGTCTCATATTTCCTTTCCATTTGCCAGTGATCCCACAGGAAACATCTTGCTGCCATAATGTGTCTTTCCACCTGGCTTTGCTGTCATCTAGAGCTAGGTTCAGATCCGAGGACTTCTTCCTGCCACAGGAGCACAGAAGGAGCCACTGGAGCGGGGCTGAGCTGGGACAAACTCATTGCCTGAGCGGTGACACCTGTGCGAGCTGAGAGTAATGTGAGCAAGCTCAGCAGCATTGCACTCTTCCAATTGATCCGATGATAACTTCCTGCCTTCAGAAACGGCCTTTTCCCCAAAGCTTAGTTAGTCTGGGCAAGCTTTCACAGGAGCAGACCTAATCCTAGTAGAAAGACCACAGAAGAAGGGATGAATCATCCAGTGTGGTGGTACTTGAGCTTTCTCTTTTTTGAAAGAAAAAGTCAACAGTTTATTCAAGAGAAGCAGAGTTGTTTATTTTTTTCCTAGTGCAGTCTTGGCTATAGATATAGAGATGGACATGGATAGGAATAAGGCCGTATATTTTCCTTTGCCAAAATAGATGTTCAGTTTATTAGAAGATTCATCCAACTACAGATGACCATTCGGAATATTGAAATCATAGTTTTGAAGAGTTGTTAGCAACTGACACAGGATCTTCTGTTGGGATGTGTCAACAGTCTTAGCAAATGGTAGTACAGGTCACCCTAAATGTCATTCATGTGAATGAACTAAAAGAAACAGCCAGGAGACCCTGCTGGTAACTTTATTTATGTGTGAATTCTTCTAACACCTGAGTGAAGAGATGGTAGGCAGGACTAGAGACAACCTCTACCTCCTGACTCAGCAGAGACACAAGGGAGTCCCCTACTAAAGCAGCATAGATGAATCCTGCATCCCCAATCTTTAAAAAATCATGTTTCAGAGCCTGTGATACTGTGGAAGCATTGTTTGGAGGGAGCACTGACTTATTTACAATCTTTTTCCATAATTTCAAACTTCTCTTTGCCATGAATTACAAACAAATGTTTGAGAAAGCTGCATTTATGTTATAGTCTCCCCACCCTGAAACACTTGCGTTAAGTTCCTTGTATAGAGTATGGCATATTCTATTGGACTTTGAAGATTCAAGCTGAGGGATGCAAATTTCACAGAAAAGAATAGAAAATTAATAGAAGTGAAGCATTCATGTGCAGCTGAAGGCTGGGTCCACAAGGATCTCCAACTCTGCAGAGGACCTGTCACAGTCATCGGTTTTCAGTCTAATTAAAAAGAAGCTGGAGGCTTTGCAAAAGTAATTTCTTTTGTACATACATAGCTGTTTTATGAACCAGACTTATTTCCTCAGTGCCAAATTGCATTTCAGAATGTGTCCTTGCTAAATAGAGTGAAATGTATTTCCATTTGTCATGACTGAACCATATTTTAGCTGAGGGGGAGGCAGAAGTTCCAGTACCATTTCCTGAAGTTAACAGCAGACCTGCCATTAATTCCAGTGTCCCAGGATTTAAGCAAAGAGATAACAGCCCCTCAAATGGTTTTAAGTTCATTGAAATGTTAGTCCAAAATGAAGCATATGCCATTCAGTTAAGATTCACGTTTACACAGCTGAAGATGACAGGTCTAGTTTAACTGAAGACCGGAGGAGAAAATGATGCCTCCTCCTACATGATCTGCCCCCTGAAGAAAACATCTGCCTGCATGTTTAACCAGGAATGTGAACTGCTAATGTAATCTGACCTTTAGACAAAGGGAAGAGGATTGCTCCAATGTACAAATACAGAAGAGGCTAGAATGTAACATACTGTTGACTGTTTTCTGCATGTGTAGATAAAAACACGGTGAAAATATATAAAGGACTGAAGAACATGATTTCTTAGTGAGTCAGGGCTTTCAGGCAGTGAGGAGAAAATATGAGAGCCTTTAGTTCAGCATGGTGTAATTCTTGGAAATTATCTGAAGTGGATCCACTGTTGTCTTTCAGTAACAACAATGAGTACCAGGGCTGTGAAATCTTGTTTCACAACCAAATTCATGCAAGCTCCAATTTAGACCAAGGGTCAGCACTTTCTATGAGCAATAGGCTTTTGAGGAACAGACTTTTTGTAATGATCCTTTGAGATCAAAGAGCTTTCTAGGATCTGTTTGATTAAACTTAATACTCAGTATCTACAATGCAAATGATGTAGCAGATGTCAGTAGCCTTATGTCTGTGGAAAGAGCAGAAGATGGAAAAGATCAGATAGACTGGAGAAGATCCTTGTTTTTTGGGTAGATGGTGTAAGAAAGGGTATAAATTTAGTTATTTTTTGCTGCTTAGTACACAAACTGCAATTTGAGGCACTTTGAGGCACTTGAGGAATGCACAGTTCCCACCTTTGCATAGTCAAGAAATGGCTATGCACAAACACATGAAAAACCACAGGCACAAGTAGGAGACTCTCCTGTGGCTGGAGAGCATGTTTTCCTTCAGTGACACAATCCAGCTTTTCTAACATGAGACTCATTGCCTCAATAGTGGTTCACACAATGATGTTCTTCCATGGTGTTCTTTCAGGTCTACTTTTCTGAGTAATGAGAATTATTCATTATGGATTTGACATTGGACAGACTCATCAGAATGATCCAAGTCTGTGTCATTTAAAATTTCTGAGAGCAGCTGAGACACTTGGTTTCAGAAGGGTTACTGGTACTGGAGAGATGCTATCTGTTCTATGGAGTCTTAGAGCTCTGTTAAAAGCAGTCATCAGCAGCCCAGATCAGTAGTCTCAGTAGGTCTGGCAGAGCCTTCCTTGCTTGATAGCACCAGTAATTTACAGGTAGTATAGACCATTTGGACATGTTTGGTCTTCTCACACTGATGAGCTCCTTAGTTATCCCGTAACTGTCTGATGGTCGAGATTTTCTGTCCATCTGCCTATTAGCTGCTTACCCTGGATTTGTTATGTTTGCATACAGCTAGCATGGATTCTTTCACCTACTGTACTACTAAACTCAGTAACTTCTGTGCTATTAAACTTTGGCCAATGCAGTGGTCATCAACTTTGGCTAATGCAGTGGTTGCAGTGGTCATCAACTTCTCTTTGAGATCCTTCTGCCTGTTGAAAATGTCTCCTCTCTGCCATCCTTCAGCCGCAGGAGCTGCAATTTCTTGCCTCACTGGTGGCATCAGGTGTGGGTGATCTGCCTAGTTCAGGCTGCCTGCACTGCCTGCACTGCCTGCAGGAGCTGCAGCCCTGCTGCAGAGGATGGGGGGATGTTCCTGATGCCAGCAGAGG
This sequence comes from Lepidothrix coronata, assembly GCF_001604755.1. Lineage (NCBI taxonomy): Eukaryota > Metazoa > Chordata > Aves > Passeriformes > Pipridae > Lepidothrix > Lepidothrix coronata. Next base: position 9,342,914 of record NW_016690184.1, read on the forward strand.
AAACTTGGAGCAACACACCCTGATGGACTGGCTCTACGCCTACGAGAGTAGCAGTTCCCACAATAGTTCCCACCAAATCATGCACCCAGCTGCAGAACTGTGTATTACCCACTGGTTTCTCAGGTATTTAGCACATTCTGCATTTTTTTTACATTCTCTCTAGCAACAGTCACTTCAGCAAGGATTTTCTCTGCACATGATTTAGCAGTGCTGAAGTCACATCCAGATTTGCTTTTGAGCAGTTCCTAATGCTGTTATTGTAGTTACAAGCAGCAGACTGTGAAACGAGCTCTGCACTGACGTGCTCCCCTAATTGCAAAGATGTGTAAATGCCGCTTAAATGAATGTAGAGCTGCTATGTTGTCCTCTAGAAGGTGATTTGAAGTCCTTTGCTCTTCCCCTTTTGAGAAGGTGGTTGTTCTTTTTTGTGTTTTTGTTTTTTTTTTTTCTTCAGTGTTTTGCTTGTGCTTGAATATACTTTGAAGATTATTTACCTCAAGAAGAAGGGAAAAAAGCATAGTCCAAGTGCCGCCTGTGCTGTCTGCCTCACCACAAGTTTATCTGCTGTAAAGATTAACAGATGCTGTCAGAGCACCCTAGCATTTTAGCAGTTGTCTTCATTGCAGGAGCAATTTGTAGCACAGGAGGCATCAAGTCAGCTTCATTCAGTCACTGGTTTTTGAAGGCCTTCATTTTGCATTTCCCTTAGAGCATCATCAAACTCTTTTAAACTAGCAGTGCTCTGTTAATTTCATTAATCCGGGCACATATTCAAAAATTGCTTTTTCTGTTTTTCATTTTTATGATTCAGTTTATAAAAGGAGAAATGGTCCATCCTCGCCAGTGACTCTTGGGACAGGTGATTTTGTAGAATTTCCACAATCCCAGCAAATGCTTTGTCTGGGGGTTTAATAGGAGTTGTTAAACTAACAGCAGGTTGTACCTTTTAGCATCTATTACACTCAGTAAACACAGCACATTTTTCCCATCAGTTACACTCTCTGTGATTATACACTGCTCCAGTCTCAGTATAGGTGGACCAGGCCTCCTCTGAGCAATTAAACAAGTTATTTTCCCACCAACAGCCAGACATATTAATGCTTTTCAAAACACACACACGCAACCTCTCAGCTGCTCAGTTTGCTGCTTGCCACCCACTGGGCCCTGTGGTTGCTCCCTGGCATGGGATTAGGGTTCCGCCTTCAAAGCCAGCAGCTGGAGCTGTGACACTTGGCCCAACATCTGCACCATAAAGGCAGCACATGCTGGAGCTGCTCCCTCACCACACGCTGCACAGGAGCTCTCCGAGGTTTAGACTGCTGCTCTGGTCACGGCAGAGAGGGCAGCAATAAAGCCCCAGGGTCTTCACCACCCCAAAGCCAAATGTTTCTCTGATGTGTCTATGTGGAGTGCTGATGCAGTAGAAGACCTTTCCATAGTCCATTTTGAGCGTAGTTTGTGCCTGCTGCTGCTATAGCAGAGTTTGAGTGACTCCCAGGTTAGAGGTGGTGATCAGGGGGTTTAGGGGACTCCTGCCTTGTCTCGACTCCCTGAAGGGAGCAGGAAGGGTAGTTCACCCATTAGGAGCAATTGGTCTTTCCAGATAATTATGCTGAAGAGGTGCAGCTGGGATTTTTCGGCAAATCACACAGAACAAGAAATACAAACTGTAGTGAACATCCTCTCTGAGGACATCCCAAGGAATTAAAGAATTTTGCTTTTAAATAATAAATTAAAGAATTTATTATTTATTTTGCTTCCAAGCTGTTCTTGGAAGAATGGTAGTTGGCCCACGCTGAAAGCCCATGTCTGTGTCCTGACCTTGTTATTTTGCTAGGGTAGGCATGGTCCTAATTTTTCTATTGATGACACTGGAATAACTAAGAGATTTTTGACAACTTTAATGTAAGAAATTTCCTATCTAGCTCAAGTGAGCTTCTGGCTACCTGCTGCTAGATATAAATATAGCTGATAGGAAAATAAATTACTGATTTTAAAAACAAGGCATCTCAAGCTTTAGTGGACCCACTGACAATCCCTCTTTTCATGGATCAAGTAGCTATTCAATCTTGCTTTTTACAGAGAAAGACACCTTAAAAGTTTTTGTACTTTAAACCTCAGTGAAATGTAGTTACCACTGCAGAACAGCCTGGCAGAAGGTAATGCTACAACTTTGTATGAAGATCATATAGGAGAGTCCTTGGAACCAGTGTTCAGTGGGACACCTTGCACTGAGTAGTCATGAACTGTGTAGAATGTTCTTTCTGGAGGGAAAATTGATTTTTTTAGAGGCTGGGTTTTTGCTAGGGAATTTTGGCAGTTAGACTCTCATGATTCTCCATGCTGGGAACTTTCACCAGCTACAAAAAAAACCAGAGGAATTGGCACATGGGATTTCTGTGTCCTGGAAAAAGTGTAGAATATGGGGCCTATAAGACTAGTGCTAAGTGCCACTGAAATTTCTCCTTTCATCTCCTGGACACGATAAAGATGGTGAAAGTATTTTCATTTGTGCCTCTGGGTCCAAACCTACGTGGTGAAGGACCATCCTGATTTCCCATTAGCTTCAGTGAGATTTGAGGCTGGTTAGCAAAGGGGAACCTTGCACTTGTCAAAAAGCACCTAAAGAGCAGAGGGGATCCTTTATGCAAGAACCTGATGAAAGCAAAACATTTAAAGTGTTTTAGCATACTGAGATACAGTGGGGAATGCATTTGTGAAACAATAGATCTGGCAAACTGGAGATATCTTTCTTTCTTTTCTTTTCTCTTTTTCTCAATTAGTTGCTGTTAAAACATTTAACAGATGCCTAATTGACACAGTCAGAAATAGTTTTCCAATCATGTATCACTTTAATTATCCAATGGTCTTTTCAGATCTCTCATGGATACCCCATTTTATTGAGATTAATTATTTGCTGTGTTTTGAGATTCTCTGCTTGAATTCTGCTTACCTTCTCATAACTTTTCCCACAGGAAGACTTTGTAAGAAACTTGGGAGGGGAGAGGAGAAGAGCAGACAGGACAGGACTTCATGCTATTTCAGCCACAAAGGCACATTTTTCAGAAGATTTCACTTGAAAGTTGAAGTCCAAGTGCAACACTTTGTATATTAATGAATCAGCACTGTAACTCTGACCTAATGGAAAGTGTTTCATGATACATGTTACTTGGGATTTTGTGCCTGTGTGAACATCCTGTTCTCATCTGCATGTCCCAGAGCCATATTTGTGAGAGGGGCCTCTGACTGTGTATTTCTTGGTGTTTTGTTTTACACATATAAAATTGATTTCCAGCTTTAGTGGAAATAGTGCAAACTTTATCAATGATTAAAAAACCACCAAAGAAATGTTTAAGTCAATGATAAAGTTGTAATCTATGATGATACAGAGAGGATTTTGCCCAAGGTATAGGGTGCTGGATTTTTCATTTTCAAAATTAAGAGATTTCTCCATCCCTAAAGTACTTTAATGAAAGATAAAATGTTCATTATCTCTGAAAAATCAACTTGCAAAAGCCTAAAATGCTATAAAACACCACAAAGATAAAGTACTTCTTGAAAATACGTTCTCTGTGTTACCTGCTGTCTAATGAGGGCTGATCCTGCAAAACATTCTACACTTGGGCTTGAAGAGAACAAAAAACCCCTAAATTTACCCCTGTAGATGTCATGCTGTAAGGCATATCGCAGGACACCTTTAACCAGCCATGTTCCCATAATTGCAGTAACGCTTCTTTCAGTAATGTTGTCATGGCTTTAAAACACTAGCCTCTAGGGATAGGTTAAAAAATTAAGTTGTCAAAAGCTATTTGGAGGGAATTTTTTTCCTTCCCTCTTCTAAAATAATCTAAACTTTTTTTTTTGAAGGTGATATTGTCACCAATCACATCCACAGTTCTGGTCACTGAGTGACATCCAGATCAACATTTCATTAACACTTTAAGACAGACATCACTGTCCATGCTCTCTCCACCTCCCTAAACAGTTTCTTTGGGTTGTCATCTGTCCTCATCATCAAATTTTCCATTGGAAATACTATACAGGTCCTCTGGTTTCACAGATCACTCTGGTCACAAGGCTCACTCAGTCATTTGTGCCCCCATGCAGTTCTTTTATGGAAGCATTACTCTAAATGCTTATAATTTATATGAAGGATATTAATGATCTGTAAAAACAAAGTCCACGTTCAAGTGTCCACTTCATGCTTGGCAACAGCTGAAGGATTTCGGGTCCAAAGAGACTGCATGTTGATCTGGAATGGCCTGGGGTCTTCTATTCTGTCTTGGCTGAGAACAGGCTCTTAGAAGTGGGATAGTGTGATCCACTCCACAACATTGCTGCTGGAGAGGCAGAAAAGCTTCAGGGGCATGACAGAAGTCTATAGTGGATAGTATCTGCTAAGCTGCATGTTGGTTAAATATGTTTAGTCAGCAACAGGTATAAAAAATAAAACTAAATTAAAGAAAATTAGATGTAACAATGAGTCTTTCCAAATCTTTACCACACCTGGTATGTAGCATGTACTTTTGCAGATGATATAATTTATCCTTTATGACTACATTATAGATATACATTGGATTTGCCTTTTCAAGTAAGAGATGTTAACAGCCTTGAATAAAATTGGGACAAGCAGCGTAAACAGGATGGCACATAAAGTGTGATACAGTATGCAGAGGGCAAAGTATGTTTGAAGGTTAGCTTATTAATAAAACATGGCTGGCCTTGATTTAGTTTATAAGAAACTTAAGACATTTATCAACATCTGTCTGAACCCATTTCCAGTCTCTTTGGCCTCTGTTGTGGATAAGCTGATTAATAAAAGATGATGCCTTAGGAAGGAAACTTAGATCTTTGCAAGCAATGACAAAAGAAAATTCAGTGCTTAATCTACATATGAAAGGAAACTGGGAAAGTAAACTAGTTTACCACTACATCCCAGGATGCCAATCTCTTATAACATTTCATCTGACTTAGTTTTGGCTGGAGTCTGGAAAAGTAAGAAAGAATTCCAAAAATTAAGTGTGGAATTAATTTACAAGAAAGATCCTAGTGCTCACTTATGGAGACTCTGAAATCTAATCCCATTCCCTTGTGGCTTCCTCCTCTCAGTGTTTTTAACTTTGCAGCTTTCAGTGTTTGTTTTTCATTTGTCTCCTTGATCCTTTAGTCTTTTCTTTCCCTTAGGCTAGAATAAAGTTCTAATACTAAACAAGTGCCACACTTTGCTTATTGATAGTTGTTGCCCAATAAAATGTTGCCCTCAGAAGCCAATTAGTGAAATATGTTTCTTGTAATAACCAATAATTTGTTTAATTTTCATGCATTCTTGCCTGATAGTTGGCCAAAGGGATGCACATGGATAGTTCCTGCATCTGGGACACAGAGACAGCCCATCTTAGCTGCATAGTGAAGGGTGTTCCCTGCACAGGCCCCTGGCACCCAAGGTGTTATGCTTGCCATTGGCATTTTGGCCCTTGCTGTTTACATCACAGATGTAGACTGCCGTCTTTCCAGGGTGGGAAGCAGCATGGCCACAGCAGCACGTGCCCTGCCTGGGCTAACCCATCAGGGATACCTCTGTGTGTGTCCTGTGCTGGGGCCTGAGAATTTTCTCTGCATAGCACTGCAACACTCACAGAGCTCATTTAGAGCTGAAGCTGAGCTTCTCACTGCAGGCATGGACAGCCCCGAAAGAAACACTGAGGATCCATGTCTTTTAGGTATCACTGTCATCCAAGGAACCTCCTCCTAACTTCACAGGTCCACAGATTTCTTCCATTATGTGACCGGTGTTTGGATATTGGATTTTGCACCTCATCCTCCAACCTTTCTCCCAAGGAGAGCCTGAACAAGCAGTCCCTGGAGCTATTCTTCTGCCCTGCTTCAGCTTCACCAGGGTGCTACTGCAAGGATCATGTCAATACAGATTTATTACCTTTTTCTTAAAAAAAGGGTGGCTGCAGATGCCTTGCCCTCTGGGAATTATCTCTGGCCTCTGACAATCTTCAGGCGGAAAGGGAGAAATCACAGAGTGAATATCCAGTTCAGTGTTTTAACATACGGCTGAGGCAGCCAAGCACTTCTCTCCTTAACACTTCATGGCCTGGAGTACCCTCCCATGAGCAGTGGGCATTTGAACTCAAGTCTCACTTCCCAGAGATGGTTATGCTAATCAGTATAACACTGAGGAAAGAGAAACATATTTTGTGGCTTCTCATTCAACTCTGGAAAAGGTTCTAAGCTTATCAGAGCCAGCAGTCATTTGAACAAAACAGGCCAGAAAAAACCCAAACCCATAGGCTTTCCATAAGAAAAAGATGTAGATGCCAACCCAATGGGAATATTGAACATCATGAAAGGTGAGAGGGGAGTGACATTTCTTTGCAACCTGGAGAGAATCCATAAATGTCAGTGAAGGGGGACATGCGTTACCACTGCATTTCATTCTTACTGTAAATCTTGCCCTAAGAGGTTAACAGTGGCTTGTAACAAGGTATTTCCCTACCTACTTATATAAACTTTTAAACTAAAAATTACACAAAGTTGCAGGACAAATCCAAATTTTCTAGAACGGTGCATTAACAGATGCAAATTTAGACCCTCTTTCCATGACAGCTGAGAACTGAAGACTGCTGCATATTTTTTCAGGGTGGGAGATCAGCTTTTGAAGGCCTATTTTATAAGGAAATATCTCTGGATGCCATTTCATGCTTGGAAAAAAAAGTTTGTTCCTTGGGGTAGTTTTAAATGATACTGAAAGCTACTTTAGATTAACTTGGATTTAAACAGACTAAGCAGACACTGTGGAAAGGACACACTGAGCCAGATCCTAACTGGGTTAAACTGGCATGGTGCTGTCAAAGACAAAAAGTCTCACAATGAGTAGCAGCTGAATATGTGGCCCATTGCATTTAAAGACCATGGCAGAGACCACCTACCTTCTAACATAGCTTATAAAAATGGTTGAAGACATCTAGAGCCTGTTCCACTAGCTGGAAATTCCTAGTGTGGGTTCTGCAGCAATGAAAGCAACAAAACATAGATTTTGAGTCCAACATCCGCTTGTCATATTTAGCATATACATGTGAGGATTCCTACCCAAATATATGGGCTTGTATATATCAAAGATTTGGAGGATTGTCTATATAACTCAGGTTCCAACCTGCTCAGGATTCAGCTAAAAAACTGATTTATTATGGAACAAATAGGGTAATGTAATTTTTTTTAAATGTGGCTGTAATCACTCTTAGAGCACATCACGCCACATGATCAAATCCTTTGATAGCAAATACTGATAGCACATTCATGTGCCCTTCGTTACAGTTTTGAATTACATTCCTAGTATATTTCTCCACACTCTGTAGAAGCAGCAGAGTTATAGTATTGGCTCTCAGTCTGCATTCTTACCAGTCAAGATCATTCACTGACTCCTGGATGTGAGGATCAATGGTGGCGGCCATATGGCTTTGGAATTATCTGTTGTCTTTTCCTTAATGGCATTGTGGCTTTGTGTTTCCCCAGCAGTGATTAATAGGCACAAACATGCGTTACGCACATGGTGATAGATTTAGATGAACTTTGAATTTTCATGGCTTTCTTCTCTCGTTTCCCCCCCCCTCCCCGCTCCCCCTTTTTCTTTTCAGGACATGGGTAGACGAAGAGTGATTCTGCACTGAGAAAGTGAGAAGCAGGTCTTTGACGAATATTCATCTCTTGAGGACATGGTGTGATTTGATCAGCAAGGCTAGAAGACAGACAGATACCCCGTCTAGATATCCAGGGATAATTATGATACTTTCCCCCAGGAGGACTATCTGACTATCTAAGCACCATTTACAACAGGCAACCCCATGCTGGAGAACAACAAATGCCTCCAAATGTCTCTTGCTGTTAATCGTGGGAAAAGGGTGTGCAGTGGTAAGTTAACCCCACACTCTGATCCCCATAGCTCTAGCAACCAGGAGGTACCGCACTGAGAGGATCAGAGTTTCTTTCCCTGCTACAGCTAATGGAGGCATGCCATGTCCCAGGCCTTTTTCCTAGGGTGTAGGGAAGGGACAGATGGACAGACTTCCCTGGAATTTTCCAGTGAAAGGTGTGGGGTGAGCACTAGGGTGAGCACCAGGAGTCGATATTACCTGGGTACCCAGAGTATACTAATCATTGACTAACAAATCACAGCCTGTCCACTAGGCTGTTCTTGCTTACCTCAAAGCTCAGAAAAAAAAGCTGTTTTGTTAACCCTTTTATTAACTGAGGTAAAACTGATGGCATTAACATAGAATCCAGTGAGGAGTGGAGAAGGATGGGACACACAAAAAGGTATCACAGGAGTGCACCTGAAGTAACCATGGCCTGTGTACTGCTGTTACGGGGTCTGAAAAGGTCATCTCATCTTGAACAAGAAACTAGGTAGTTCTTCCACAGTAATTCATAACTGCAGAGCCTGGACTCAGGAGTCCCTTCCCATCCTGTGTGATTTTTCTTTTTCTTTCCTACCTTCTGAATTGATTAAAATGGTTGGAATCCATAAAAAAGCAAAGAAACCTACAGTTTGTGTTCGTATCCTCCCAAGGGTTACCAAATTAATAAAAATTACATCTCTACATCTGCCTTGAGAAATGTTTGTGGTGCAGGGTATCACATGCATTGTTTTGCCCATTTGCTCTTGCCCTCTGGTCTTGTCACACTATTAAACATAGGATACTGGGCTGGACAGGCCCTTCATCTCACCTGCTACAGCTGTTCTCATGTTTGTAAGTTATGGGACTTCAAGCATTTAAAAAATCCAGAAAGAAATGGCCTGTCGCCTGAGTACCACATGAGTTTTGTTTTCATCTTAAAAAAAAAAAAAAAAAAAAAAAAAAAAAAAAAAGATAAAATCCAAGATGTTCACAAGAAGTAACAGAAATTTTTCGAGAAAGCAACTTCTAGAGTGCATCAGATTCGAAGGGATTGGTGAAATATTATTTGCAATAACTCTTTTAACACTTTCCAGGTTTTTCATCATAAAGTTTAGGTTGCAGCAGATTGGACAGAAGATGGGACATCCTCTGAGATGTTAAAAAAAAAAAATTATGGTCATCTCCTGGAATTGTAGAAGTATCTGTTTCAGGTCAGAAATTTTCAATATTTTCACAGGTTTCAGGAAGCTCCAGAAATATCAATAGCAAATGGAATCTACATCTTTTATTGAATTTAAGTTTTCGGAGGCTGCACACAAGCATTTCTAATCAGAAAACCTAAAGCACTATGTATTGAAAAACATCTTGACAGGAGTAAAAAATGCAACCAGAACATGGCAGCTGCCCAAAACAAGGCAAAGACCTATGAAACTTTTGGACTTTTTGTGATGTTATTGAACACAGATGGTCTGTTTGACTTAACAGAATGAAGAGTACAACACTCAACTCAGTCATCACTCTCTGTACACTCTATTCCCAGTGATAGGTTACTCTGGTAGTCAAGGCAGTGTCCATGCCAAAGCTAAAAAACTACCTTTGGATCACTGCACAGCCAATGAGGATGTACTTTCTCCTTTTTTATGGGCATTGAGTGGGTTGGAGCAGAGCAGGGGATCGGACTTTAACATAGTTCATAGGGATCCAGCTGCTACCCTGTTGTGCCAGAGGAGAAATTTTCCTTGAGGTATGAGGACAGAGATGACTGATACACAACAAGGGAAAAGAGAAACCTGTAGACCATAAGATGACATTAAGGAATACTTGCCTGTGAAATGTTTCCTTAGATGAAATTTAAGCTAATAGTTCAGAAACTTACTGTTTTAACCACTTTGACAGCACATAGAGGTCTATTTTTTCCTTTATTAATTATAAGTTCTAGTAGACATAAATACTTAAAGAGAGTAATATGTTATGAGAGTGTCCTAAACAACAATAAAACCTCACACTCTGGGATCAGGCTAGTGCACAGGCTGCTGGATGTCACATGGGGTCAGGGGGTGAAAGGTCAAAAACTGAACATTTTTACATTTAGCTAATTTTTTTTTAAGAGACAGTAATGTTTTCATGCACATAAGCATTCCAGTAGGTTCATGACCTCAATTCCACCCAGGGAAAATAAAAATCTTTCATAGTAATTTGGAGTTTTCACAGTTTATAGAGAATACATTGAGGACACAAAAGTTTTGTTGGAACGATAACACAAGACTGCAACATGGAGACCAAAGAGGCTAGCTCCAAGGAAACAGAAGAAAAATTGCAATATTTGGCATTTTCCCTGTGATATAAAGTGCATGTTATTCTCATTTAGCAGAGAGCTGACTCAAACAATAGAAATGTTTGTTAGTACATTATGCTTTGCAGTGATTGTAAAAGTGTTTGCTGCATTTGCTTCTTAGATGCCGTAACTCTCTCATTTCACACCTTTCTCCAGATTTAATCTCTGCAGAATTATTTATGTGGCAATATTAGATTCAATTTACAAATTATAGCCTGCTGCAAAATGGAGCCGTTCTTCTCCCTAGAGGTACCAGCAACAGTTACATTAATCTTCTTTTAAAAAATTATTCAGGGGCTTTCAACATGCTGCCAAGAGCTCCCTCCCAGATTCCTTTGTAGTCCTGTTTTTAATTGTAAGAATATCTGCAGAAAATATAACACGTAAGGCCTCGATCCCAGTGGAGCTCCATGCTGGCAGAGGTCCTGCAGTGAGCACCAGATGGGTGGATTTGGGTTTATTTTATCTCTTCCAGCTCAGTCCTGTACATGGAACCTGACCTTGGAAGGTGGTTCATTGCTGGGTCATTGAGAAGGTCCTGGTGGGGCTCCAGTGGAAGGGGTGGCTGCAGAGGCACTGCTACCAAAAATGTGGAAAAAGCCATGGCACCGAGTGCTCGGCCATCTTGTACCTGCCTCTGCTTGTCCCACACTGCAGAGACACCCAAGGCTGCTCAGAAAAGCTGCTTCACGAGAGGTTTGCGTGGACTGTGAGGTGCACCACACCTACACCGCCATAAGGGATCATCCAGAGCACCACACCAGAGCTCTGCCCTTCATGCCACTTGCCCTATGAACTGACAAAAGGTCCTGTGGTGTGCAGTGTTGGGAAGCCTCAAGTTTGGGGCAAGTGCTGTTAATACCCCAGTAGTCTTTTTTCTCTGTGAGCCTCACACAGACATTCCTGATCCTCCTCCCTCTGCTCCAGCTGTGTCTTGGGCTCCATGACCTAGTGGCAACTGACAAATCATTGGCTTTCCTAACAAATCCCTGGGAACACCATCTGCCTAGAACTACGAGCCAGGCACGAGCCAGCAGTGAGACAATCACCTGTCCTGTCTGGAGCCAAGATGGCCTATTTGGGTGAGTCATCATGGTTGGCTGAACATAAGAGGTTAGATGAGATGAAGTCATGGTCTTTCCTGCCCTTTCTTTCTGAGGTGATGGCATTCTTTTGCATCATCATTCTTCTGCTGATGTCAGGAGTCCACCAATGTAACCAGCAGCTTCATCGACAGAACCTGTGCCCTGGGTGAGGTAGTGTGATGAGGAAGAAAGTACTTTGTCAGCTCACAAGGAAGAAAAAAGGTATTTTTACAAGTGTGTTTACTAGACCCTTACAGTTGGCATTGGGCCCTGACATTGTAAGACAGGCCTTTCCAAAATCTCTTCCAGAACATTGTCTATGGAAGCAGCTCCCAGGTGTTTGTGTGGTTTAGCCCAAGACTGGTTCTTATAAGCTCTGCCTCCTCAGAGCCTTCACAACCTGAGCTTTTAATCACCTCAGGCTATACCAACCAGCTGCTTCTCCCCATATACATTGTGTAGGGGAAAAGAGAGTAAACCCCACATAAGACAAGAAATGCTTTCTATAAATATACATAAGATATGAAAGGAATTTCTGTGAGTCCATTACTAAATGTTGATGGTTAAACTCCTAGTAATGAGACATTATGAGACAGATGCATTCAATAAGTATTTCTGTTCTGGTGGATCAAAGCTGGAGGAAGTATGAGTATCATATGATGCTGATGAAATATTTTCTGATCTAACAGTAAATTGGGAGAATGCAGGTCTGCTCAACTCTTTTTTTTTCTTCAGCAAGACTGGATTAACTGTCCCCAAGACTTCTTGAGGCAGCAGCTAAGGAACTTTTTCTTTAGGCAGGTAGTGAATGCTATAATAAAAAGGTGAGAGGGACAACCCAAATAAATATAAGCTGACTAGCCTGACTTTCATTTGGGAGTGGCATATAGGAAATGGGGTACACTGAAGGCAGAAGTAAAAAATCTGTGCCAGGTACTATGACTTCAGGGAAGCTGAAACTTGTCAAATCAATCTGATTTTATTAGTAGAAAAATAATTTCAAGAAATGGAAGTCTGACAAATCAGTTATCTGATTGCAAAATTTCAAGAAATAGCATTTTTAAAAGTACCTACCAGACTTAAACATAGATATTTTATGGGCAATTATCAATGGGTGGTGACATTCTGTAAAGGAAACAACTCTTTTCTCCTTTCCACCTAACAGGATCTTTATTTAAGTCACAAATATCGCATAAATGATTGCTAATACATTTTTTGAGTGACACAGATTTGGAAGCAGTAAAGATGACAGTACTCTCGTGAGTGAAGGTGATCTGTCTCACTTCATAAGCTAGGTCTAACCAAATGCAGCCAAATACAGGTTCATATTTAGAAACAAAAGTGTACAAGCTATGTTTATGGTATGGGGCCCTGCATCACAGGAAGCAGAAAAGGACTGTGGAATTGTTACAAATAATTAATTATCCATGAATTCCTAAAATAGTTTTGTGGTTAAAAAGGCTAATACGATCATCAGAAATACCCAGATGAGGTCTGGGAATGGGAAGGACATATTCTGTCTGTGTAAGGCAGAAGTAGGACCACTATTGTAGTGGCCTCTGGAGTGGATAGAGAAGCCAAGTGAAGAATAGTTGAAGGATCAGGATCTTCATACAAGACATTTGTTCCATGACTATTTCATGATGGATTACCCCAGAAAATAGCTTCCAAAAGCATTTCCATGAAACAGCAAAAGATCATGCAACTCCTCTGCTGGATCCTCCCTCAAGTCATGTTTTCTGGATTAGGTTCCAGGGGAAAACAGTAGGGGTTGCAGCTTTCTGAAGTGAGTTTCATGTTGGATACCTGCCTGTGTGCTGTGACGTGCTGCCTTGGCTAATAAATCGTGACCTGTGTGGTTATGCTGGTCAAATGTTTTCTCAGCCAGAACAATTCCCAGCAAATCAGCAGACTCCTTTCACAGTGCCCATCTGACAAGAACCGGGTAGTGCACAGATGGTTTAGATATAAAAAAGAATGCTGCATCAATGCTGAATGTGTGAAATGTTTCAATTATTCCTAAAATATTTTTAACATGTTCCAGATTGATCAGGCAAAATGTTTAGGAAGTAATTGGAGTTTATTCTGTTTTTCATTTTAGTACAGTATATTATAATAAGCACATGTTCAAAGTACATTTTAGGTATCACCAAATATTTATAAAATGTCTATAGGTGGAAATCCCAAGGTCACTGCAGTAGCTTCATTTTCCAGTTTGTTTACAGGAAGATCAATCACTAAAACCTATGACTTTTTTGCAGTCAGAATCCTTTTGCATCTGTAGAGATAGTGGACAGCCTATTGGTTTTACTTACAAATATGACTAAACCGTCTTTGATTGCAGAGGCTGAATTTAATTCACCCTTATATTACTGCCTGGATCAACAAAAAACTTCTAAGGGCATTTCCAAATAGATACGTATGTCTGATATTTAGTATCTGATCATTTTACTGGCATTCACCTATCATAATTAAAAGATTAATTTAATAAATGCCTATCCCAAGTAATGTTATCTGGGAAATAAAAAAGAAGATGGTGTTATGCTCTCTGAGGTGGACTCTGGGTTTTTGCAATGGAAACTAATTGATCCGTTGCAAGCTTTGCTACTTGTTTTGTGAAACACTGGCAAGGCTTGGAAACACTACCTACCAGGGAACCTTTGCCACTTGTTTTAAGACAAAACCAGGCTTCTTTCTGCTAATCCTCTTGATGTCCCTGGAGATTTCAGGGGGAAAAAACCCACACATTTTCCTAGCCTGAAGTCTGGAAAATATTGCACTTTGTAATTCCCCATTTACTGTAAGTGAGCTCATTTTATTTTGGTGGTGGTTTTTTTTATTTTATTTATTTTTTTTTTGTTGGTTTTGATTTTGTTTATAATCATATCCAAAGTTCTAGCCAAGCAAATCTTCTTGACACAGGAAAGTCTTGTATCAACTAAGACATAGCCTGGATTTTGTGCATTTCTGCCAAGACCGACCTATCTGTTCCATCCTCACCCTTGTTGTTGGGGACAAGTTTGTTTTCCTTTTCAGCTCATAGAGTAGTTATAGTAGTGGTGGGATGAGAAGAGGGACATATAGTGCTTTGAGAGCAGAGCTCTTTGCTGGTGGAGACTCCCTTCTAGTGCCAGACTGGCAAAGAAGCAGCTGGTGCCAACCACAGAAATAGCTACAAACACACTGACTGAACCACAACCCCTAGATTCCCAAAAAATGCCATCACGTACAAACACAAGCACGTACTGTCCTTTTTCAATTAAAACCACAAGTTTGTGTGGTTTCAATGGGTAGTAGAGTGCACAAGGAAATATTAGGAAAGATCAAAGCCTTGGAGTTTTCATTCTTTGCTGCTCTCTCCCCCCCTCCTGCTCTTAATAAAAATGTTAATTCAGGTCTGTTACAGGATTAACTCCAATCCCAAGCAAAATCTAGACATTCTTGGCACTGACTCTCTACTGCTGCTATCTTACTAAATACTGACATTTCTTAAGGAAAAACTATTTTCTCAATTATAATTTTCATTAAAAACATTTTATTTTATAAAGGCTGATCTGAAATATCCTTTTGATCTCCTCTACAGTTTATTTTATATATTTAATCTGCTGGAAGATCCTGATTGTCAGCCTTTCCTCTTACCTTAGTACTGCCCCTTCGTACGCCCCTTCTGCATGTTCACCATCTGCAGGCTTGGAAGCAAGGACAGCTGGGGACAGCAAATGACTTGTGACACTGGAAAGATGTTACACCTGATGATGTTACACCTGAGATTAAAAATAGCCTATGTCCATGATGATGTGAGAGTTCTTGTTCACTTTGCATCACTCTTGTTCACTTTGCATCACTCACAGACAGTAATGGCAAAAGCTGTAAAATGACATTTCAGAAAAAGGAGGTCAATGAAACAACAGGTGAGTTTATTTATCAATGTTAGTAATTCCAGATTCCAGCTCATGAAGCCAACAGGTGTGGTGTATATTGAGAATATCTACGTAAACGATAGTGACAAATTAGTGCAAAGAAGTTGGCTATAGTTAGATTTTCCCACCTTTTAGTTTAATTGATAGAATAAAGATCTTAGACAGGCTTTATGTACAGGCTTTAAATATGTGATGAATGACATATACATCATGAAGGAATATAATCAAGATATGGTAAAGAGTGTTTCAGACATAATTCAGGAATATAAGGTCAAAGGAATTTAAAGAGTAGACTTTTCTGGTTTTTTTTTTCTCTTTTCTACACCTATATAAATTAACACAAACTGTTGCAGGGCCATGGATTAAAATTAATTTTAAACTAATCTCAGGTCTAAATTAAGAAAATCAGGAATTTTACTCACATGAAGAATAACTACAGTTTGAAATATGCAGATCCACGCTATGTGAAAGAAAAGCTGGCTCAGGGGCTTGGCTGTTAGTGTGCCCATGGGAATCGTGGTTCCAGTCCAGCTTCAGCAAAGATTTCCAGTGCACCTCAAAGATGCCATTGGGAATAGGACTAATCACAGAATCACAAAATCATAGAATATACTGAGTTGGAAGGGACCCACAAGGATCACTGAGTCCAAATCCTGGCCTTGCACAGGACCATCCACAAGAGTTACACCATGTGCCCACGAGTATTGTCCAAACACTTGAATTCTGTCAGGCTTGGTGCTGTGATCACTTCCCTGGGGAGCCTGTTCCAGTGTCCAGCCACCCTCTGGGTGAAGAACCTGTTTCTAATATCTAACCTAAACCTCCCCTATCTCACCTCATTGCAGCAATCGAAAGTTCATGTGTTTCAGGAAGAGTTTGGGTTTTTTCTGCTGTTAAATGGAAAGGGTCACTCATCTCAGTCTAAGATTGGACTCTTCATTTTCAGGTGGCATTAGTTAGACATGGTGAATCTGGGATTGAGAGCACAGTTAGAGAAGCAGCCAGAGCAATATCAGTGTGGGCATTCCTTGTGGGATCAGTGATCTCAAACTCTTCTACTGAGCACTGCAGCAGCAGCAGAACTGCAACTAGGGAGTTTAAACCTGTATGCATTAGAGAGTGAGCATGTGCATACATAGATGCACACATATATATATCTGTACATATACATGTAAGTTCATATGTGTGCATAGATGTGCTCATAAACATACACATACGCATTTATACGTGTGTATATATATATACACACATCTACATATAGACGTGGTGGGTTTACTGCTATACTGTATTGCCATATCTAGAGTCTCTCTGTACCTTATCTGTAAAACTGTCTTAGCTGCGTTTTGGGGAGGAATGTGCTGAAGGTTGTGAAGGATGAAGCTACTCTTAGGTGTCACTGAGACACCTGAGCTGTATTCAGAGCCAGAACAGCTCCAATGTGGGGGGAAAAGGATGGTTGTGTGGTTCTGCCCAGCCTGCTCTCAATGCAGGACCAGTTGATGCCCACCACAGCCCTTTTCTGCCTGTGGAAGCAGCATGCAGAGTCTGAAAAAGGCAGCAGCCTCAATGCCCTCAATTCAAAGCTGCATCCAAATAGCTCTGACAATAGAAACATTTTGTATGAGCAAGAATTAGTCACATGTTTTCTGATTGCAAGATCAGGCATTTAATACAGCCTTTAATGTAATACTTCTAAACACCCATAAGTTTACTAACTGCACCCTGCTGGGACTCACATTAACACTTAGTAAATAGACTATTCAGAAAATGGCATGGCAAGAGTTACACCTCCAAGTAATATTCTATAGAGCCGCATACAAATTGTAACCACATTTTCATAAGTGATAAAATGTTTTATCCTCTTCTGAAAAATAAAGGCCATAAAAGCCAAATGCAGTTCAAAATAACAAAAGAAAGAAAGGATATAGCTAGTCAGGATTTGAAAGGTTTTGATTTCACTTTGTCAAGCCCGACACTTATATGAGAATTGGGCACCTAAATACCTTTGTGGGTCTGGCAAGAAGTTCTCAGCCACAAAGTAAGGACAGGGAAATGGAAGAAAATTCAAAGTTGCTAATGTGTCGTTCTACTTTAAGAATAGCTAAGTGAAACTGGCACCACTAAGAAGTTGGTGAGATTCCTGAGCTTATTCCATCTGCCTTGCTTACTTAAGTGATGAAAAGCCCTTCTTATAAGGCTGGTTCTAACTATGCCAGCATGAAAAGGATGTTCCAGGTTCCAGTCCATTTCACTCATGGCCCCTTTTGCTTGAATGGCTGTGACAGAGAGCTCCGTTCCTTCAGCAAAGCCTTTATCCCTGCTAAAGCAAACTAGTGAAAAATGAGGAAATGTTAAGGAGAAAAAAAATTGTTTTTTGCCAACATGAGGTTTTGAAAAAGAGTATCTTTTGCTGAGCAAACCACTTTAAAAGAACACCAATGATATAACTAAGAAAATATGGAAAGGGAAAAGTTAGGGAAACTCAAATGTTCTCTCTTTTCCACTCATATATTTAAAGAGTTAAAAATCTCAAGTCATATAAGCAAAATACCCCAAAGCATGGCTTTGACTAAAAAGGAATTTAAAAAAAAAAAAAAAAGAAGAAATGGGGTGCTTCTTTGTACATATGTCCCCACTTTTGGTTGCTGCTTTATGGAAGAGAGACTTAAGCATGTTTTTCAGTTTCATCTTCTCAGTTGGCAAGAATCTGGCTAAATTGTGGTCCCACTTTGAGAGAAATCTGAACAAAGAAAAATTATGTGCAACAGACTCCTCATATGTTGGGAAAGCTGCTCCATGGTACCTGTTCTTGCCATCAAAACAAGGACCGTCTGGACTCCAGGTGTCCCTCTTACTAGGGATTAGTACTGTTGCATCCTTTTTTTCTAGTAATATATATTAATTAAATACAGAGATGCTGTTTACAGAATCTTGTATAAAACCAGTATGAGATACTAGAAGGAAAGAAGGGCAGGGCAGAGGAGGGAAACAGAAATATCTTTCAAGGTATCTCCCTGAAAAATGCAGGAAATTATTGCTGTTTTGTCTAGAAAAGAGTATATATTCCCTTAGTCAGAGTTATAATAGGTGTATTTGGAAAGAACATGAGGATTTATGCTCTTGGGCAAATCCACAGATGGACAATTTTGAATTACTAGTCTGTCATTTCTCTGCTTGCAAAGTTTCTTCCAGCCTCTAAACTCCCTGCCACTGTCCAATCAGGAGGTCTGCTGGGCTGAAAGGGTGGGCCAAATATTTTTTTGGATGAAGAAGCTCACATATTTTGGCAAATGTCTGCACTAGAAAATGCAAACCACACTAGAACTTAGTAGTTCCTAAAGTTTCTTTACGTCTTGTTTAATCCCTTTCCACAACTGCTCCTAGAAGCATAGTCATGACACTTCTGTTTACAAATTGCAGTAAGTTTTAGCAGAAGTGCCTGCTCCAAAACCTACTCAGAAGTCAAGGATAGCTGCTGTAAGCTTTGGACCATGATCTTTGAGTCTGAGCTCAGGCCAATTCTTCCACCATTCCTCCAAAACAGCAGGTACGAGAGGAATAGCCTCATCTTACAGCTAACCCTTCTCTTTTGGCCAAAGGGATGATTCCAATTTCACAGCCAGTGACTTTTCAAAGCATAGTGCTCCTCAAAGCTGCCAAGGTAAGAGATGAACATATTGCCATGAGATGCCTTTATGTATCATCTCTGCAGCATTTCTGTTGGAGCAAGTTAATGCAGCTGCTTCTTTGAGGACTCAGAAAGGGAACTTGCATCTTGGAGCTGCACTAGTGGGAAACAATTCCCAGGCCAACCCTGCCTTTACACTGTGGGTGATCGCCAATCAATTCCAGGTGCTGCTCACCAAGTACAGCATGTCCCAAATTTCTCATGGCTGAGCTGATGCCATTCTCAGACTTTCCACCATTTGAACAAAGCTGGAAGTTAGCTGTGCTACAGAGAGCTGTGCTTACACATGGGAACAGTCATTTTGTCACCAGCCTCAGTATGCTTTGGCATCTGACCTACTTTCCCATTTATGATTCTTCCCATCTTTCATTCTGATTTTATAATACTACCCCCCTGGGAGTCTTTTGCAAAATACTTTATAGGCAGAGGAGTTCTGGAGTGTGGTGCCAATGCATAAGACAGCATCAGGCATTAGCCTGCTATTGCAGCCTGTTTCAAAAGATAGTGGTGCATGGCTTCCATGTATTTATCGGTTGCTACTTCACTTCCAGCTCTGCAAAGGTAACTTCTGCTCCTCAGACAATGAGGGTCTTCCTATGGTCAGTAGAGATGGATACTTTTGAAGGCTCCCAGGAAGCAAATCATGTTGCCAAAATCAATCTCCTTCCTGCCAATATTAAGAGTGCTGGAAACTGACACCTTGGGGCTTCTTAAGGAGAGCTTTTAGGTTAGCTGTTAGGAAGGAGCATGCAGCACTGCTCCTTGAGGCAGCACTCCTGCCAGTGTGGCTGTTCTCCTTAAAAATTAGGATGATGAGAGGCAGAGTCCAGATTTTCCAGCCCTGTTTGGTCATCCTCACCAGTGGTTAAAACTGAGCTCTTGGACTATGCCTGTAATGATAAAGCAAACATGGTCATGAGCACTGGCATGGGATCATCCAGCCTGCATAGTTGCTGGCAAGTTCTCCACCAGGCTGTGGCTAGTGTCAACCCACTTTCTCCCAGGTAATGCCAAGCCCTTCTCACAGGACTCTCACGGAGCCAGGGACTGCTCCCACAGTCCTGCCGTCTTTGGGGGCTTATAATAGTATCTGTGTGGATGTGAAATGTGGCAGCCACATGCCTTAAAGCAAAGAAAAAACTCTGGTCCATATGCTGGTACAACATTTGGGTGCCTAGCAGTAGGTGAAGGATGGTACCACAGTTTGGTAGTGAGGAGATTGTATCTACCATGGGAAACTGGCAATTCAACACATGGTCCTTTTGTCCAAGCTCAACAATTTTTTAAAATGCCTTTTGTCTCATCTCCAGTGCTGACTGCAGAAATATTTTTTGACAATCTGACAAGGATTACATCAAGCAGAAAAAAAATTAAGGGGATGTGAGGGCACAGAAATAAATGAAGCCTTCCTCAGGCCGTGACAATTTCTTAACTTTGAGAAAAATAATGTTTGTAATTTTCACAAGGCATTAGTCTAATTTATTTGAAGATCTGCTTGTGATTTGTGGAAGATGTTTGTTAAAGCTGATATAAAAGGTAATGCTAGGATTTAATCCTCAGGGCTTTAGCAAATAACCACTATCTTTTAATAGGAAGTGGGTGGCGTGTTGGTTGTCAATTCTAATTTCTCCTCTAGACTGAAAGCCTTCTCCATACTTTTTCTATTATCCTGTACTGCTAACTTTTACAAGACTACAGGATCTGCCTTTTACATGGGATAAAACCAGAAGGTGGAACTTTAACAGTGATTCACCATGTTTCAAGGGAGCATATGAGAAAGCATCAAAACAGGGGACAAAGCATTGAAAAGATGCTCTCAGAACACCCATTGCTCCTGTGGTTTGTGCATTATGCTCTTTACCAAGAGATCTGGATTTGATGTCTTGTCCTTTGCTTTCTGGGGTGAGGAAAACTCTGAGCCCTTTGAGAGCAGGGAAGGGTATTAAATAAGGAAAGAAAGGACCTACGGCAAAGATCAAAAATGAAAAACAATACACAGAAAAAACAAGAGGACCGAGACGATTCAACTCTACGGTACCTAACAATAATTTTTAAAGGCATGAGTTTGTCCAATGTGTTGTTTATTCATCCAATTTATTGTAATGATGAACAGCTTTAAAACTGGAGTAGAATGCTAATTCATAGTTTGTGTGTGGAATAAACGATAGGCAGCTGTGGGCCAGGGGGCCGCTGGGGGGTCTCTGGCAACACAGACTGTACAAGCAAAGAAACATAACTCAGGGTCTCTGGTAGCAACGAGAACATATATATTGCAAATTAAGTAGTTCTTCCTACCACTTAATGAAAGCTGGGTGCATGTGACATTGCTATTGTTTTGCAGTGAATAATTTGATGTGAATTTGGTCTGTACTTAGCACTGTGCTGGGGAAATCTTTCTGTGCTATTTGAATATTTTTGAATATAGGAACAGTAGTGGACTAAAGCTTCTCAACCAGTCAGGTGATAGGCTGGTAAATTATTTTGGAGACACCTTGAGAAGTAGAAAAAATGAAGGATACTCATTTCACTGTGCTACTGAAATGAAGTAGTGGGATGGATCCACCAACATTTAGAGTGTCAGCCAAGGGCAGTGTAATCCATCTCAGCTTTTCTGCTGAAGAACAGAAGGTTAGTCCTTGTAGATGTTTCCACATCTCTGTGCATGAGGAAAAGAGGAGGCAGAGGCATAGTTTGGTGGCAGCATGATCTTAAAAGGAGTGCATGCACCACAGTCCCACAGAGGCAAGGGCCAGAGGATATCTGCAATGGGCTAAAGCAACCCACAGCTCACACTCACTGCTGGAGATCTACAGAGGCAGTGCAAGAAACATGGATAGATGGGTACCTTGTTTTCTACAGCAACAAACCTACACCATCTGCACAAAAATTATATTAAAATCTAAACAGATTTTCCAGTAAAATGCAAATCCATGTGCATCTTGCATGAGCTTGAACAGTGGCACAAAACCACCACTCACCCCATGCTCACCAGCAGGAAGTCTAGCTGCAGTTCTGAATCACACAGGTGAAGGCAGGGTTGGACTGCAAGTGAATGTGGGTTCACACTGTGGTTTTGCACCACATGTGTAAAAGGAGAGCTGTTTGCATAGGATGGTGTGAAAGTTTGCCAGTTGTCTGAGCCAGGTGGATTGCTTGAATGGGAAAGGGATTGAATGCAGGGAATGCAAACCAACATCTAATAAACCGGGTGATGGCAGGAGGTAGAATTTTAACTGAAAAAACATGTTTTACATCTTAGAATAAATCTTAATTCTAAAATTCATTCGGGAAACCCTGCCAGACACCAAAATAACCATAGGCTCGCTTGCAATTTTTGCAAGAAATAAATAGCTCAGTAGTTATTTCTGGATCGAGCAATAACTGAGGACTAATGTCCAATGCCAGTCAAACACTGCTCTCATGTACAAATGAAACCCAACTTTAAACCCATACCCAAGAAGAGGTCAGTGAGTACTGTCAGACTATATCTAAGTACAGAAGATGGACCCTGTTAGTAATACCCCCAAACCTATCCTAAAAGTACCACTTTGAATCAGCAACAGCTCAAATTCCTGGCTCAATGGCAGGTGAAAGCCTGACTCTAACCCCAAACCTACACATAACTTGGAGCCCTGTCCTGTCTTCAGCTTTGATGTGGCTGCAGAAGGATCAGTGAATGACTCTCCCAGGCTCAAAATTGCTGGCAGCTAGATGGTTCTTTTCAGCTACAATATTAAAACCCAATCAACAGTCCTTTGTGATCCAGAAAAAATGCCCAGCACTGGGTTTGTAGCAAGAATTAGGATTTGAGATGGGGTCTAGGACAACATGAGGATGATTTACGGCTTTTGGAGAAGTCTCCTATCCAAATATGAGACTAACATGATAGGGCCACGTATTTGTGCACTGAAAACAGACAAAGCTCACTGTTCTTTGCTGAACACAGCTGTACTATCTTGTATGACGTGTTTGGATTTTGAGTTAAAGTGCGAAACATGCATTGTGACTGGATCTAATAAGGGCTACCTAGGTTTTCAGCCATTACTTATGTCTTTTACTTCAGGATTGAAGACGACGCCAGGGTGATGTATTAAAAAATCTCAGTGACAGATGTTGATGTTTTTGAGCAAGGAGATTTTAATTAATTTGGTACTATACATGTCACTTGGGCTAGTTGCTAAGAAGTCTCAGAATGAGATTAAGAATTTAGGATGAAGTTGCAATTTGGCTACATGGACTTGCATTCCTCTTTTGTGAAGAAAAGCACTAAATTTGTGCTGATTGAAGTATGCCAATCAAGTGCAAATATTTCACATGGACTGGTCATGACCTGGATATAGGACTGGGAGGGATACAAAGCAAGTTTGCACATGACACAAAACCGGGAGGACATCTCGACTCCCTCGAAGACAAGGAGGTCCTGCAGAGAGACCTCAACAAATTAGAGGACTGGGCAACCACCAACCATATGAAGTTCAACAAGGGGAAGTGCTGGACTGTGCTCCTGAGATGGGGCAACCCTGGATGTACATACAGACTGGAGAAAGAGATGCTGGAAAGCAGTGCCGTGGAAAGGGACCTGTGGGTCCTGGTTGATGGGAAGTTGAATATGAGTCAGCACTGCTCTGGCAGTCAGGAGGGCCAAGTGTGTCCTGGGGGGCATCAGGAAAAGCATCTCTAGCTGGTTGAGGGAAGCGATTGTCCCTCTCTGCTCTGCACTGGGGTGGCCTCACCTTGAATATTGTGTGCAGTTTTGGGTACCACAATATAAGAAAGATATTAAGCTATTGGAGAGTGTCCAACAGAGGGCAAAGAAGATGGTGAGGGCCCTTGAGGGGAAGCCATATGAGGAGCAGCTGTGGTCACTTGGTCTGTTTAGTGTGGAGAAGAGGAGACTGAGGGGAGACCTCATTGCAGTCTATAACTTCCTCATGAAGGGAAGAGGAGGGGCAGACACTGATCTATTCTCTGAAGTGACCACTGACAGGACCTGAGGGAATGGCCTGAAGTTCTGCCAGGGGAGGTTTAGGTTACAGATTAGAAAAATGTTCTTCATCCAGAGGGTATTTGGATACTGGAACAGGCTCCTGAGGGAAGTGGTTACAGCACCAAGCCTGATAGAGTTCAAGAAGCATCTGGATGATACTCCAAGGCACAGGGTGTGACTCTTGTGGATGGTCCTCTGCAGGGTCTGGAGTTGGACTCGATGATCCTTGTGGGTCCCTTCCAGCTCAGCATATTCTGTGATTCTGTGATAAAGTTTTGGTGCTTATAGATACTACTGAATAACATTTACTGAGTATTTATTATTATTGCATACTATTATTGATTATTACTGTTATTATTGCTAAATTTGCTGTGGCCTATATTTGGTCTTCTCTAATATAAAATAAAATGTACAAACCAAGAAACAAAGAAGGAGGGGGAGAGGAGGTCAAATCCCACAGCAGCACAAGCTGCTTCCCACGAGGCCCTGTCGACAATGTTGCCAGGATTTGCAGGTGCAGACCTATGAAAATAACAGCAGAACAACAGCATAAAAACAATTAAAGAAAAGTACTGCCAAAGAGAGTATGGAAAACACTGCCTCATCAGCTTTGGAAAAAGAGTTTGGAGCTGCAGACCACAGGCTCCAACATTACAAGGCTAAGGCAACAGAGTACTTAAGGCACAGTGCAGCACACATGTGAGACAAGCACTGTTTTGTAGCAGGGTGACAAGTCCTGGAAATTTCTATCCATTTCCCAGAGGACTCCCAAGCCTTTACAAGAACATCCTGTCAATAAGCGACATAAACAGCAGTCCCCTGCAGCAGGCAGTGACGGTGCTTGGGATCTGTGAGGGGTCAGAAACAGTTCGTTTGAGTAGATGAAGGCTTTTATGAATTGCGCCTGCCTAGCTGAGATGTAGATGTTCCTGGTCCCAAAAGGTTTCTTCGGTACTTAGTCCTGAGCCTGGCAGGCGTCACTGCTCCTGGCCAAAGGAGAGGCTGGATTTGGGTGTCTCAGTCAGCCTGGAATCAGTCATTGAGTTATGTCTAGGGACTGCTGATATTTTATTTCCAGGTGTGTCAAGGAGTAAAAATCATCTTCTTTTTTTCTGGTGGTTTTTTTTTTTCCTTATTTTAGGCAGAGTGTGACATGGTATATGCATGGCTGCTTAGCTGAAAATGACACAAGTTCCAAACCTACTCCTTAGGTATTTGCTGTGAAACTAGACACGGGAATATGAGAGGAAGTCAGAATGAAATGGGAAATAACCCCTTTCCCTCGTCTAAATATGATGTCAGACACTATTCACCCACACATACATTTACTGATTTCTTGCTATTATTTCATTGTGTTAGAAGGATTCTTTGAAACTTATGACAGATCTTTACCAGTAATTTAAACTAGCTACCAGTCTCCATCCTGGTTACTGCACATCTATTGCCAAGACAGTGTTTTGGTAACAGTTAATAATCAGCTGTCTGGACTACCTCACCATAAACATTACAGGGTTTCATCACTCATGTTTTATTTAATTCCGCTTGTCATCAGGGTCTATTATTGGACCCTTACAATTTTGTTCAAGAGAGCTGATTTTTACTACTGTTGAAAGGTCCTCTATGTACTTTTTGCACTTTATTCTCCTGAGCTAGGATCCTTTTCTTTTGGTTCCCAGGTTGACATAAGATGTTTATTCGAATAAATTCATTTGATGATTGACAACCTGTAGAAGTCCCTGATGGAATATGCTTGAGATGCTAGGAGGAAAAAAAGGAAAACGTACAAGGTTAGTAAATTACTTGGGTTAAATGTAGCCACCTGTCTTTGATTCTACACCCCTTGTTTACTATCCTGAAAGGTACATCCCAGTTGAAGAAGGTATGAATTGAAATCATCCTTTCCCATCCTTTCCTCTGCTCATTGATCTGGTTTTGGTCCTGTTATGACCTCCTACACTTACCCTGGAAGCATGCAGTGTAAATGGAACAGGTAGTTGCCTGGAATAATCAAAACAGT
Source organism: Lepidothrix coronata (assembly GCF_001604755.1). NCBI lineage: Eukaryota > Metazoa > Chordata > Aves > Passeriformes > Pipridae > Lepidothrix > Lepidothrix coronata. Next base: position 9,368,850 of record NW_016690184.1, read on the forward strand.
TAAAATGGTCAAGGGTTAAAATGGGAATAATGAGATAGCACCTCCTTCAAGCATTGCTGTTGCACAGACCCTCAGACAAGACTCACACCAAGTGAACACTTCAGCCCCTGTGATGGGGAGTGATGGCCCTGCCACCCACATGCCTTTGCTTTTCCTCTGTCCCCTGACTCTGCTTTTCCTCTCTTGCCAGAAGGAGAGGCTGTAAGGGAAAGACTGGCAGCAGGCAGAGAGTGTGCAGTCTGTACTCCTGAGGGCTGCCAGAGAAAAGGATGCAGGTTTGTATGTTTGTCCGTGCACAGTAAAGAACCCAGAACAGGCAATTTCTGGGTTGGAATGAGCCTCCTGCATTCTACCAGCCCCAGAGATCTATTAATCTCATCTGTTTTGATCACAAATTGCCTTGCAGACTTGCAAATCCTCTTACCATCTGAGCTTTCTGGTGCTTCTTGAAAAAAAAGGTTAGACAAAACATCTCTCTGATGGAACAAGTAAAATCTCTTCTTGCATAGGTCTATGCTTGGTAATACCCCATTATGCAAGCCAGCAGTGAAACACATCCGAACAAAGAAGAAAGAGACACTTTGAAGTCAACAGTAGATGCTACTGTATGTTTTTACGTCCAGTCTCTCAGTATGCTGACATACCCAGGTCTAGGCAGACATGTTTGCTCTGTGCTCATGCACTACCTCAGTAAGTTCTCCTCTGCAAGGCACACAATCATATTAGTATGGCCCAGAGCGTGAAAGAGTAAGTCCTGCTCAGAGTATGTATATATATCTAATCAGCTCAAACCCAGTACAGTGCTATGTCACAGCCACTACGCGGCCAAAACTTATGGGCTTGTGGGCTGCTCTGAGTGCAGGTGGGTCAGAAGCACAACATTCCGCATTTGTTCATGTAGAAATCTCCCACACTGAGGCTCTTGAATGTGTTTTGCCAAAAGCAAAAAACATCTTTTTATACCACAGTTCCTTCTGTCTGTCCTTTGATTTGTCCCTTCCCTGCTGTTCCTGACCTTTCTCAGATTCAAACCTGCAACTCTAGGCACAGTGCTTGGAGTAATCCCTGATTATCACTGAGCAACTAGAAGTCTTCTGTTTTCCTTTTGTTTGCATTACGCACTTTCATCTTGGATTTTTTCTCTCCAGCCATTTCCTTTAAGCTTCTCTTATTTGTAAGCAATCTTTATTCCAAAATATTTGCTCTAGATTCAATATCTGCTTATTTCTGAACTGCCTTCACATCTATCATTCATAATTTTATTGGGTTGATCTTGCTGCAGCACCTTTCCTGTCTTTTCTCTTTGTTCTTAAGGAAGTGTCCTAAGTCTGGACACAGCTATGTTTTGGTCATGTATGATGGTGAAACTCCATGTTCAAGGTGTAGCTTGGACTCCAGGTAATCAGAGAAAGCAACCTTAGTGAACATTGCAGCTCAGGGAGGACTCTGAGCCCTTCATCATTTGCCATAGTCTTTTGAAAGGGTAGTCCTGCCCTCCAGAGAAGCCACAGAAAACTGTCACCTGTGCCAGACTGTGAGCAGGAGTATTTGTAGAGACCCCCAAGGCATTCTTCTCCTTGGGCATTCCTAGGGCTGGGAGCTTGGTGTGGTGCCTGTGATTGCACCCCAGTCAAAACATGGTAAAATAAATTCACCTTCTGCTCTTTTGCTTACCCTGCCCAGCTTGCCCAGCTGAGTCCTTCCTTCTGAAACACTGTGGGGCTCAGAGGTAGACTGATTGTTTTGCTGCATATTCTTCTTTTCTTTGAAAGGCTTCCCTCAGGAGGACACGTGGGTCAAACTGCCCACAGCCACCAGTACCTCTGTCAGGATTTATTTCTAATGCTTTGCTCAGGCAGCTCGGGAGACCCAAGCAGCATTAAAAGATAAAGAGGCCAGAGAAGGACAAGGAGCGAATCTGGGAGTCTGAAGAGCCATCTTCCTCCCTTCAGTGGCTGGACCTAGAGATTTTCAGGGAGATGCACTTCTTACCTCTCAGGGAGGGGTGTATTCTCTTTTCATGTTCCTCTCCCCCTGTTATGCCCCATGCCCACCACCACCTACCTGCCCTGGGAAGAGAAAGGCAGGAAAAAGCCTGGTGAAGGCAAGAAACAGACAGAACAGCTGCAGGAGCAGCTGAGACAGATGCCAGAGTATTTTGCAGAGTTTGTGCTGGCCACATTCAGTCTTTCATTGCTGCTTGCTCCAAAGCCCATCTCCCCCTCCGGCTCATGGCTCTTCATCTCAGCTTCATTCCTTTTGGCCCAGCTTCTGCTGCCTCATCTCTCCTCTCCTGGCTGAGCCAAACTCTCCTGTTCCCTTTCTCTCCTCTCTCTCCCTGCTGCTTGCCCTGCCTGTTTTGGACATAAATGCCCTGTCACTCAGAGAGCCACACAGAGCCTGGCATGCCTGGGTCCCTTTTCAAGCACTGCTGTAATAACAACCACAGAATCACATTGTGCTTATATCTTTACTAGCTTATACAGGAATATACAGTGGTGTTTTACAAGGCTATAAAAAAATATCTTAAAGGAAACAAGCACAGGAAAACAGGAGAAGTGGGGCCAGATCAGCTGATGTAAATAAAGGCTGCATTGAGTTAAATAGTGCTGCAACTATTTACAGTAGCTGCAGGACCTGACCTGTGGCCCCTTCCTAAAGAGGGACTTGCTGCAGCCTCCTGCCCCTGTTATGGCAGAAACTGAACCAAGCTCCCCGTGCCCACCCAATGGGATGCTGGCAAGGAGGAGGAGGAGGTGGACCCTCACTCCAATCCCTCAGGGGTGAGACACAGCTGTGTTGCAGCTGCAGATGGTGATGCTGACAACCAGGCTGCTGTGCTGTGCCCAGTGGTGAGGGAGGGACACATCCTCCTCTGCCCGTCTCCTGTGCCTAGCCATGGACCAGCTGCAGTCCCCCTGGAACTGGGCAGGATTCACAGTATTCACCAAATGCTACCATTTCAGGTCTCTAAAAACTACTTGTGAGATAAGATCAAATTCAGCAGAGAGCTTTGACTTTTGGGTGCTGGAAAGAAAATAAGTAGAAAGGAGGGAAAATCATTTGGGAAGGGTCAAACCTTGTATTTGACATTTTCTGGTTCAAAGAGAAGCTGAATTCAGTTCAGTTTTACCTGAAACAAGTGTTGAACTTACCATTCAGCCACTAAAATGGTAAATTTGTGCCTCTGTAAGACTTTCTGGATTACATACACACTCCCCAGCATGCACAGTAGAGCACATTTTATTTTTCCTGGATCTGATTTGCAAAAATAAAAATTCCAATAGCAATCTTTGAGGAGAGATGATGTCCCATTGAGGCATCAGAATGGCATGATGACTCTGGCAAGTTGTTGTATTGAATACTTACAGAATCCTGGTAGATGAATAAAACAAAAGGACTGCAGAACTAAACTAAGAAAATGGATAAAGCTACTTTTGTGTTGTTTTATTCCAGGACTTTTCAGAAGTAAGGGATATTTTCTCTGTAGGAGTGCAGTTCTGTGCACAGTCAGAAGAGCCCATGGGTGGGAGGTGCCAGCTTTGCCCTCAACCAGACTGTCTTGGTTGTCTTGAGTAATTTACAGATTTCAGTATGTTCAGAATATTGCCTTACAAAAAAATAACTATATCCAACTTGAATTTTGAAAAGAGACAAGATGTCAAACAATAGGACCAGCTAGTGTTTCTTTCAGTGCTGAAACAAAATGCTCAGAGCACTGCGATGATATACTTAAAAATCTGTTTGTCACATCTCCTCTGGAAAAGTGAAGATTTTATTAGTTCTTCGTTCCATTTAAAAAAAAAAAAAGGTAAAAAAATCCCCAAACCCTTCCAGTCAGCTGTAAAGAAAAAGTGTAAAGCTATCTCAGCCCAGCAGTCGGCTTCCCGAGATGGCCGCGAAAGGGTGATGAAAGGAGGTCACGTATGGAACAGTTCTTTCAGCTCACATCTCCGGCGGCTGCAATCGCACTCACCTTGGCAGGGGTACAGAGGGTTTGGTTCCTCGTGACGCTCCCCAGCAGAGCAGCCATTCGCACCTGCGCAGCAGGGATGGAAAGCCCTGCCAAATCACCACGGCAGGTTTCTGCTCTGGGGACAAAACAAGACTGCATCAGGCCTAGAAATGTTAAGGTTTGGATTTCCAAGGATCTTTAATTCTGGTTTCCAATTCTGTAAACACGGAGTGATTAACGATCTGGAAGCACTAACCATTTCCCCAAATGTCCTGAGCCTTAAGGCAATCTTGGGGAGGGAGGATGATGGGTTAAATCCCATCTTTCATTGAAATCCATGAGAAATTACTTCCCAGTGTGCAATGGAAGCAAATGTTGTGCTTTGGCTCCTCTGACAAGCTCTGCTCTTGGCCCTTGCAGGACTGTGTGCATCTGCAATGGTGCAAAACAGCTTTTGAATTCTCCTAAGTGCCCCTTTCAAATGAGCTGAATAGACACATCATGAAGAAAGAAGGAAAAAAGTGCTAAGATGTGATTTCTAAGTAAGAAATCAGCAAGACCCGTTTAGGATCGCAAACGCTCCCTGCAATTTGGCAGGGCTGCCTACATGTTGCACAGGTGCAAATGACTTCTCCAGGGACAAAGCACTGCAAAACTGGGCCTCTTTTCCAACAAAAGACAAGTAGGGAAATAAAACCCCTGGATGAAATCCTGCTGTCATTAGCACTCTTGAATCCTACAGACTGAAGGCAAAACACTCTCTAGATTGAGCAAAACAAAATTTTAATATCTCATTTTCCTGGTTTGGCCAGGAGGTACCAGCAGGTCCAGTCTCCTCCATGTTGAATGGAGGATTTGCTCCACCATGTTGTTACTAGTGCTCTCTACACACCGTTTAACAGTTCCAAACATTACTTGTGGTTTACATATTCCCACCACCTCTACCTTGGCTAATATGCATACTGCTCACTAGGAGATGGACAGCGTGGTCCTGCTGCATCCCACCCCCTCCCTGGAGATGGAGTCAATTTTCCAATATCAGGGGTGTCACTGACATCCAGCAGCTCTGGACCTTCCCTGACTTTTGTGTTTATGGTGCAGCAAATCCCACAGCACAACTCAATCACGGGCGTTACAGCTGGACGGGGCTTTCTCACTGGTCTCATCATACAACACAGAATACATTGCAAATAAATACCTCTGTTTGCCTTTTTTTTGCATAGACTACAAAAAAGAGGCCATGAGGAAGAATGTACCATATCATAATTATAGGCATTTTTCTTAATTATTCTTAAAAAATTAGAAAGAAAAGGTGTTAAGAGTAGCCAAATCTAAAGAACAGCACTTTTTGCAAAATCTCACCACTGTCAGTGTTGTGCTTTTCACTGGGAAAAGCTGTCAAAGCAATTTGGATAAACTAATGTTTATCTAAATGTTCAAAGTGTGCAGAGGTCTTTGATATCAGAGCAATCCCTTTGTGGCCTGGCTTTTTGACATACACCCTGCTGGCCCTTACTTTGTATGCTGCAAATACTAGAATATTACACTCAGATACAGAAGAAGTCAATAAATACATACTTCAATTAAAATAATACCCCCACCCACAGAATGCTGATAAACATCACGGTCTTCCCCTACTCTGTCCTTTATGTTTTATATTGTTTCAGGACTTTACTGTGTGTTTATTGAGCTACAAACTTGGTGGGTTTCTTCATTCTGTAGATCAAATGTATAGAGTTGTTATCATTTGATGCAAGCTTCCGTTATTACAGAAATATAAGTTTCTTACATAATTGCAAGAGAAAATTGTAGAAGAACAAGACAAAGAAGTCATACACTTCACACAACTTCCACTGTCATCTCAGCTATCTTTGCTTCAGGACTTTCCATTCTTTCAACACTTTTCTTCAAATTATTCACTTGTTCCCCTCTAATGTCAGTCTGCTGTGTGACCCATTGGGCAACATATAATATGCTGCATGCACTCAGCACCAGTGGGTTAAAACTGGGTTATAATATGAGTATTATTCTACCAGCTTGATGAGCTCATTTACAGTTATAGTACAGGTGATAAAATTACAGAGCTGCAAATCCTTTTAGTCTTCTAGAGTCCTTTAGATGATGTCATTTTTCACCAGGAATATTATATTATTTCTTATTAGAGAGCTGGGAAGTGCAGGGAAGGTAGATAGAAATGATTATTAAATGCAGTGTGTGCAAGAGGGGAAAAGATGCTGAAGTCAAATATACACAAAAATTAATAGCTTTCCTGATCTGAGCTCATGTTTCTCATGCTCTTTGGATTACAGTAGGGTTACCCTTCTGGTGTCTGCACCCCAGGGATTCACATCTGTGTAAATGTGGTAATAGAAAAAGGCCCTCATGATGAATTCATGAATTGTTCTCATTGACACTAGTTGATACTTTTACTTGGACAAGTCTCCTTTGCAGGTGCACTGACCACACACTAATTGAAAGGATTATTTTCATAACTTTCTGTGCAGTCTGCAAGGCTTTCTGTGAAAAGCATAATTGTTTCAACCAGCTGCTTAGAGTTGTTTTTATTAATTTCTTTAAATCAAACAATGCTGGATCGGCATATTTGAGACTCTCCTCCAAACTGCATATGAGCATAAATGAAATAGTGTATGTAGTTCTTGTGTGGGAGAGAAATTTGTTTGCAAGTACAACATTTCTGAGTAGAAAATTGCTTTTAAAATGTACTTTTTCTCCCAGTCCCTGGCTATTTTTATCCTTATCCCCACAACAAATCTTTAATGTGCAGTATGTCTGCATTGCACCTGTTGGGATTAACTGGGACCCGAGCAGGCACATTACAAGTCCACGCATTTGCACTGCCTGATACTTCTAATCCTGAGTTTATTCTGTGTGAAGCCTAAACTGTAAAGGGTTCTCCAAGTAGTGTTATTCCCGTTTCCTGAGTGAAGCCAGGTCTCTTACCATGACACTTGCCATGATGTCTGAAAAAGCCTTATGGACTCAGTCCTCAATTTATATAGCAAACCAGGGGTATTAAAAAAGAGTCCATGGCACAATTACTTGTGCCACCTTGGTGCATCCTTACTCCTTTGCTCAAGGGAAATGCTCAAAGTGTGGAAACTACCCTGGGCAAGTAGAATAAAAAGAAGCTGGAAACATGTAGACAAGAGAGATAGAGAGCAAGGACAAGGAGATCTCTGAGATTCGCTCACTCCTCAGTCTCTCTTCTCACCTCAGCTCAGCCCCCTCAACACCTTGGGGACCAGGGGTTTGGCTTTCATGCCAAAACCCTGGAGTCTCCCTGCAGCAGCAGAGCAACATTTACACAGGAAAAGGGATTCCAGTCCTCCTTTGTTCTCCCAAGCCTTGGAGGGAGAAGCCAAGGTCCCTGCTGCAGCCTGGGTGTCTGTGCACTGCCTGCCTGTCCCAACCCCTCTCCCACCCCCATTACCACTCCCCTTCGGACTAGACTCTACAGCCAAGTCCTTGTCTTGTCTTACGCCTTTCTCCTGGCATCCCACACACCCACCCATCGAGGGGAGCTCCAAACCCCCTCCGAGAGTCCTGCTCACCCTTGATAGTGGGAAAAGTACCATGAGCCTTGTTCTTCCCCTACCTTTTGGGCCTAGCCTGCATGTGCCATATGCCATGAGACTACAGAAATGCAGCACATGTCATGAGACCTTTGGGGGCTGTGCATTTTGCTAACTGAAGCAAAATCAAAAAAATGTGCAAAATGCTCTTTTGGTGGCTGTAATACAATGCAGAAAACTCCGAGCAGATAGCACCCAAGATTTAGAGATTTCTTAATGCAAAACATTCACGTAACTGTCAGTCTTCTTGTACTTTCACAAGATCACTAATAACCCCTTTGTTCCTGTGGGAAAGATGGTTTTGTTGAGCAAACCGTGTAACTTCCCTGTGACATAGTTGCTGTCTGGGACAGAAGAAAATAACTCCAAATGTTTAAAAAACAGGTAACAAGCCTTGCAAAACCAAGAAGCTGTCCCAGAAATTACTATTAATATGCATGTAAAAGTAGGGTTTGCTAATTTTCTTGATTTGGATTCACAGGGGGAGGATATATTTTTTATTTCTTCTCTGAACCCATTTAAGATAAAAAAAACTGTTTTGGAGAAAAGGTATGCAGGATCTTAACAGAAATGAAAAAAATACTTTGGGTATTTCCAGGGAAATAGCAAGCACTGGCAATAGAGCCCGTCAAAAAATGGAATTACTATGTCTGGACATATTTTGACATGTTCAAGTTTGTTTCATTCCAAATAAGAACAAAATTTTGATTGTTTAAATTTCACGGTATTTCATACTAAGTAGAAAGACACCTCTTTTTTTTTCCAGACAGTGAATTTATTGTTTTGATAATATTCTCATGTAATTAAATAAAGCTTGTACTAGCGCAGAAGAAAATTTAACTAGGATAAAATAGCTTGTGGTCATAGGAGAGAGAAAAACAGAGAGGTTTCATCCCATACTTAAGCAGGTGTCAGAGGAGCACCTCTAAGGTTACTCTTGTTTGAGTAGTGGATGAGCTTCTGGAGAAGCTTAGGCCATCCTATGTCCAGCCTGCCACATCCCCCCTCTTCCTCCCTGGCCCACTGAGGTACTATTCTTTCCCCTGACCTGCATGGAAAACTCTCCTTGACCTGGGCTGCAGCTGTGCCTCTATCATTCCTGGCACTGATGGGGAGTAAGGACATGGCAGGCAATCACTCGGGAATTTGGGGTAATCACATTAGGAGGGTTACATTTGATTTTTCTGCAGTGCTGGTCTGATGTAAAATGCTCTCATGTGGACCAAGAGACCAGGATTTGATGTATGCCAGTCAGGCTTATGACCACTGCCTCTGATGCCATTTTCAAGGCAGAGATGAGTCTGTCTAGAGGTCTCAATTACTTTCTTTTGGCCCTGGTGCTCTTCAACAGAATCAGCATTTCTTCAAGCCATGAGCACCAAACCCTCCTCAGAAGCCTCTGCAACATTCCCATATTCTCAATTCTCAATTGCTGCTCGATTCTCAGTACTTCCAGTGAATTGACCTCTGAGAGCCCAGCTTTCAGGCTGTCCCAAAGCAGGGAAAGGTTTTCTTTGGCAAGTAAAAAAGTGCTCAATGCACAGGCCCCCCTGCAGGTCACCATGGCCAAGGGCTGCATTGTTCTACAGTGCAGCTGAGGAATGTCTTTTCTATTTAAACAGATCTGTAAATCAAATACTGCTTTATTTATGTTTACTCTCACTGCAGCTTCATCACTCCTGAAAATCACACTCAGCTCCAAAGTTTGCTCATAAACTTCCCAGAAAAGCTATGTACTGCATCTTAAAAAACAGTATCTGTTTTCCTACTGAATAATGCAAAGATAAATCAGGATCTAGTCCGTAAAACTTAGGATTTAGTCAGTAAAAATCAGAATCTGTTTGGTAACCACAGCATTCTAAACACCTCCAAAATACAAAGTGCTCTGTAACATGACATTCGGTCTGATTTAGGAAATGGCAGGGGATGATGATGATCTTCCTCCTGCATGGCCATCCTGGTACGAGATATGTTCTCAAGTAAGTCATGCAAGGACATTATCCAAAGGGTCCTCACTAAAGGGCTTCTCACATCTTGCCAGGATGGTCCTGCCTGTGGCTAGAAAGCCTCTGGGGCATGAAGGATCTGCCCCTTGCTAGTGACCCCTGAACACATATCCTTGTAAAGCTGCTCATGGGCACAAGGGGCCTTCCCACGGCTATTAGGTTTTGTGCTACGGGGTCTTACCTGAAGATTAGCATTTAAATCAGTTTTCGATCATAAAACCCTTTATAACATATGAAGTATGCTCTACTTGCCCATTAAAAACTCACTAATGTCGCATTACTGTTACTATATTTCTTTAAAAAAAATAATTTTTCTATCTTGCCTTGCCTGATATTACTAGAAAATTACAATGGTTAATGAGTACTCTCCTGGTAAGAGACACTCCTTGTTAAACAGCCACTAAAAACACTCCTGTCTTGACCACAGATGCAGCTGCTACAGCACAGCCTTCTTTTTATCTGTGATCCAAACCCTGCATTCCTCCGCAAAACAAGACTCACTCTGCTGTCGGGTGGCACTTTGCCGGACTAAGAACTGATTTGCCCACATGTTTGTCAAAGGCTGATTCTCAGCAGGTAGCATTTATTTGCAACCGGACATGGCAGGTGGTTTCACTCCAGAAACATATTTTTGCACAGATTCCAATTAAGCGTTTATAAGCTATTGGTTATATAAAACTGAAATCAGTGATGTTGGCAAGTTTTCTGTACTTTCTCTGTGTGCTAAAAACTCAGCTTAACCTTGTTTGTTGTTGAGGGGCTTTCAAGTGTGTGTCAAATATTAACATTTTAATTTGCAAGGAAATTAGTAGTTGGAAAACCATAATCCCTTATAAGCATGCACACGCACACACATGTGCACACGCTCAGTCTATTAAAATTACTTGTGTTATTAAGTTTGTAATAAATCCTCAATGTGGAATGGCACGTGCTGAATCACTGAGGTATTTGACAAAGATCTGTTTAAAGGGTTACTCTGGGGGCCCAAATTCCATTTTTAAAAACAAAGCCCTATTGAACCTAATCAATGGGTTTTCTGTGATTCCACCCCTTTCCTATCCCCCAGCAACTTTAATTGAGAGCTTTTGGGCAACTTTAAAGCTTGCTAGGTAGTATTTTTAGCTATAGCTGTGAAGTGCTATAGGAGAGCATGAAAACATACCTACATAGGTCTTTATGCCTCCCTGTTCATGAGCAGCTGTGAACCTTTCCATTGCACGGGGGTCATGGCTGGCATTGGTTTCTACAAACCCAGCCAGAGGAGCAGGAATGTTCAGCTGTGCCTGCTGGCAGTCAGGGGAAGTTCTGCTCCAGGTTGGATCTGGTACCACCAAAGCATCTCAGGACAGTGGCAATGTTTTTGGCAGCAAGAGTCCCAGTCCTGAGGGTATAATGTGGCCACTTAAGGCCAGACCGCAGACAACAGCCTTCACCAGCTGTGAGTCTGGCAAGAGCAGGTTCAGCTCTTGTGCTAAAGCAGGCCAGAGTCTCAGTTTTTTTGTTTATTTTAAAGCAAGGTTTCCTTTGCTATATGTAAAGGAGGTAAAGGGACTAGTGGTTTTGTTGAGTTGGGGTTTTTTTTCTGGATATATTATGATGCCTATCCCTCTTTTTAAATTTTTTCCTGGTATTCTTTGAATGAGGAATGGGGCCATCCCACCAGAACAAAGAGATTTGGTCATCATGCCAAAACTGCAATTACATCTAAATGAAAAAAAAAAAAAAAAAGAAAGAAATGTATTTTATTCATTTCAGCTGTTATGTCTTAATGCAAAGAAATCATTTTGCACAGTTCTGTAATTGACACCTATTTCTAATTTCCAATATTATTAACTTCTAAATCTCTATTATAAAGAATATTGGCAGAATACCAGAGTCTAATGCAGCTAAATGGATTTAGTTGGATCTGGTGTTTTATTTTCTTTTTTCCAAAATGCTGAAAAAAATCATTAAACTATTTTGTTAATTGCTGATAACATTTGGTTAGTTGGATTTCCTCTTTTGGCTGCAACAGACACATTCCTGGAGCATGACATGACTTTGCCTTTGGGACAAACAAAAAAAAAAAAGAAAAAAAGACAAAAAGACAGGCCATTTTTTTAAATGACAAAATGTATTGTTATAGGATTAGAAACAGGATAGCTCCAGGATTATGCTGTATCACTAACTCAGTTTAAGAGGCCTACATATTGAAACTAAATATTGAATAGCTGCAGGGAAAGGACATCGTTAAGGAGTAATACCTGTGTGAAAATTTGATTGTATTTATCACAGATGGATTGTAACAGATCTCTGATAAGTCAGAGATCCTCTCACACAAGCTATAAAGCCTTAAAATGTTTATTTGTCCCTACCACTTCACTCCAAGGCACTGGAAAAATAAATATAAACAAAAAACAATGTTGACAAAAATGTTTCTACTAGTCAGTGATGGGCTTTGCTTTGACATTGTCATTCCAAGGGAACCTGCA